>NC_070580.1:31652101-31993351 GCF_027409825.1 Scomber japonicus | reverse complement strand
AATGTTATAATAAATCTACAGCACATTTTTTAGCACATGTATGTTCATATTTTGCCACATTTGCATCATGAAAATACGCCGATGCTTTGGCCACAAGCATTTCCTCTTTTCACTGTGGCTATAAATAGACAAATAATCACCTGAATTACTTTTAATACTGAGGATAACGTCTAAATCTGGTGAATCTGGACATTAGAGATAACACCATGATTAGAAAGAGTAAGCTCTTCCGGCAGTGTGTGTACGGTGTTGGGTTGAGGGGAGAGATATTTTAAGGCAAATTAAATTAATATAGTAATGTGTCAACCTATTTGACTCCTGCTAAACTTGTGAACTTCCCACCTTTCTGTACATCAGTGCAGCAATGTGTGAGATTAAACCACTGGAGGTCAGCAAAGACAATGTTTTTTTCCCCCAGGGGTGTTAAATTCATCTTTAAAGAGTGAACTCTCCAAGGAGGCATAGGCAGACGGTCAAGAGGGTGTAACCATTATTAAAACCCAAAACTAAACCAAATAACACAATAAAAAGTATTAGAGCAACAACAATATCCAAATCAGATCCTCATGATAAAGATTTCAACTAATGCAGTGAAGGTGAGACAGTGATCTCATGTTGGGAAAGACACTCGGACATAATGATGAAGTTGACTCCAGAGCAGAGTCTCTCTCAGGAAGAAGCTGTTTCACCTTCATCTTCGGCTCGTGTGCAGCTCCTCCTTCTTCATCATCATCACATCCCCTTCTTCCTTACTTCCTCCTCTTTACACCTCTATCTCTGTCTTTCCCTTTTTGTCTGAGGGACACATCCCACGTTTGACTCCTGGAAGAGATTAGTGTGACAGTGAGGAGGAGTGTGATTGAAAGTGTGCAGAGGAGAAAAGTGAAGGAAACACATTAAACCACTGAGAAGAATGATGAAGTTGTAAATAAAGGAAGAACTGATATAAAAGGATAAAAAGGCAGTGTCTAAATTGATTTTAAAAAGAAGTAGAAGTAGTTATTAGTATCATGTGCAGTTTGGTTTGATCTGTCTTAGTTTATCAAAATGTTACATCAGGTTTAACAACTTTAGGATCCTTCTAGTTATCATTAGGATTCAGAAAAACTCTAAAGCCACATTCTGTAGTGTTTTCATGTTTTCCACTGAATTAAACATATTTACTTTGACATTAAAAGTTACTGTAGTCTTTGAGTTTCGCATGTAGGTGAAAAGGTCTCTGAAAGGAAGAATAAAAGGAGTTTCTATTTAAAAGAGGCAGTCAAGCTGCTTCGTGTGGGTCGTATCATGTTCATGGTGGCCGGTGAGACCTGACACCGTAAGTACCCTGAAAACCAGCAAGTCAACTGCTTAGAGTAAAAAGTCCAGTAAGCAAATTCTACTGGAGAGTGACACTAACAGGTTAGTAGCACCCTTGGGAAGCTCAGCAGTGACACCCTGTGGTCTAAAACAGGAATAGCACATTCAATACAATCTGCTGCTTTTATTCAATCACTGTGTACCTGGAGACAGATTGACAGTTAAAGCTCCTATAATCAATATTTTTTTTATAATAATGATGTTTAAAATGTCTTTGTCTAATGTGAGAACCATAGTGAACCTACAGAGATTTATCAGCGACTCTGCAGCTTTTCATGGCTTTATGGAGCTTTATTGTGAGTTTCAGCTCATTATTTAGTTAGCTGTGGACTATAGCTGGTGATCATAGTGGAGCATTTAGCAGCTAAAGAGCCAGATATTTCCTTCAGGAGTTCCTAGAGACCAAAAACAGAGCTAAAAGAGAGTGAATATTGGACTTATATTAGCCAGGTGGCAGAAACATGACTCCAAATGATTGATAATGCTGCTCTATAAATGCTGGATGTCAAAAAAAGCAACTGTTTGCTGACAAGTTTCATATAAATTAACTTAAAGTGTGATGATGTGTGTGTGATATGTTTACAACTTGTTTCTGCTGCCTTCAAGTGTACAAATAAATCAGTCAGAGCTGGTTTAATGGACAGTTTCATTTGAAGTAGCTTCTTGTTGTGTTCATAAAAACGAAATGAGTCTTTTGTTATTCAGTTTCAGTCTTTGTGATCATGTTTAATGCTGTGTAGTCATTAGTTTAATTATAGGTGTTTTATTAAAGATTAAGCCACATTATAGGTTATCCAGTATTGAAAAGCCTCCTAAAATGGTCCTGGTTAATCTACAAGAGAAAAACTAAGATGTTTTATAGTTTCAGTGTCTGTTTGAGTTGCAAAAAATACAGATATTAAAATTAATATATAAATTAAACATTTAGTGTAAGAAGTCATTAAATGTTTAAATCGTGTTCTTCATTTTAAATTTGATATATAATTAACACATTTTACTTGCAGCACTTACATTTCACCACTAGATGTCACTAAAACCATTTTTCAATGTGTCCCTAGTTATTTCTCCCCTGGTGCCTCCTTTATAATTGTCCCCAGTCCAACTTCCGGTCCTTTTAGTTCCACAACACGCATGTAACTGAGCTTTCTGACAACTTTTGGTGACATGAGTGCAGACAACAGTGAAGGAAATGTTTGTGTGCCTCTAAGAAACCTGCTGAACTCCATCCAGTGTATCAGAGACCGAGTCAGAGGTAAAATATCTCACATTAGCAGCGTTGAAGGGGAAATAGTGAACCAGGAGCTAATGCTGCTAACACTAGCCTGAAGCTAAACCTGCTAAAAATGAACATTAACTAAAGTTTAATGATTATTTTTTATATTTGTAATTATATAGGCAGTGTATTTAAAGTGGTTTGTTTTATTAACGGGTTGCATGTTGTCATATTTTACTTTATTTTACTTTAAATTTCTGCAACATAAACACTCACATGTTAGTTTATTAGTTAATCTGCAGAGATGTAAACACTGACATGATGTTCAGACTGTTTTAGGGACGATAAATGTATTTACATAGGTGGCAAAAGTTCTCACATTATGTATTAAAGTAAAAAGTACAGATACTTGTGTAAAAAAAAAAGAGTAAGCTAAAAGTAGAAGTACTGATTCAACTCCTTCACTCAAGTAAAAGTAAGAAATTAAAGGCTCTGAAATCTACTTAAGTGCTAAAGTAAACCATCTGGAGAGGTTAAAAGTAAAAAAAAAAATTTTAATTTATTGTTGTTGTTTTTTTTACCGTCAATGATACACAATACCTCTCCGGATAACTCGACAAAAAAGAAAAACGTTCTCGTTTTCCATTTCCAACAACTACCGATTAAAAAAATAATAAATAATATAAATACCGTACAAAGTTCTAGTCTATTTCGGGGATGTCATGTTGGGAAAAACACTTTTCTATTAAAGATTGGTTTATTTCAATGCACCAGTAGATATTCATTTATAAACACGTTTATACTCAATTTGCTTTTATAAGAAACTCAATAAAACACACATAATTACACCTGAAACTGTGTGCTGGGTTAATGATAAAGATTTGCTAAAGTTTCAATTAAACCTTTTAAAAGTTTTGTTTAGTTTTCACAAATTTTAATCCATGTTTTAATGAGTCGCTGGAGTCTCCTTGGTAATCTAGTTCAGATCTGACAAGCTGTAGTATAGTGGGTTTTGATCTATACCTGGTTTAATTTGGTCTGGTCCTCTTTTTTTGTCCATGAATTTAAACTAAAAGAGGGAATATTAGTTTAACCTGATGCTTGTTTTCTATCACAGATGGAGAGTCCAATGAGTCGGACGGAGCGTTTAACCTCTCCAACTTCTGGGACACTCTGAGTTGAGTATAATGTACCATCATCTTCATCATCATCCTCCTCCTCTTGCTGCTTTTTTCCATTTTGTGCATAGTATAAATAGTTATAAAGCTTTATAAAGCATTAGCAGCTTTCAGTTATGAGAGTGTATGGTAAGTATTTGGCCATCAGTGTAAGTTGGAACAATTTTATTAACATTCATTTTGATTTAATCTTGTTCCGAAAGGCTCCACACTGGAAGAAGCCATTTAATGAGATGTTTTTAATGTTTAATTGACTGTGTCCTCTGTCCTCAGACCAGGCAGTGAAGGCGGTGTCTCAGGAAGCCACGAAACTCAGCCTGGCCTTCTCCAAACCGCCGCTGCCATCACAACAGGTCAGATTATTATTATTTTAATCGTAATGTCGCTTTTTTGATCCAAGACACATGAATTTAAGCAACATGTTAAAAGCCAGCTTAGGACAGAGGGATAGATAGAGAGATAGACTATAGCAATCACAAAACAGCAAATACAGGGATTCTTAAAGAGGTAGATAAGAAATAAGGTACAAAAATAGGTACAACACTACCAGCAGCTTCTCTGAAATCACACACTGTCATTTGATACTCTATAAAAATATCGATTATAGCTGCTTTAAACAAATCGTGTTAATGTTTCTTAAGCTATTGAATTGTCTCTTTAATTACCAAAATATTTCTTTGGTGGGTTTTTTTGTCTCTCTTTCTTCGACCTTCTGCAGGATGGAGAGAAGTTGACGGAGTCCATCATGAAGAGCGTCCTGACTCTTTCTACAGTGTATTACTGGCTACCTAAGAGCCAAGGTAACATCACATCCTCACATCACCTCTCTGAAATCCTACTTTATTCTTATTCATTCATAATTTCTCATATAGTTCTCTTCTTTTGCTGCTGCCTTTCTCTAATGGCGCTTTTCCACTACACAGTTCCAGCACGACTTGACTCGACTCGGCTCAACTCGTTGTTTTTTGCGTTTCCACTAGGGATAGTAGCTGGTACCTGGTACTTTTTTAGTACCTGCTCTGCTGAGGTTCCAAGCGAGCCTAGCCGATACTAAATGTGACGTCAACAGACTGCCGGCCACTGATTGGTCAGATGAGTTGTCGCTGGAAGAGTCATGAGCCGTCCCACACAAGAATCAAACCCGACATTTTTAAATACCGGCGACAGCGTTACAACCATACGGCTCAATGTTCTTGCTTTGTGTGACAGAAAGCCTCATACAGCAGCAAGTACACCATCACCTCCATGTCCTCCATTGTTTATGTGTTTGTGTCGCGTATGAAACGAAGTCACGGCAGTTTCATGGAGCAGTTGCTATGACGACCCCGTCCACGTTGAGTAGGTACCTTTTTGTAATGGAAAAGGTCGTTCCTGGAACCGAGTCGAGTCGAGCCGAGTAGTGCTGGAACTGTGTAGTGGAAAAGCGCCATAAATGAAAGCCTCAGTCTGATTCCTGTCAATGGATTATAGTTTAGTTTGATAGTTTAGTATTTTTAGAAGTAATGGAAGATAAAAAGCTGTTCTGTCAGGTGCATACTTATAAGCATTCATGCAAAGTTAAACCAACATGATTATTCTAATTGTTTTCTATTTTCATTCTTCCTCTGTTTTCTTTTGCTTACATTCCTTCCGTCTTATTATCAGCTAATCAATCAGTTAAACTCTACTAACCCGTATAAAAAGGTGCTCTATACAGTTTGATTGACTGATTGAAGGACACGCCTAGATTGTTGTCTTTAGTTGTTTTTTAGATTTTGTGATTAGATATAAACTTTCTCAGTGTCTCGACTTTCAGCTCGTCTCTCCTGGTTTTCTGTCGTCTCAGGTGTCAGTCTGCGTAGACAGGTCAGAGATGCCACCGTCGAGGTTTTGGAGGGGGTCGCACAGCTGGTGGAGGTCATACTGAGCACACCGCTGCAGAGGTTAGCACACACACACACACACGCACACACACACTCCCTGCACACACACAAACTCACACACACAGACAATCACACCAACACAGTGAAAATAAGAGTGAATATAATCAGTCAATCAATCTGACTTTATTTGTATCACACTTATCATGCATGGTGATGTAACACACACTCACACACACACACACACACACACACTCCACTCCACTCCGTCCCGATCGAATAACCATGTCATAAATAATGACTCAATAAAAACAAGAAGTGAGGAAACGCCATCATAACTCTCATGAATCTGCGATGAGGAAATAAAAATTCAAAATAGCCAAATAAAATAAAATAAGAAGATAATAAGAGAATAGATAAATGATGAAATAAAATAAACTGAGTAAAGCCAGAAGTGTAAGGTGGGGTATTAAAAGGAAGATAATAAGAGAATAGAATAATAAAACAACTAAGAGGAGATGTGATGAAGTAAAACCAGACATAAAAAGTAGATGAAGTATGAAGAGAAAAACAATGAAGAAAATAAGATACACTGTATATAAGCTCTATATTGAACGCCTTAAATATGATGCACCAGTTACCACATAAACAACTGACAGCCATGTAAGGTGTGAAAGATTGCTTACATCTCTAATACTAGTTACTGAAACAATCCACTGTTCATCTGTTAATGGGGTTGTAATACTTTCAGTGATTGTATGTTTTATTTGTTTGTTTTGTTTGATGCTTCTTGTTGTATCCTGTCCCTCCTCTGTTGTTATGTAGTGTTACATGATGGGATTTGTGGGGTTTATCCTAAAAAATACATTAGAAAGTAAAATGAGAGTACGCTACCCTTCTGACTTGCATAATAAAGCACACCGGTGTGTTTTATTAATGTCAGTGCTTAGTGCATTACTGTTAGTGGACGTTTACATACTTACATGCTAAGACATGTGTGAACAATTATTTAGGTGTGTAGAGGAGACTGTGTGTGTGTGTGTGTGCGTTTGATGGCTGAACTGAAAAGTATGCCCACCCTCTCAATGTGAAGCTCCACATCCTGCTGGGAACAACTCTCGATCTTCTACTCCACTTTCCTCACCAACGCCTCCACGTCTACGATGCTTTCTTTGCTGATACTGTTTGAGACAGCTGGTGAATAAACAACTTAGATATTGCTTCAGAAACAAACACTCTGTGTAGAAGGCTGAATGCATGAAAACAATATTTCCATAAAAATGTGACTGACACTTTCAGATACGCTTTCAATTTAAATGTGTGATGTGCAGTGGTGGTTTGGGATGTGTGTGAGTGATTTCAGTTGAGGGGTTAGGTGACAACTCAAAGCTATCATGACATTTGCGGACCGGAAGAGGCTAGTTGAGAAACCACAAACTTGTGGCTTTTGTAGATCCATATCTACCCTCTTACCCCTCAGCACAAATTTGAAACTTTTGTTCCACTCAAATCAACAAGTTGCAGAGACGTTAAAAAAAAGGAAAAAGAGTCATACATTTGAAAATAAGAGTAGAATAAAAACGCTAGACCAAAGTAGTAAAATAGGCTAAAACAAATAAATAAAAGAAATAAAGTTCAATTAAAACCCAGATTTAAAAAAGGTGGGTTTTAAATTTGCTTTTAAAGATATCAACACACTCTCTGCTGCCATCAGGTTTTCAGGAAGGAAGATACATATTTAACATATTACAGTAAATTTTGGTGGATACATCCATTGAACACACACTCACATTAGCTTTGTCATAGCACCTGAAGTTTCAGTTAGGGCGAACTCACACTAGGGCCAGTTGTTCCCTCCCCTGTCCCCCGCTGGCCCGCACTCACATTATCTCAAACCCAAGCAATGTTGCCTCCGACACATATGTTGTGCAAAAACATATAGACAGTTTACTCTCATAAAACATGCACAGGTGTGTGTTCGCGTGCTGTCCGCCAGTAAAACACAGCACAGCCGATCAATTAACACAACGCAATATGATTAAAAAGTGCAAGCTTGTTCTTCTGAGTCATGCCTGTGTAGTATGCAGTACTAGATACTTGTGTAAAAAAGGCTAAGACGTACTGATTCAACTCTTTACTTAGAGGTCGCCAAATGACTTACTTTAATGAATGTCGTTAGTTTATATAATGCAGATTTGTAAAATATTACTTTTATGAGGGTCACAGTCACAGACAATAAACTTAGCATTTCAAAACTGTGGTAACAGCGGTGCAGCAGATGTAATGAAGTCCACGCCGCACGCTGGATGCAAACTAATATTAAGCCTATAGCCTATTCATTATAATGTCAATGGAAATGAATTGAGTTCTTTTGCCTTAATAATGATAAAATAATACACTAATAATGGTTGGATTGGGAACCCATAATGTCTCCTTGTTGCATTTAGTGCTGTTTTAAATAACCAGGACTCAGCTAGTGTTACCTTTTAAAAACCATCGATTCCCTGGAAAATTGTCTCCTTTTCCCGGGATTTAAAATGTCTTATTTTCGGGAAAAATATTAATAGCTAGTGCGCATGCGTGACCAAGTGTACTATTCTCAAGCACACCTCTTCCAAGCGTACCGTGTCAGGGAAGTGTATCATGCTGAAGCACAGTACACTTGCACTCACACTAGCCAAATAACTCAGACTTTAGGGGGCAAACTTGTTTGGGCACGGTACGATGGCCTAGTGTGAGTCTATTATCATTAATTATAGTCAATTATTAGTTCATTACTGCTGTGAAAACATGATTCAACATGATTTTATCCTCTTAGCCCTGGTATTTAATCATTTATAATAACTATTAATAAAGTAATTACCTTTCATATGTTGTCATGGTAACGCTATCACACATACACTTTTCACTGCTCATTCACAAACAGCTTTAAACTTTACATCTTCAGATTTTAGCTGTACAGAATGAGTCGTATATTTCAGTTTTCAGCAAAATAACAACAGTATGTTTGGAATATATTCCTAATTTCTCTTCCTCCTCTTCCTCTCTCTTCCTCCTCTTCCTCTCTCTTCCTCCTCTCCTCCAGTCTGACTCAGGAGCAACTGACATCAACAGGAGGTGTGTGGTCAGCCTGCGACCAGTTCGAGCAGTTGCCACGAGGTTAGTTCTGTAAATGATCGGAGGGTCGGAGGGGTACAGCGATGAGCACAGGCGTTCCCACTAACTGCCTCACAGCAGGGGAGTAGCTGTGTTTATAGCATGATAGTCTTAAAAAAATCACTTTCTGCTGTATCAGAGCTGTATTAAGCTGCTGCTTCATGTTTGAATCTTTCTGCCGGTGAATCTGCAGGTTCAGGTCTACACAATAAGATGATATTTGGGGCTTTGTGGTCAGTGAAGGTTTAAATATACTGTAGTATAAGCAGAAACATCTACAGTGACATCCAATCCAATAAGCACTTTAAATGGAAGGAAGGATGGAAGGGAGGAAGGAAAGAAAGGGGGAAGGAAGGAAAGAGGGAAGGAATGGAGGAAAGGAGGGAGGAAGGAAAGAGGGGAGGAAGGAAGGAAGGAAAGGAGCGAGGGAGGAAGCAAAGACGGAAGGAAGGAAAGAGGGAAGGGCGGAGGAAAGAAGGAAGGTAGGAGGGAGGGAGGAAGGAAGGAAGGAGGGAGGAAGGAAGGTAGGAGGGAGGAAGGAAGTTAGGAGGGAGGAAGGAAAGAGGGAAGGAAGGAAGGAAAGGAGCGAGGGAGGAAGCAAAGACGGAAGGAAGGAAAGAGGGAAGGACGGAGGAAAGAAGGAAGGTAGGAGGGAGGGAGGAAGGAAGAAAGGAAGCAAGGAAGGAGGGAGGAAGGAAAGAAGGAAGGTAGGAGGGAGGGAGGGAGGGAGGGAGGAAGGAAAGGAGGAAGGAAGGAAGGACGGACGGAAGGAAGGAAAGAAGGACGGACGGAATGAAGGAAGGAAGGGACAGTCAAAACAGATGGGGTCAATTTGACCCGGGAGAACGATACAAAGGTTAAAACAACCACAGTGGACCAAAGTGCTGTACAGAAGAATAAATAAAAGACATAACAGCTACCATGAGGCCTAAAGTTATATATAAAATAGAAATAGACATGTTAAATGATCTGTTTCTCCCTCTAACATACATTAAAATGCTGTCAAATTTTAGTTAATCCTGCTCTTTTACTGTATTTTAAAGTTATATCAGCTATAGATGTAGAAGTGTCCGTAGTTTCAGTAGTAATATTTGCATTTATAGAAAAATAATGCCAGTATAACAGTTTAATGATTAATGAAAATAATGGTTAGCTGCAGCTCTTCACACTCTTCATTTCACTTTTATAGTTTGAGTCGTTTCAATTTAATCATTAATATTTAGAGTCTGATGTGACTCATCACTGCTGCTGAATCCAGATGATAAAAGTATGACAGTGAAATGTGGAGAGCTTCGTGCTTCCTGGTTTGTGATCAGCTGTTATTTCTAAGAGGATTCGATGAATGTGGGACTTCTTTGAGACCATATTTCTGTTCGTTTGTCTTTGAGTTTTGTAAGATTTGAATGATTGAAGCTTTATTGATCTCGTATCATCTTGTATTTGTGTTCCACAGATAATAAAGCAGCAGTGTTGGTAGTTCTGGCCGAGCAGATCGGAGTCGTGAAGGACGCCATAGAGGAAATAGAACAGGTACAAACAGGCTGTCAGTTCTCCATTAAAGGCTGGAGTGGTTTTTTTCCAACTCCAGATATGATAATGATGATAACAAGATGAAAGTGGAAGACAATGAAGTACAGTAAGGAGATGATGAGAATAAAATAAAAAATATATATTATTATATATTTTTTTATTAAAAGAGGTGGTGGGGTCCATATTTCAGCTCTGAAACAAGTTCAACTAGTTATTTACTGAAAAACATATGAAATACTGTAAATATCTTTTTCTACATTGTTTAAAGTTTGTGTTGTGTTTCTTCAAATAACTAAACTACAAATTAGACCATGGTGGGCCGCCACACTCTATATGATTAATAGGAAATGCTGCTTATCCACTTTTTCTTTTCTTTTTTTTAATTGATTGATTTATTTATTTACTTATTTTTTTTATTTTTTTTATTTTATCTTATTATTATTATTATTATTTTTAATTTATTTTATTTTATTTTATTTTTTATTATTATTTTTATTTATTTTATTTATTTTATTTTTTTCATTATTTTTATTTTTTATTATTATTATTATTTTTTCTAATTTATTCTTGGTTGTTGGTATGTTTTTTTTCTTTGGTGTCTAGATGTTTGTGAAGTAAAAGTGTAAAAAAATAGGAAATGCTGCAGTGATGTCACACGTAGCGCTCTGCTGCTCTGAGCTTCGATGATGTCATTTATCGTCAGTGGCAACCGTATTACAGATTTTCACATGAACTCTTCTTTCACCTCCACTCAGGCGTTATCTGAGCCTCAGGATCCGTTCAACGACATCCTCGACGATGACGAGGATGGAGAGGAGCCTCGTGGCAACCAAGACACGTATTGGTCGGAGAAGGACCGGCGCGTGATTGGTCCGTGTCAGGGGCTGATGAAGGCGTCGGCAGCGTGCCTCAGGAAGCTGACGTCGGCCGTCAGAGCGAACGGTGACGTCACAACGTCTCAAAATGTGGCCCAGCTGGACGACCTGGCTGACATCAGCAAGGATATTAGCCCTGGGTACGCACACATACACACACGCACACATACACACACGCACACACACACACACACGCACACACACACACACACACACACACACACACACACACACACACACACACACACACACACATATACATACATGCACACATACACACACATACGCATGCACACGCACACACATATACAAATACATACATACACACATATACACACACGTACAAATACACAAATACATTCATACACGCACACTAACACACATAATACACACAAATACACACACATACATATGCAAATACACACCTACACATGTACACACACACACACAAACACACACACACACACACACACACACACACAATAAGTTTGAAAAAGTCAGGATAACAAATTATTCTCTCTTCGTCTTTTCTCGTCAGTGTTGATGATCTGGCGCTCTGTCTCTACCCGCCCATGGACTACAGCGGAGTAGAGAGCAACGTAAGACACACACACACACACACACACACACACACCTACACAAACACACACACATTTCCAACATGTGCCTTTTGTCTGTTTAAATGGTTTTACTATTACTACTATTATTATTATTATTATTATTTTAGTTATTTTTCATTATGCACTTTCATACATTAGAAAAAACGAAAAAAATATCGTTTCCCCTTAAAAGACAACAACAAAAAATAGTGTAAGAAGAAGAAGACATAGTAATCTAAAACGCTGATGTTTATATATTAATTAGGGCTGTTAATCTCTTCTCACTCACTCACTGTCACAGATTGCTGTTATAACGACTTCTCTTTGTTGCTAATGTGAAGTGTGGCAATACTGAGGTAAAAAAAATTATCACGGTCATGTCCACGTATCATAGATAAGTCGATATATAGACATGATGATGCTGATAATTAAGTTATTGTGCGATAAGCTGATAATTATTGTGCCAGCTGCTCTTGTGAGTAACCAGGGTTCCTCCATCCCTCCCTCCTTACTCCTTTCCTTCCTTCCTTCCTTCCTCACCTCCTCCTTTCCTTCCTTCCTTCCTTCCTCACCTCCTCCTTTCCTTCATCCCTTCCTTCTCTCCTTCCTTCCTTCCTCTTTTCCTCCATCCCTCCCTCCTTACTCCCTTCCATCCTCCTTCCCTCCTTCCGTCCGTCCATCCGTCCGTCCATCCGTCCGTCCATCCGTCCGTCCTTCCTTCCTCATTCCTTCCTTCTTGCCTCCCTTCCTTCCTTCTGTCTTCCCTTCCTCCTCCCTTCCTTCTTTCCCTCCTTCTTTTCTTCCTTGACCTGAGGACAACAGGAGGGTTAAATGTGTTTCAAAATTGTAATCCTGCTAAGTAATCCCCATTTTTACTAAATGTGCCTGTAATCAGACTGTAGCAGAATACAGTTACCTTCTTTTTTTTGCATCCTAATTACGTAATGTACCTTTATCTGTATGAGCACAAACAGGAGGCACATTTAAAAAGGAGCATTATAAGAGATCTCACTTATACTTGCATGAAAACAGCATTTCAGAAAGACTTTTGAGTTGTTTTGTTGCATATTTTAAATTATTTGTTTATGGTTTCCCGTTTCTGTCTCAGCTTTTGTACTTAAATACAACAACAACTAATATATGTGTGCTTTTTCATCTTTCTACAGGTGTCTAAATTGGCAGTACTGTTAAAGAAAGTTCTGGGGATCATCCGGTAAGAGCGATTCACTCACAGTTTTTAAACCAAAACTACCAAAGCTAATACAAAATACAAAAATAGTTCTTTGACATTTTGAAGAACTTTCATCCAGTTTTTCGTTAAAGAGTTACAACATGCAGGAGCACATGGATTAGATTATTGTAGGGATAACTATCAGTGCTTTTTGATAAATAATCATCAGTAATATGGATGTAATGACTAAGTGGATAAAGGCGGATAATAGAACTGTTAAACTCAGAAAATCACATTTTTACTGTAATGCAGCCTTTAAAAAACAGGAAAAGACACTTATTCCATATCACCATGTTATGATATTCAAAATCTAAGATGATATCTATAAAATATCATGATATCAATATAATGTTGATTTACTGCCCAGCCCTAAGTACTGTTATAATAACGTTTTTATAATAGGAGAGTGATCTGGGTGGATGTTTGTCGAGCAGGAAGAAAAAAGAAAGTTTGCACGCTATTTTCGCAATATAGTCACGCCACAATACATCAGGTATATCGGATGTGTCACCCACACCTTAACTGGAATGGGTGCGGGATAAATCATGAAGAAATACTCTTTCCAATGGAAGTAGTTTGATGTGTTTGAGATGTTTTCTGTGGAAGTAGAAAAATGAAGGGTGGCGTGTCTGTAAATCTAATGAATCATATCCTTTCCACCTGAAGGCTGAAACACACCGAAAGCAATAAATTACATGCTTTGTTTGACGTGCGTCATCTGATGCTGATGCTGATCCTGCAGGCAAAGTAGTAGCTTTATTGTTATTGTATTGAGGTTCATAATGAAATTTAGATAGCACTCCCTGAGGCATAAAAGAATTTAAGACAATTAAAAACAAATTAAGACATATAAATAAAGCATTGATAATCTGTAAGGACAATAAATAAAGTGTGATATGCAATATAAAGAGTGAGTGAGTGTTAGTGAGGGGATCAGGCCCATGTTCATTAGTTTAACAGCTTGGAGAAATAAGCTGTTTTTCAGTCTGTTACGACCATAGACTGTATAAAAGAAATGGTCGTAACATCCGTGACGTCACCCATTGGTTTGTGGACTGCTGCTCGGAAGCCAATAGTTTCGAATCTAGGCAGCGCCATTTTGAAAATGTCCGGTGCATGCTGGGAAAAATAAAAACACAGATTCTACTTATATGGGCATGAGGCAGAGGCCATGATCTTGAGGACATTGGTCAATCAACCTGTCAATCAGGACGTAGCCACGCCCTAATGCATACCCTTTATCGTCAAATATAAAATCAGGGAGGCCAAAATTTCACAAATGAACATCATACTGCATTGAAGAAGGCTTTAAACTAAACTGAGACCATAAACACATTTTGAAAACGTTTACTGAGGTTAGAAATCAAGTGAGAAGTTGGTGAATTCTCCATTGACTTGTATTGAGACGGAAGTCCTTTTGACACCAAAACGGTCGCCCCCTGGTGGCCTTTTGATAGAATGCAGCTCTAAGTTACTTCTGCGTTGGCCTCTTTTCAGAGGAGACACACAGTAGCATCTTCTCCTACTAGAGCTGTCTTCTCCCAGCAGGCTTTGAATCACTCTTATTTGAACAAACTGTATTTTAATGCTTTGGCAACACTGTTCTCATAACTTTCTAATGCCAATAAAGCTCTTTGAGTTGATTCGAACTGAATTGAAAAGTCTCTTTCTCGCTCGCTCATACTATCGCAGTCGGGGCTTCAAGGCAGTTTGATACACCTCATAATGCTTTTTCTGCACGTTTGACCATTTGAAAAAAATATGTTTTGTATTTTAAACATGCTCATCAGATGCTTTCAGTGTGTTTTTGGGCCTTTATCAGCAAATCTCATCAGATCAGATGGAAACTGAATCCAATCATCTGTATTATCTATTATTGTCTGTTTCTCATTTTCATTACCCCCCCCCCCCCCTCTTTTGCCCTTATGCAGGTCCAGTCACGTTTGTGGGGAATCGGAGCTGACCTGGGTTCAGTTCTTAGAAGGAGCGGTCGAACACAACCTGCAGAAAGCCAAAGACCTTATTCAGCAGGACAGCTAGTGTGTGTGTGTGTGTGTGTGTGTGTGTGTGTGTGTGTGTGTGTGTGTGTGTGTGTGTGTGTGTGTGTGTGTGTGTGTGTGTGTGTGTGTGTGTGTGTATGTGTGTTATTAAAAGTGTTTATTTTGTGTGCTTTTATGTGCCAGTGAATGAATGGTGAGTGTGTGTGTGTTTTTTCAAAAATGTGTATTCCTATCATGTATCATTGTGTTTGCAAGCACACACATGTGCAACGAATACAAATAAAACTTGTGTCATAGCATGAACTCTTCTGTGGAACTTAATATCATTACGTAAACATCTGCATGTCAGCACATCTGTCTACGCAGGTAATTTAACTTTAACTTTTGATTGTTTGCCAAATACACACAAAATGTCCTCAAGGAAGAATCGTGTCTCTAAAATAACAAATTAAATCTCTTAAACGGTCTTGTGTTGTCGCTCTGTGAAGACTGACTGAACAGGAGGAAAGCAGAATAGTTTTGCACCTTTGTTTTAAAGACTTTGAATTTAAAGTCTTGACGAAGATTAAAAAAATACAAATGTATGCTTTGACGGATCATCTTAATGTCAGACTTGTGAATTAGTTTCACCTCATTATGATGATGTGAAAGTGGTTTGACAGAATTGGACACCTTATTTATTAATTTATTTATGTTCTGTTTATAGTTTTCTTTTTTTGTAGTGTAGATTTATGCATCATGGTAAAAAAAATACAAATATTACAATTATTTCCTCTCCATAATGGGGTTCAACTCAATTTAATGTTTATTTATCTACTTTGAAATGCTCCTCCCTACACAGGCCTCTAAATATATATTTGGTTCGCACAAAACACAAGAGAAACAACCACCTTGAAACAATATTTTCCTTTTCAGGCATGAAAACAGAATAATTAGGACAAAGAACAGATTAAATGACACCTGTCTGTCCTCAGGCTGATGAGCAAAGTCTGTAAACTCAACTTCAGTCATTTGTGATTTATGATTGACGACAGCCTGAGGATCACAGGGCAACTCCCATCAATTTCTTATATATTTGTCATCGTCACTTCTTTTCTTCTATGAGCTCTGTTGGAAAAAAACAAACACTTACTTGTTTTTGGCTCCACATTTAAGAGATATTAAAATATGTTGAGAAGAAGCAGCTCACCTAATGTCACCTCTGGTTCTTTAGGGAGTTATCTCACATCTCATTAAACACATTTTATCTGGCTTTTGTCTCTTTTGTTATGAAAAAAAGTGTCATTAAAACATGCAGTAGAGCGCCTTGGTAGATAAATGGTTGCCATGTAATCGCAAATAACTGTAACGCCTTGGTTTGAATCTGACAAGAAACTTCTTATCTCTTTCTCCGCTTGTTTCCTGTTGACCTCTCTGCCAGCTACTGTCAAATAAAGGCAAAAAGTCCAAAACATGAAAACTGAAAAAACACCCACTCATGCAAAATTAAACAGATAAACCAAACTAACTGGGCAATCTTCGTTCTTGTTAATTTATTGTACTAAAGCACTTTGTAGTTACATTCATATTTATTCTTTATCTTTGCACTAAATGTCACCTGATTTATATAGTTTGATGTAATGTTGTGTTATATGTGCCTTGTAAGGTGTGCTTGAGTGCTTTGAAAGGCTCCTTTAAATAAAATGCATTATTATTTTTAAACCTCCTGTTGTCCTCAAGTCAAGGAAAGAAGGAAGAAAAGAAGGGAGGAAGGAAAGGAGGGTGAACGGAGGAAAGAAGGAAGGAAGGAAGGAAAGAGGGAGAAAGGATAAAAGGAAGGGAGGAAAGAAGGGAAGAAGGACAGAGGAAAGAAGGGGGAGAGGAAGGAAGGAAGAAACAGAGGGAGGAAGGATGGAAGGAAGGTAGGAGGAAGGGAGGAAGGAAGGATGGAAGGAAGGAAGGAAGGACGGAGGAAGGAAGGAAGGTAGGAGGAAGGTAAGGAAGGAAGGAACAGCCAAAACAGACAGGGTCAATTTGACCCGGGAGGACAACAGGAAGGTTAAATAGTATAATAAGAGAGAGAAACAGACCAAACTGATCAGAAAGAGCACATGAGAACAGGAAGGCAGAGGGTTAAATTTGACCATTGTGACATTTGACAGCTTGTAAAAACACCACAAACGTTTGTTTTCTTTTACCTTGAAATTTTATGACTCTTCTTTAAGTGGCCCAAAAATATTTTAACATCTTATACTTTTGTATAGGTGCTACAAATATTTGTCCATTGAGGCTGTCATTGGTTCAAATTTTGTTTTACGAGATGGGTTGGGCTTGGCTGGTGTATAAATTAGATCAGCGCTGGTTCACATGTCAGTGTGTTGCTGACTGCCTGCCAGGCTGCATTTACACATCTTCACTACATCTACTACTGTAAGAGAGAAAGTTCAGCAAAGATGACGACACAATCCAGATCTAGTGAGTACTTTCTAATGTTTTATCTTCTTTTTTACCTTCCTCCTCCTTCTTCCTCCTTTTCCTGTGTAAGTCTCTAGCATGCATTTTATGAAGAGTGTAAGAATGATGGACTTATTGTGCATTAAATAGAAAGTACTGTGTTGGACTGCATTAAACCATGTGGTCAAAGGTTGAATATGGAGAATGAGCAGAACACCGCCATCTAGTGTCTCGAGATCGTAGTCGCAACAACCAAAAATAATTCCAGCAGTCGGGTTGCCAGGTTCGTTGCCGAGTTTGTCAATAGATCAGCCTGTGCCATGTCAAGTGATGAATCATACAGGGTAACAAATAATTTCAACAGTATGTATGTAACCTATACATCCCTAACCCTTTGATCTGGAAATCACCAAGTTAAGTAGTGCTTACAGCTGCAGAGAGAGCTAAGTACACCACATAATAAACCAAATAACCTCAAGGAACTTTTTTAACCACACATCACTTGAGTTGAGATATGATCTAACTACACATTAGGTAATTTGTTGTGTAGGATTTACAGCTCTTCTTTCTTTGCTCATGTTTCCTGTGTTTGCGGTTGCATTCATGTGATTGATGTGTGGTCAGATTAGTGAATGAGTTTCTTCATACCAGGCTGAAAAGTAAAGTTAACCTGCCTTGTCAGGTTTGAAAGTGAATCATGCCCAACATTAATGTCATCGTGCAGTGACACGCACTAAAGTAAAGGTCAGATGTATATGAAGCAAGGTGTGACATAGGGTTGGGTATCGATACTCAATACCCTTTTGAGGTATCAATCAAAATAAGTCGATACCAAGTAGTATCCAAACGTCCTTTTTGCACCCAGAGTTACAAAATATGACTTATGTGAGTTACTCACAGCTAATCAATGCAGGCAATTTAATGCAACTTGATTGGCCACTGCCAAAGACTTTAAAAATGCATTTGTTGTGACATTTTATGCAATTTAATGTTCCTATGCACATGATGGGTATCGAATGAAAACTCAGTTGGTATCGATATCGCTTTAAAGGTACTTGGATTGGTATTTGGTCATTTTTAAATGGTATCCAGACCTACTGTGACACTAAGTCAGTGACAACATAAAACAAATACAATATTTGGGCACTTTAACTTGCTTGTGTTTTATTCATTCATTTATTTATCAGCATCATTTTGTTAGATTTTTTGTTTTTTTTTCAGTTTTTTATGAAAGAGATTTTCTATACTGTGTTGTGCTTCATTTTTTGCTAATGTTTTTTATGTCACAGCTACTGTATAACCGTGTAATAACTGACATTTTGAAATAAATATAATTTAAAAATCATAATGCATTAACCTTCCCCTGCCTTAGTATAAAATAAAAGTTTTGAGGATGACACAAAACTGTATTATGAGGACATTCAAGTTCCTCAATGAGCAACTGTAAAAATTGCACTGATTTGAAACTTGTACACAAGTTTTGAACATGAAATAAAAGACTTTACTGATTATGATTATGAGATAATTATGATCATATGATTGCTTTTTCTACTTGGAGATTTGTTCTTCATAAATAATGTATAGTAATGAAATCAAATACTATTCATTTTTTGGGTTTTATAAACTTTTCAAAGTTTGATGTAAATAATTAAACACAGACTTCATTTAACTTGTTTATGTTTGTATCTTTTTGTCTCTTTCAGTGTTTATCGGAGTCGACCTGCACTGTAAGACCAACAACACCGAACATCGCACCAATGAGATCTCAGTGGAGCGGCTGATCGTGAGGCGAGGCCAGCCCTTCATCTTGACCCTTAAACTGTTGCAATCTTTCAACCATTACCTCCACCCGCTCACCATCACTGCAGAAACCGGTTAGACTCTCACTGAATTCATTGTTTTTGATGGTTTCTGGACAACAATGGAGATCCACATACCCATATATTGATAATTGGGTTTTACGGAGATAAGTGATTGATAAATTAATAAATTAGAGGGATACAAGTTTTGGTCTTTTCAGAAAAATTTTACTTTGACAGGAAGGTTCAGTCAGTGATAAATGGAAGGAAGGGAGGGAGGGAGGAAGGAAGGAACAGTCAAAACAGACAGGGTCGGGAGGACGACACAAAGGTTAAATGACTGACTGACTCTCTCTCTCTCTCTCTCTCTCTCTCTCTCTCTCTCTCTCTCTCTCTCTCTCTCTCTACAGGAGAACACCCTTCAGAGGAATGGGGCACTAAGTCGTCCTTCGCTGTCCCAGATAATGTGCGGCGCTCATCATCAGCTAAGGCGGTGTGGAAGATGGAGATTCACAACAGCTCCATGGGCAGCTTGACCCTGAGCATCACCCCCCCGGCTGACGCCCCCATAGGGGAATACCGACTGACTGTGAAGCACAGAGATGATGAGATACTGCTGGCAACGCCCGCAGTGCTCTTCAACCCCTGGTGCCCCGGTAGGTCGGTCCATCGATCGATGGATCGATCTATCTATCTATCTATCTATCTGTCTGTCTATCTATCTATCTATCTATCTATCTATCTATCTATCTATCTATCTATCTGTCTGTCTATCTATCTATCTATCTATCTATCTATCTATCTATCTATCCATGTGTTTGCATTAATTTGCTCTCTCTGTAGATGACTGGGTGTTTCTGCCCGATGAGGCGGAGAGACAGGAGTATGTAATGAATGAACAAGGAATCATCTACACAGGAAGTGGAAACTACGTCATTCCTAAGAACTGGGACTATGGACAGGTGCACACACACACACACACACACACACACACATTTTTTATCAGTCGGTGGTGGCCAGTGTCCTGTTCTTCGCTGTAGTCTGCTGGTTTCATGATGATCATTGGGACATCAGACGGTCACACCGAGCCTGACAGCATCCTGACACTCAACACAGTCAATTAGCTAAACAGCATGTAAACATACCTGCAAATGTCACTTCAGGTGTATTGGTTGCTGGTTTCATCCTTACACATGAATACTATTGTTAATAACATACCATCTGCTCATGACTTGAGGCTACAGCGGTTTGGTGGCTTTGTCTCTCTCTGTCAGCTGCTGTCAATCAAACACAGACACAAACCTCCAGCCACTGAGGCAAAAAGAGCTTCGGTTACATATTTAGCCAACTTAAAAACATTACAATTAAACAACCAGTCCATTCTGTCATCATCAGAGCACCAAAACATTTCTGGGTTTTTAACAGACATTTCAGTAAATATAAGAGTTCTCAGTTCATCATACAAGAGACAGTATAAAAGAAAATGTGATTCATTTTCAACTTCATTGAGTTCACATAATTTACATAACCTTTCATCTTCCAACATATTTTTAAATCTACCGACTTCAAGGTTCAGGGAAGGATTCCTGTTCTCAGCTGAGCCACTAAGGATCTTTGATTTCTTGACATAAGGTTCAGGGCCATAATTATGCTTAATTTGGATGTATGTTCGTAATTTTGGCTTTAATAAAATATCATTTAACCATTTTGTCTCAAATAAAGCAAGTAGTTTCTCACTAAATGAGGCTATTGAATAAGTTAAATTATTACTGTACATATACTGTAAACCAACCTCTTCAAATAAAGTGAATATTTCTTTAGCCCATGGAGAGCCGTTTAATTTACTCCAAATAAAAACTTTCTTATTGACCCTGTCTTCTGACATATTGAGTAAACGATTCCATAGTCTGATCATCTCACATTTACGTCTTATAGAACCAGGAAGCCAGCCCATGTCACCTTGAACAGCCAAAATCGGAGCAAACTTATGAACACCTAAAAAGCAGCGAGCAGCTCTATTCTCTATAGAATCTGCAGTTTTAGATTCCTTGAATCCCCAGACCCCTGAAGCATAATTTAATATGGGAGAAACACAAGCATCATAAAGTTGTGAATAGGTAGAATAGCCAAGAGTTTTACATATCTTAAACTTACTAAGCACAGACCCTATAGGTGGGATCTTTACAATGTACACACAATTTTATATTGTAAATCCTGTGTAAGAAGCGCCTCCTTTCCTGTCTGTTTTTCTGTCAAGTTTGAGGACAACATGGTGGAGATTTGCCTTAAAATATTGGACAAGAACCACAAACACCTGAAGGACCCGGCTGACGATGTCTCTGCTCGCTGTAACCCCATCTACGTCAGCCGCGTGGTCAGCGCCATGGTAAGACATGCTCTGTCTGTGTGTGTGTTTTAAAGATACCGCCACACTGACGCTGACACATTTATGAGCTTACTTTGTTGATTGTTGTGTCCCAAATCCAGAAGTGATGTGATGCAGAAAAATACCCTTAATGTTTTCAACCACTAAATGATAAGTTCATCTTTTTTTCAAGTCCTGAGACCTGAGCTATTGCATGGTATGCATTTTTAATTTCCCCTAGATATTTGAGATTAGTAGGACCTGATAATAACAAAAACTATAAGCATCGTATTTGAACAGGAAGCAGTTTTTGAAAGAAAAAGAAAGTCCTCATATGGGGGACAATGGGTTTATTAATCAGTGTATAAAAATATTTATTTTTTTACATTTACACCTTCCCTTTGCACCAATGATAATAAAGTCCCAATATCTTCAAATGGGTACCCTCTTATTAGCAGTGTCGTAGCTTGTTCCTGTTGCTAAAATTAGTCACATTAGTGTAGCATATCAAACTACAAATGTTTTTAAGCATAAATAAACAAGTTTCAACCATAAAATTTGATACACTTTTGTACCTGGTCCACTTTTGTCTGGGGATCGGCTGTTTGCTTCACTTGGCTGAGATGCCTGCCATCTTGTTTTTACACTGATTAATGCATTGTGCTTTTGCGACCACTAGGTGGCACAAAAACGTGTGTACAAGCGAGGACAAAGTTAAGCAGAATGAAGTATAAGGTCCAGCAAACCCAAAATGTAATATCCCTATATGAGGACGCAGGTTTACAGGAGGTTAAATTAACGTCTAAAACATGTTTTGCTTGCTTTAATCAGTCCTGCTGTACATGCTAACCATTAAAGACCCCGTCTTAATTCACTGACAGTGTAAATGATGGGGGACAAAATCCAAAAGCACAAAGTTACTAATATAATGCAGATATGTTTCACAATCTGTTTATAAGACTTAGATTGTTTTATAGATAATCGTTTGCTGACATTCTTCCATTTTATGAAGACGAAGATAGCAGATGTCAATCATTTGGTCTTCAAAATATAAACAGGACTTTGGAAGTAAGGGAAAAAACTGGGGAGTCCAAATCTGCTTAAACAAAGTTAGAAGTTTTAGTAAATCATCATCATTTCCGTCTCTGTCTGTTCTTCCCTTTTAGATTAACTCTCAAGATGACAATGGTATCTTGACGGGACGCTGGTCAAACCCGTATTCGGGAGGGGTCCCACCCACTCATTGGAGTGGCAGCTACGACATCCTCCAAAAGTAGCTCGACAGCGGCTGCCATCCGGTCAAGTACGGACAGTGCTGGGTGTTTGCTGGCGTCATGTGCTCAGGTAACATCTGACTCTGAAGCATTGTCTTATTGTTTCTATGCTCATTTCCTGCTGAACAAACAATACTATAATAACTGTATCTAGAGTGTCTAAAAATGTTGAACACTACTGTACAAATTAAGTAAATGGGTCAATAACAAATAAGGGTTGGCAAGATGAGCAATTCAAAGATTTTTAGGTTTTATGCCATTTGAAATTACATTTGCACCATTTTTTAAAACCAAAAGTAAGACTGAATGACCACAAAAGAATGATGAATATTAAATATTTTATCCACCTACAGTGTATTTAAGAGGACTTATACAAATACCTGTAAATGTAAATGGTTCCTGATCTCCATGATTCCATAGATTAAATGTAATATTTAGAAACATTTTATTCCATTGTCTTTATTTAATATAAAAAGTTATAATGTAAGATCATGCCAAACTAGTTGTTTTATTGAGAATTTAGCATTTTTAAGCAAGTTTAATTATTTGGTACAAAGTTTTTATGGTTACACCACTTAGACATTTTTGCCATAATCCTCTAATATATTCTCTCAAAATGGATTAAAAGCAGACATTTTTATGCTGGGTCCACAAAAAAAGAATGAGTGCAAGTTATTCATTCATGTATATTCTCTACTTTTAACCTCTTTAAATTGGACTAAACCATATGGACACAAAAATGTCATTGACCCAAATATTAGCAGCTTCTGGGTATTAATCGTTACCTAATTGAGCTACAACAGGCGAGGAACCAGTGCACACTGATCTAAACTTATTTGAATGATTCACATTTGGTTCAGTGATGCGTCTGCTGGGCATCCCTTGCCGTGTGATCACCAATTTCGAGTCAGCCCATGACAGCAACAGAAATCTGCTAATCGAAATCGACCACGCCGACTACGGGGTCAATGTGGGACCAAGCAAGGACACCATCTGGTGAGATTCAGAACAAGACACCTGGCACACTTGATATCAACATTTAACATTTAACATTTTCATATTTGGATGTTTTTGGTCTCCTCCAAGAGTCCAACCTTTAACCCTTACATACTGTTCATATTCTACACCCTCGCAGTATGTTCTGGGTCAATCCCCTCTTAAAAAGTCTCTATACCAAATTCTGAACCATTGCATTAATGATCTGTCTGACTGATCAATAAATGTGTGATTAAACCTTGATCAATGTTTCAGAAAGCAGAGTGTATTTTTTAGGATTCATATCATTCATTATCACACAATATCATGTCCTATTTTACCCAAGACATAGCAATGATGATTTAAATGTATTTTATTGAGAGTGAAAAGTACAAGAACTTCCTCATAACTACTATAAATAAAATAAAACTAAACTAAACTAAACTATCTTATTAAAACTATTAACTATTCATTTAACTAAAAGACATGTCAATAGCCTCAAACATTAGCTGTAAAGTTGTGCAAAGAATAGATTGTGTGAACTTTCTATGTTGAAGAATAATCAGGTCAGTGGTGTCAAGGCTTGTTCACAGCTTAATTCCTCTGTTTGGCACACAGCGTTGTGGATTCCCGTGGGTATATAGGTTGCTGTTCCACACAATGCCACTCCCCTTTTTTTTTTTAATAGAAGTAATTAAATACTTGTAATGTGCCTGAATGAACCTGATATATTAATGTGCTGTCATGAAATGTGCTAATTTATCAGGAAGAAAACTGTTTGCCAGCATTTGTAGGTCAGATAAGAGCAAAACAGAAGTAATTGGAACACAAACCAAAGCCATGAAGCATATCAACATGTCAGTACTTGGTCACCGCAGATTTATAAAGAAGCGTTTGATCTTCTTGCGTTTTGGTTTTGAGGGGTACAGAATGAAAGTATTGCTTTTCCATTAAAAAAAAAAAAATTTAGTCTGAATTAATATTTTTTTTAAAATTTGACGGGTTTGACAATGAGTTTTTTGTCGTAGCACAATAATAGTGGTACTGTTGAACTCGCCAGGGTCTTAGCTTTCATATGAGATGCTATTTGTCTGTGTACCATGAAGTATCAAAACGGTAGCAATGGAAATGTGGAGAGTGGGTTGACTTTCTGACACTATTCGGATTTTGATATTTGATCATTAATATGCTTGGTGTTTGAGTTGTGTTCGGTGTGTGTAAAAATGACTTATATGTGCTTGTAGCGGAGTTTCTCCTGTTTAATTTGATGTGCAATATGACTGTATTGCTACATAATTAGGGCAGCGTGTTATGCCTTTTGCTGCGGAGAGTCTCAGGGTCTCTCAATTGGGGGGGACCTTGGAGTTTAACAGGTATAACTGCTACTTCCACTGCCGTTACAATGTAGGCCTAACCGCTACAACTGTAAGTTTCATGTTTATGAAACTTTTACAGTATGTAGGTCAAACATCAGCTGATGAGTGACACACTGCAGTCTATCAAGATTGGAAATATTAGAGTTTATCATGATAATTTGTCTGAATCGTGAGTTTATTTTGTGCTTTATTCCAGTTTTGAATTTATAGAATCTTATTTTCTCTCAATTTTGTGACTTATTTTCCACAAAATCTGCATTTTAAGATTTCAAATCCAACATTTTCTAAAAAGTTACATATATATTCTGCTATATTTTCTGCTCATCTGCTCAACATTGACGAACATCTTATTTCATTTGCTTTCCCATAACATCCATACGTGGTATCTGAAGCATGATTAAAGTTTTGATGGTTCTTATGGCAGATGGAGGTTCTCCAGACAGATTGAATGTTCTTGTCCTTTAGTTTCAGTCCACTAAAACACTGTGTTGTGTTTCAGGAACTTTCACGTGTGGGTGGAGGCGTGGATGAGGCGGCCAGATCTGACAGACGAAGGCAAATATGACGGCTGGCAAGTTCTGGATCCAACTCCGCAGGAGCTGAGCGATGGTACAGATTTTACTGGGTTTTTTTGCTCTTAATTGTACATGCGAAGGGTTTTATTGCCAGTGTTACCCAAAAATGATAATCTAAACTAGGATTTAGAAATAAATGTGTTTTTGTACTAAACATAACTCATCAGAACCATCTTCTGACCCCCTTAAAGGGGGATCATTTTTGATATGATATTGAAACAATTGCCAATTAACCACCTCCTGACTACCAATTTTGCTATTCTTAGAGCCATATCAATAGTGGTGCTTGAATAAATGTTATAAAATGTTAAAAATGTGTTAAGTTTGTTCTGTGGTTAGAGGGCCGAAGGGTTTATCCCATTAAAACCGTATCAGCACCAATCAGATGTCTTGTGGGTAAAGAGTGAAAAGGGCGTAAATGTGCTCAGGAGATTTCATCACAATCTGCCTAACAGATATTGCTTGTGTTCAAGGGGAAGTTTTGACACTGATAGTGCTCACAAAGATAGCGATTCATTCACTGGGGAGGAAGTGAATGCTGAGTCACTTATGCTCGAAGGCTTCTCCTTAAAATACTGCAGATTTTACCTCATTAGTACATCGCTGGCTTCAAGTCCAATTCACAATAAATCAAAATGAAAAGATAGTGTGGAAAACGCTAAATTGTCTTCTCATATTTCTTGTGTGTTGATTTTAATGGTTTCTCTTCTTGTAGGAGTGTACTGTTGCGGTCCAGCTCCGGTTAAAGCCATCCTGAACGGAGACACCGACCTCAAATACGACGTCCCATTTGTCTTCGCCGAGGTCAACGCCGACTGCATTGACTGGCTGGTCAGTCTTAAAACCGACATCATCAGCAACACATTCAGAGACCTTTAGTGAAAAAAAAATTGTTTTATGAAATGATGCTTATGTTGTTTCTGTTTCCTGTCAGGTCCGGCGTGATGGTTCCAAACAGAAAATCTTCTCTGATACAAAGAAAGTCGGTCAGAACATCTCCACCAAGTCTGTCGGCTCCAACATGAGGATGAACATCACTGACTCCTACAAACACAGAGAGGGTGAGTTTACCAGGCGAACACGTCACAAATCAAACAATCAACAGCAGCAAACTGACTGAATTACCACCTTTACAGGAACAATGAAGGAAAGGTCTGTGTTTAAACGCGCCGTGACCGGTCTCAACACCACGGAAACAGAAGGAAATGAAGGAAAAGAGGGGACCGGGGAGGAGAATGGCAACCTTCTACCGCCAAAAGTGTCCATGCGGTTTGATGAGGTACGCAAGAGAAACTTCAGTCCCTAGTTAATGAAAAGGATGGATCTTTTTTTTTTGTATGTCTCAGTGTCAAGTTTGTGGATATTATAAAGCTGTTTGGTCATAGTTAGTTAGTTAGTTAGTAGTTCTAAGAAGAAGCTCAGTGGCATCCTGGTGGACAGGAGTCACAACATTTCAGTTCCAGGTATGATATGATTAATGGACCACACACACAAAAGCTAAATCCAAGAGATAACATTGCTCAGTTCCAAGTACAATACGACATGATGCGATACGATACAGTTTATTTATGGATCACATGCACAAAAGCAAAATGAACATTGTTCAGTTCCGTGGATTAAACAATGCATTATGTTATGATACATTACGATATGATACATTACGTTACGATATGATAAGATACGTTACTTTACGTTACGATATGATGAGACACGTTACTTTACGTTACCATACATTATGTTACGATATGATAAGATACATTACTTTACGTTACGATATGATAAGATACGTTACTTTACGATACGTTACTTTATGTTTCGATATGTTATGATGCATTACGTTACGATATGATAAGATACGTTACTTTACGTTACAATATGATATATTACGTTACAATATGATATATTACGCTAAGATACGTTACTTTACGTTACGAATCGTTACAATAATATAGCATTTATTTATGGATCACACACAAAAGCAAAATCAAAGCGATAACATTGTTCAGTTCTATGGACGATATGTTACATTACGATACGATATGATACATTACGTTGCGATACGATACATTACAATACAATATGATTTATTTATGGATCACCGAAAAACCACAAAAGCAAAATCCAAGGGTTAAATTATGAAGGCGAAGATAAAAAATATCAACACCCACACAAAAAATGTAACAATTATGGTACAAATGTTATCGTATATTTCGGTATAAATCTGTGAACTGCAGGTGTCCGCGCCAGTGAAAGGTCAGGATGTGCATCTGAATCTGGTGCTGAACAGTAAGAGCAAAGTTTCCAGGTCGCTGGCCATCACCACCTTTGTCCAGGGCATGACGTACTACGGCTCACCGGTAGCGAACATCCAGACTGACATCAAGCATGAGACACTGCTGCCTGGGAAAGGTAACTCTTGTTCTGTAGATGTTTTCTGGACACATAACTTAATTGTCTTCTTTATTCAATTATCAAAGGCGAGTTTTCTCTAAGCTTGGACAAATATATCCTAAATTCCCTGAAATTTATGTGAAAAAATACAATGTTCTCTTGCAGATCTGATCATCCCCATCGTGGTCCCATTCTCAGCCTACAATAAATACATGAAGGACTCTGACAGTATGAAGGTTTCGGTCATTGTGACGGACAAAGAGAAGCCGATCTACTCATACCTGGCTGTAGATGATGTCGTGCTGCTGGATCCTCCCATCTCCATCAAAGTCAGTAGATATCTAATTAAACTTCAACCTCTGTCCTTCTGTTTCTAAAACCTTCCAGCTTTGTTCAACATCTGTATTAACCCTCCTGTTGTCCTTGGGTCAAATTTGTTTAAATATAAGAACTATGAATTAATTTCATTTATTTGCCTGAATATCACATGCATGGTTCCATACTACATTCTTTACCAATATAATCATCCCTGCTTTCACTCAATTGGGTGATAATTTGTACTTTATGCTTTATTATAAACAGTCAAACCAGACTGCGTCAATTTTGACCCAGAAGGACAACAGTATCCTGATTAAACGTTGTGGCATATATCAATTTGTGATAGTCAATCAACATTTCTCTAATTAAAAAATGAGGTATAATTTCATTTAAATGAGGTCTATTGAATGAAGTCTAACACACAATTGGGTGACGATTTATACTTTATTAACAGTCGAAATTGACCGTGGAGGACAAAGGTTGCATGGTTGACGGGAAGACAACAGGAAAGTTAAACAATATCTGTCACATTAGCTGACAGCTGTTGGCATAACTCTCAAATTCAAACCTGCGATTTTTAAGAGGAAAAAAAAAAGAGAGAAAAATGTTGAAAAAAAGTCAGCTGTTTTCTGCTACTGAAATTCCACTTTCTGTTTTACTTATGGCTGTGTTAGTTTTTGCCTGCAAGTCACAACGCTGTCATCACGTCATCATAAAACCAAGATAAAACCTTTAACACCAACACTGCATTGCTCCTTTTGTATAATAACTAGGGCTATCGATTAAACGATTAATTTTTTTAATAACAGAATTTCCATAGTTAATCGCGATTAATCGCGTTTTGAATTGCATGTTTAAAATCCTGTTATTTTACATTTGAAGGCAGTTTTAAGCCCATAATGTAAAGCATTTCTTACCAGAGTGTCTTAACTGGGAATCAATCACGGCTCTGCTGCGACTCCCACACTCCAAAATGGTCCTTTGGTGGAGCTGAGGCTCGCTTGGCTGCACCTGGGTGTTTAGCATGGAGGTGCTAACTCAAACTCGACATACTCCGGTGGTAGTTAAACTGGAAGTGTTTTAAAGTTAAACAAGCCGTTCAAAAGTCCAGTAGCTCTCTTACTTTCCATCAGCGCGGTAGGTTTACTGCAGGAGGCCACTTCAAAGCATAGCGCTACAGCTAGAGGAGCCGTCTACGGGTGTGTAGAAGGGACAAAAAGGCTTGCAAAATTAAAATGCGATTAAAAAAGATTAACGTGTTATGGATTGCATTAATCTAATCGCGATTAACACGTTAATGCTGACAGCCCTAATAATAACACACCTTTTT
This sequence comes from Scomber japonicus, assembly GCF_027409825.1. Taxonomy (NCBI): domain Eukaryota; kingdom Metazoa; phylum Chordata; class Actinopteri; order Scombriformes; family Scombridae; genus Scomber; species Scomber japonicus. The sequence goes on along the minus strand of NC_070580.1, from coordinate 31,963,515 downwards.
TTGGCTTTTCCACTCTGTTTCTCTTTTTCTCTCTCTCATCTTGGCGTCTGTTGGGGTTTTTTTAAGTGTTTGTTGTTTGGCTGCCTGACTGAGCATATTTGATTAAATTGTTAAACTGTGTGTGTGTGTCCCAGGTTGTCGGTCCAGTCAGATTGTACCAGGAGGCGACTGCGGAGGTGCTGTTCATGAATCCGGTCCAGGAGACGCTGAAGGACTGCGTTATGACTATCTCTGGAAGTGGCCTGTTGAGAAGGGAATTTGAGTCCAGGTCAGTGGGTGTGTGTGTGTGTGTGTGTGTGTGTGTGTCTGTGTGTGTGGGGGGGGGGGGGGGGGGGGGGGTGTTGGAGGCTGTTCAAGGCTGCCCACATTTAACATGCAAAAACAACAAATCGTGCTTACAATTAATAGATCTGTAGGTTAATTCTATATATGGATTGATTTTTTTTTTTTAATGCAGTCTAATTCGTAATTTAACATTAAGCATTAATAGAAAGATTAAAGAACAATAAATAATAAGTAAGTACACAAACAATAGTAGTAAAAATTTATTAAAGAATAGTAACATTATTTATGAAAGTAATATTTGGTGATGAATGAATGGTTTGAAGCTCTGGTTGAAATATTGGGAGGTTTTGCACTGCTTCATTTAAAAGTAAACTGTCCAAAATCTGGGCAACATATAAATGTACAAGTTTTACCTCCAAGCTCAATCATTTGTGAGTTTTGCTCTTCCTGTTTCTTACAACGGTTTATTTGTGTCATCCACAGGATCCCAGACCTGCCTACAAATGGCAGAGCATTCATCAAGTTGCCCTTAAATCCCTACAGGCTCGGACAGAGGACACTTGTGGCCGACTTCGATTGCTCCCTTTTCAGAAACGCTAAAGGCAGCGCCACCGTCTACGTCCAAATGTAAAGTCGAGGGTTGCAGAACGAAAGTCGAGCACTGTTACTCAGAAGCAAAAATATCACAAATGTCATATTTCAGTTGTTTTTTACACCAGTTTCTGTTTGAAATCATTTTTGCTATCGTAACCAAACCACCATCATAAATGTATCATCAATCATATATAATTTAGTCTTTAGTGTGCAATACAGTCGCTGCATTCAAGGAATTAGGGTTAACATCTTACTCTCCATTTTATTAATGATTACTATTTGCTAAGGATAATCAAGATGAAGGAGATAGGAGAAGTATGTGATTCTGCCCTTTATGATGTTTTAAGCACTTTTTGATTATATGTGATTAAATGTATTGCACCTTCTATTATCACTATCTTAAAAAAGAAAAAGAATGCAGTAACAAGTGTTATAAAATAGTAATTTGATTGTTACAAAGTCATAATTTGATTAAAATAACCTGGGATGAGTTTTGACAGGATTTTTTGATTGGTCAAAAATTACATAAGGGAGGGGGACATCTCTCTCTCTCCCACAGTGGGCAGTACCAGAATTATCAGTATAAAAGGGGAATCTGTATCAAAAATCATTGTATCATTTTGGCATAGACGCTGTCTGTGCTATTTTGGTCCCCAAGGTTTCTTTGTCGACGAATAAACTTTGACTGCATTCAGCTGGACGACTCTTAGTGATTTTTTCCTGTTTTGGACAAAGAATAACTTTTCAACCACGTTTCATAAAATATTTACTTCTGTGTTGTAGCAAAGATTTAGAAATAAACAAATAAACAAACAAAGTAAGAAAGAAAACAATCATAATCATGGACAACAATAAGAGTATGCTGTGCTGTCCTCTCTTAATAAAGTTTTCTCCTTCAAAAGCCATTTCAGGTCACCATGGTCAGAGGAGACCCTCTCCTCTCCTCCTTATGTACTCTGTTAAACAACATGAAGAAACACCTTTAAATGACAAACTGTGGCATATAATAATAGCAGTGTATTAAGAGAGTGTGTTTTGACAAAGATCATGTTACTGTTCAGTGACAGACTAACTTCACAATATAGGTCAAATGTTAAGAAGAGGCAAGAAGAAATCTGACCTCTTAACATTTAAAGACTCTTAAAACGATTCATGAAAACAGACAAAACACCTGTACATTTATGTATTATTTATTAATATTATACCTTAGTTTTGTAACATGTTACTAAACAATGCGACATATATTGTGTAAAATGAAGCTTGTGTAAGATTTCTCATGTGCGTCAAGTCAGCTATAATAGACTTCCGGTTTTGTTCTTGAAGCTTCAGAATAAGAGCGGAAGATTTTATACTTTGAGAGAAAGGAACATTTTTAATACTTTGTGGTGTGAGATCCATATAAAAAGAGACATAGTCATATGTTTGTCTTGTTAAATCAACTTAGTCACCTTAAGAGATTTATTCAATAAAACACATATAAGTGAAATTTCTTCAGTACTGCAGACTGTGTGAGATCCATGACTGCGTATTAATTTTATATGATATTATTGCAGAGTCGTGTGAATTAGAAAATGCAGTTGGGAAATAGTCCATCTTAAAATATGTCTGGAGGGGACCTTTGAGTAAAGGATCTGAGTAAATCTTCCACCACTGTGGTGTGAATGGCCGTCAAGGGTTATCAAGGGTTATAGTGACAGTTTTTAATGAGGGAGAAAGAGGAGATGTCATTTTAAGGATTTTAACCAGATTACTGAACTTTTGTGTGGTAATACCATATCAGTCACACATAATTATTAAAAGTAGAATATTTTACATACATTTTAAAAAATGTCTAGAGCTTTAAGTAAAGGATCTGAGTATTTCTTCCACCACTGACAGTTTTTGATTTACGTGTGAACCAGAAGTTATTATAGTTAACCCTGATCACATATCAAGGCTTTCCTCCTAATACCTGAAAAACAAACTAAACTAAAACTAGTCAATTCTTTAAAATAAAAATAAAACCATTCAATCACTTGTTAAACTAACTAAAGCTAAACTGAAATATGTTTTTAACTACATGAAAAACTAATTTAAAAAAAACTAATGACAATTTCTAAATTATAATAACCCTGATGTATTTTTTTATTATGACATGGATAAATGTGACCGGATGTCTGATGTAAAAAACACAGGGGGCGTTTTATTTTGAAGGTCGACGCTGGAAATACTGCGTGCGTGTCTCTTGACGTCGCTGCCTCAGTTCAGACATCTGCAGAGAAGATGGCGGCGCTACGAGTCTCGGTGCTCTCGGGGAGTGGGAGAGCTCTCCTCAACGCGTCAAAAAACATCAAGACCCCCAAGGTAGGTTGACAGATAAACTGATGTATTTTTCATCTGGCACAATCTGAGTTTATAGCTGCAGATTGATTAAAAAGCGCTGTGGCGGGATGTCCTGACAGCGAGCTAGCCTTCGCGGGGTGAGACAAGGTCACTCATATTCACACATGTTTCTAGGACGTCTCAGACGACTGTGGCTTTATCTCTTTATATATATAGTCAATATTCAACTGTAGGTGCCCAGATGTCACCAATGCCTCATTTTAAATAAACGCTACTCTTCCTCAAAACTCGGTAGCCATCGTTACACGTAGCAAGCTAACCGGTTAGCTCGCCCATGATGCCGTGTCAGGTGGACGGTGTTGGTTTTAATTTGTCCTCTATCTTGTCTAACGGTGCAGGGATATACATATAAATGACAATATGTGTGCTCGTAGTGTGTGCACATGTTTCGAGTCTCACGTAAGTCATTTTGTGTTAATATTGGCTCAGTAGTTGACCTAAGCCGCATGCTAACCAGCTAGCATTTCAAGGACTGAAAGGACTTCCGGTGTTACGGTTTATCTGGTGACCGTGTTATCTTGGGTCCTCTCTTAAAAAGCCTGTTATATTATAGTTTAATGTTTGTTTCTTTTTTTTTAATACATACTCATCTGTGTTTAATATCTTAAGTCTAATTGTATTCAGCAGACATTCATCTCTCTTGTAAAGTCACCAGATAACACGGCCACCATTTAAACCGTAACACCAGTGGAGAAAAGACTGATAAGATACCCAGATGCTTCAGTGAAAGTTAAAATGCAGCAGTGTAAAAAAAATACTGTTATTAGTAAAAGTCCTGAATGAAAAATCATACTGAACTAAAAGTACATAAGTATCAGTACTAAAATGTAGATGAAGAACTAGTTTTGTCTCTCTGACTGACACATTAATGTGTATATATATGTATTTGTATTATAACAAAAAGCACTGTTACTGCTTTGTTTTATAAATTTTACATCTGAGAAGCTGAGTAGAGTAAATGTATTGGCTTGGAAAATGTCTTTAACGTCTGATAAGATACTCAGATGCTTAAATAAAAGTATAAATTCAGCTGTGTAAAAAGTACTTCACTATTAGCAAAAATTCTGAATGAAAAATCCTGCTAAAGTAAATAAATATTAAAGTAAAAGTATTCATTTTATCCCTCTGACTGATACATTAATATTATACTGTTGTATGAACTTTTCTTTCTTTTACTTTAGTAAATAAGTATCAGTAGCAAAATGTAGATAAAGTGTTACAGTTTGTTTGACTCTGACTGATATAATAATACACATGACATCATTAAGTTATTAAAACTAAAACATCAGCGTGTGAATGTTGTAGCTGCTCTTTTTCTTTCTTTTAAATCTTTACATTTGAGAAGCTGATAAGAACAAATGTCTTTAGTTAAAGTTTAATTTTCTGCTGATGGACTATTGATTACTTGAATAATCTTGTTGCTTTAGCTCTGCTTGTCATGGTGGCTGCTGATCCACACGTTTCTTCTTTTTCAATATTGCTTTTAATTATAATTTTTTAACACATTTTGCGTTCAGTTGAAGTGAGAACAGCACATTTTAAAGGAGAGAAAAGTGTATGACATGTATAGAGCTGGGCAGTATGGCCAAATATGTATAAAAATGTTAATTTATTAGTATTATAATTATATTAAATAAAACCTGGTTGTGGATCTAAACTATTGATTAAGGACAGAGCATGACAAACACTCACTAAACAGCAGAAGATTACTCACATCTAAGGTAGAATATTCAAAACAATCACAATGACAATCTTTTTCCAACAAATATGGATACAAGTAAAATGAAATAAAACCCTTTTTCCTCAATAAAATAAATATCTTAATAGAAAAGTTTAGCTCTTATATATGCGACGACTCAGATTAGAAAGTTAGATACACATAAGCAGACATTTAGCTGTATTCTTTATTACAACAGCTATTTACCAGATATATATTTAAATTTAAACTCTCCTGCTTTTAGAAACTTTCTCTCTAATCTAACATGATTACATGATATTCATATCTGCTGGTTACTTCACTTAACTTTTAGTAATGGCTTATCTCTTTCTCCTGCTGTGTGTGTTTTATGTTTAATTATTCCTCTGCTTCCTTCAATGATGTAGTACATTTAATAAGTATATTATACCTACAACCTAATCATTAGCTGCTTTAGCTAGCCAGACTCTCAGTTTAATATATCACACATTTATAATTCTTTAATTACGGACAATTATATTGAGATAATTACTATTATTTTGCCACATGTTTGGTGTATTGTTTTTTCTATTTACATGTTTTACATCTTATCTAAACTTGATATGAATTAGTTTGTAAATTAAAGCCCAAACTGTGTCCTGAATGTGTTGCTAGGCTGCAGGTTGAGGCTCGTGTAGCGGACCGGTGCAGCTATGTTGTCATGTGACGCCTGCTGCCCGGTTACAAAAGCCTCAGCGAAGGACAGTTTCATAAGGAACACTGTACAGAGCAAACTATAAATACTGACATCAAGATGAACTGAACCGTACTAACAGGATCCATTACTGTGATATGAAGACATACTGAGGTGAAGGTTAGGGTTAATAAAAGAGGAAAGGTAAAGCTGCTCAGGATCACTTTTAACATCTTTATCTTTGAGCTTGATAAGCTATTTTTTAAAGTTTTTATACATACCAATCCAAAATCCAGATGTTTTATTAAACACTATAATCCTTTAAGGTTAGAGCTGCTGCATCTAAAGCTTATTTTCAATTCATGTTATTTTCTCAATCGCTTGGTTCAGGAAGTTTTAATAAAAGTTAAAAATGCCAAATACAGTGTCGTTGAGTCCAGGTCGATCTCCTCACGTTGACTAACATGTTAAGACTTAAATATATTCAATTTACTCTCATAGAAGACCAAGAAAACCAGCAAATTGCCACATTAGAGATGCAAGAATCAGTGAATATTTGTCATTTTCGCTTTAAAAAAACTACATTGTTCAATGTCAACTAATCATTTCAGCTCTAATCACAATATTATAACACAGAATATTATATTATTATCAACTGTTTGTTATAGTACCGCAATTTAATATCATAGAAGACCAAGAAAACCAGCAAATATTCACATTTAAACAGCAAGCAGCATTTTTGCCTGTCTGTTATAACACTGGGATGTTTTTCAGTAAATAGCTAACAGGTGTTTTGTGCTCCTGTGTCTCCGCAGGCCAACATGTCCTTCGCCAGCCTGCCGAGGAACAAGAAGGTGGCCCTCTCGACGCTAGGCGTGGTGACGGCTGGCGGGGCCGGGCTCGCTCTGATGCTGCACCAGTCGGTCAAGGCCTCTGAACTGGAGCTCCACCCCCCTAATTACCCCTGGAGCCACGCTGGACCTCTGTCGTCTCTGGACCACGCCAGGTGAGATGGACGGACACACACACACACACACACACTAGACCAAGAGGGCACACACACAGATATTCATAGCAGGACTAAGAATTTAGGGTTATTTATTAAGTTTTCAGCCGTCAGTATTCACTTTATCAGTAAGGCCAACTATTCAAGTGATTTAGAGGCATATCATTTAACTGTAATGTCTTATTGGAGGTGTATAACTGACTGAATGCATTACTCTTATTTGATCATTACATAAATTCAGTTGAGCTATATTTTGATTTTAAAGTCATCACACAGGCACCTTCAGTCTCACATGGTAGAAAATAACATTTAGAAGATCACAGAAGTCACATTTTACAGTCTCTGTCTCTGTCTCCGTCTCTGTCTCTTTCTCCGTCCAGTGTTCGTCGTGGCTACCAGGTGTATAAACAGGTGTGCTCAGCCTGCCACAGTATGGAGTACCTGGCCTTCAGAAATCTGGTGGGAGTGTCGCACACAGAGGAGGAGGTTGCGGCTCTCGCTGAGGAGGTGAGGCTGTTTGATTGGGGCTGAATGTGGGTCTAAGAATCTGCCCCTGTTGAGTAAAATACCTGAGTATGTGTCTGGGTGCTCTTGAGCAAGTCACTGAATCCCTAATTGCTACATATATATAAAATATAAAACTCTCTGGAGATTAGTGCTCTACTTTTTGAATTATGGGAATCAAATTATTGCACTCCAGGTTTTTATAGCTAATTAATTGATATTTTGAATCATTTTAATTGTTTTATGTTCCTTAAAAACAATTAGCAGACCTGTAACCAAGACTTATGAATATATTAAATTGGATAAAGTAACAGCAATGTTCATTCATCAGCAGCTTCAAATTATAAAAATGCTTATTTCTATTTTTTAACTCTGTCCATTCATTCAGAGTAACAGAAATCGCATGTTCAGTAAAAATGGTATTAAAAAGAATGTAATTGCAGCTGTTTCATATTTGTAGTTATTTTTTGTCACATTCATCTTGTGTTGCGTCTTGTGTTCAGATTGAGGTGGTCGACGGTCCCGATGACACCGGAGAAATGTTCACCCGGCCAGGGAAGCTGTCCGACTACTTCCCAAAGCCCTACTCCAACCCCGAAGCAGCCCGAGTCGCCAACAACGGAGCCCTGCCTCCAGATCTCAGCTACATCGTCAACGCCAGGTAACACCCTCCCACCCCCCACCCCGAAAATCTGAACGCCTGCTTAGTTTAATCTGAAAGTCTTGAATCTGTCCATCTTTGATTTTTACCTGATGGTCCCTCTGTTCCCCTCAGACACGGAGGAGAGGACTACGTGTTCAGCCTGCTGACAGGTTACTGCGAACCTCCAGCTGGAGTGGAGGTGAGGGAGGGACTCTACTACAACCCCTACTTCCCTGGACAGGCCATCGGCATGGCCCCGCCCATCTACAACGAGGTGCTGGAGTATGATGACGGTAAGTAAAGACGCAGGGTGTTTTAATCTGCTGTGAGCCTGTTTTACTGTTAATCCCGCTAATGAACAGGGAGGTGTGAAGAACGGGAAAAAATAACCTGTGTAGGGAGCGCTTAAAATGTCCCATCGTACTTTTCCTTTTTTTTTATTTGATAGATATTTTAACATAAGAAATGAACAAAACAGCAGAGAATAAAAAGCCAAAACATATCAAGTCCTTCCAGGTGATTTTAGAAATGAATTAAAGCAGAATTATGACCTACCAACATAAATGATCCCCACAGCATGCAGATAATGTGCTGTGGCCTCTACCATAGAAGGGATTTGCAATATTTTGTAAAATAATTCAAACCTGAAACTTAAATACAGTAAAAAGAAGGAAGATCTACATGTGATTGTCTCCATGATGGTATTAAAAGAAAGACACAACATGCCAGTTCTGAGCTCCAGTATCACAACACAAGACTCTGTACTGTTTATTGCAATTTCAATGAAGCAATTGAGCTGAATATTACTTTGTATTTAATACATTTCAAAAAGGCGAAACCCTTTAGAAGAGTTAGAAACTCCTTATTCTGAACCAGCATGATTTTTGGCACATTGAAGTGAAGTTTGGATCAGTCTTAAGTTGATGTAGTAGCTTCAAACCTAATCAATAAAAACACTTTGATTTGTAAGTTATTTAATTTACTAGATTAGCCAAAAGTTATTTTATACCTTGATGGTCTCTGTTTATTTTTACTCTACTCTATAAATGTCACTCCAGCTGTGCCAAAGAGAGAGAGCATTATGGTTTGTTGTAGTTAAAAAAAAAAAAAAAAGTATATAAATGTTGCTGATGTTTGTTCTGTGTTTGTTGCCATAGGAACCCCTGCCACAATGAGCCAGGTTGCTAAGGATGTTTGTACCTTCCTGAGGTGGGCCGCCGAGCCAGAGCACGACCAACGCAAACGCATGGGACTTAAGGTAAAACACACACACACACACACACACACACACACACACAGAGGCACTACTGGAGTTCTGGCACCAATACCAAAAGAAAACCCCCCCCAATACCTTATTTTTTAAAGTCTCAGTGAAATGTAAGTTAGTGTCTGTGACATATTTCCCAGCGAACTGTAGTATTTGAGCAGTCTATAGTTACATAACGGACTTAAATCAAACCTTTCTCATGTGATTGGACAGATAAATATTGGGGAGGCTTAAGAGTTTAGTGTAAAACCAATCTAAAGAGGACTGTTGGCTCTACTCCACACACCACCTTCCAAAGAAGCCATATTGATTTGGAAATGAGAAAGTTTTTGCCCACTGATCTCCAAACGCACATCTCTTCCTGTCTAGCTATCTTAAAGTTCAAGGCAACATCCTCTAATGTACAGTTTTGTCTGATCAACAGTCAAAAATCTAAAGATATTCCATTTACTGTCATATATGACACAGAACAACTTCAACAGAAAGCTGCAACAACTGAACAGTTAGTATTTTTGCTGAGAAAATGACTACAGCTGTAATTTGATAGTTTTAGTTAATTTTCTGGTGATCACAGAGTTAATTAACTGACTAATCGTTGCAGCTCTAGTAGTTAGTTGTGACCTGGGTTTGATGAGCTCACAATGGAGACTTGAAATAGAGCAACATGTATGTCCATATAACCTCCAACAGCCTGTAACAGCAATCAAATAGATGTTTATTGTAGTTTGTTTGTCAGTTAACATTTCCAAGCTATAAGTAATATAAAAACAGACACACACACACACACACACCGGGCATGCAGACAAAGTTCAGGCTAAATTTGCATGTTTCATTGGTGTTTGAGGAGATTTTTAAAGGCGTCAGTCCTCGATGATGATACAGGCATTTTTAAATGTTTTTATTAATGTTTTTATTCATTTGACAGGACTTTTTCCTTTTTCAAAAATAACAACAAACACTTATTCCCTCCCACCCCAAACCCCTCCCAGGCCTACATAATTTGTTACAGATCAGTAATAACACACATCCTTCCTTCCTACCGTAAACAGACAAGCATATATATAAGTAGACAGGAAATTGAAGGGGAAAGAAAAAAGGAAAAAAAGGACACAGCAAAACAGAAAAGTAGTATTTTCAATGGATTGAGATGAGGCAGGGATGGAAAAGATGATACAGGCACATTTTACTAAAAAGTGGAAACAGGCTTTTAACATGACGCTCGCCGTGGGATTCATCTGTTCTCTTTTCATCTCTCCCTCTCAGCTGCTGATGGGCGCATCCATCCTGATCCCTCTGCTCTACTACTTAAAGAGACACAGGTGGTCTGTGATGAAGAGCAGGAAGATCGCCTACAAGCCTCCTAAGTAAACGAAATCAAACACACCCCACCCTGGGCCTAAAACTACCAGAGAGGGCTGCGTTCAATCACCCCACAACGCTCTCCTCACACAACGATCATATGGACAAAGAACAACTGACAAACACACACATGCCTTTCTAAAGGGGGTAGAGAAATCAGAGTATGTATACTATGTTTATTCCTACAGAAAATGCCTTTTTTTAGTTGTTGGCATAGATAAGTAGTCGTGTGGCAGGTTTTCCTTTTATCTGGAAAATTATGGTACAAGTTTGTGTTTTAGAGAGTTGTGGCGTTCTTGAATGCAACCCCTCCACAAAGTTATGTTTGTTTTATCTGCAACAAGTCATCGTTGGAAGCAGTTCACGTCATGGCATCTCGTGTCAGACACTTTGTCACAGTTGACTGAAAAGTTAATTGATCGTCCATCTTTGTAAAATAGTCAATAAACCACACAAGCGCTGAGAAATGGTTGCTGCATCTTTGGAACATCCTGGATATATTAAAAATCTATAATCCCTCCCTATCGTCTCCAGAAAGCCACTGCTCAGTGGATCAAACGCAACCTCTGAACCTCTGTTTTACTGTACAAAATAAATTATCTTAAAGGAAACTTTTCTGTGTGGTGGTTTGTTTTGTGTTGAGCAGCAACCTTTTCTGACACTGCCTGTGTTACTCTCATCATTTGTCTGACTCGTAGAATCTGCATCTACACTTTGTCGTGTAAATATTTAATAAACTGGTGAACTAAACCAACGTTGTTATATGGGGTTTTAATTTTTTTTTGACAATCCTGTGACTGATGTGGGAGATTGATTTGTCTCTTTCTGCCTGAATTTTACAAAACTGAACAGAAGAAATGTAGTCGATCAAATCATGAAACTACTAATTTCATTTACACATCACAAAAAACACTTCACAATATTTGACACAACCTCCACACGTAAAATTAAAGCATTAAAATTTGAAGATGTTCATTTACCCTAAATCTTCCCATTAAAGCTGCACCACTTTCATATGTAGCCTAGTTACATGTGGAGATTTATACATCACAAAAATAAAAGCGGTTGCACCACACAAGTTCAGTTTAGTTTAGTTTAGTTTATTTGGATCCCCATTAGCTGTTACCCAGGCAACAGCTACTCTTCCTGGGGTCCAAGTGTTTCTTACATGGAGATCGTTGTTTAATATTTACTGTATTATGAAGCAAGTTCAGTTTAGTCAGTATCTCTCATCCTGGACTTCTACTATCACACAGATAATGGTCAAAAGGCCTGGTTAACTCTGAATGACAAACGAGATAGATGTAACGAGACAGAATATTAAATCCTGATGTCTCTTTAATACAATCCAACAAGACATCAGGTTACAGCTCATTGTTTGATTTCATGCTAAAAGTAAGATGTTTGGTGCGTATTCATACTGCAAATAATTAAATATTAACATTTTCCTTCAAATGTATGTATTAAAATATAAATAAATGAGACAACACTCCCTTTTGAGACACATTTAATGTCTTCTTGTGCTGCTGTAGGCTCGGTTGCCCAGCTCTGGATCATCCAGCAGGGGGCACTGTTGGACTATTTTCAGAACAATTCATTTATTAATGTAGAAAATAATCAGGAAATGAAACAATAATGAAAATGAGTCCTAGCAACAGCACTAAACTTTACATTAAACTGCTCACAGAGACTTTTTTATTGTCATGCAACACACAGTTAGACAGGATATATTTACTTTACCTTACATTTACCCAGAACCACAGTTTATCCCCAGCCGTATTGTCAGAGCTTTTGCTACCTAAACCTAACCACAGGCAGGACTCAGTATGTAAACCCTGATCTTAAAGTCTCAAAAGGTTTTGTTTTGCAGATGACACAGATCAGGACCTGCCACTTACTGCATGGACTGAACAGTAAGAGGTGTGGTACGCTGCCCTATTTAACTATTGTCTCACATTTTCCAGCCCTACTCTGTTTATCTCACATAAACTGTTGTCTATGTTTCCAGGCAATGATTCAAGCCTTTGGTGTTTAATTAGAAGTACAATAACCAGTATTAACAAATGATGAAGCATTTTCCAACTTGTGGGAACTCTGAGTATTTATTTCTGGAGACAGTGAAGGTGATTTCTGTCATTTTCTTGTGACTATAAGAGGATTAAACTGAGGTTACTCCATTAGTACTGTCACAACATGGGTATATTATTACCATACTACACACTGTATTACTTAATTTTACAGCACTATTAACAAATGACCATTGAGAGAAGTTAACCCTGACATAACCTGATTATTGTCATGTTACCTTGTTATTATTGTGTTATTATTAAGATCTTTTGGCCCATTATAAAGATGTTTTTCTCAGTATTACACTGTTGTTCCATGACTAAAAAAAAAAGGTAAATTATCAGGATAGACCAAGATATCATCAGGTCACTACCTCTGTTGTTACCATGGTATGTATTTCACAGTTTTACTCTGTGGTTACAAAGATATTTGTCCAATTTATTGCGACCCATAATGTTTGAGCTCTTGGCTTCACATGTAAATGTGTAATGTTTCCCACAGAATATGTGTCATTTGATTATCTGTTCTGTCGGTCCCAGAGGACAAAGGTTAAACAAGTTGCATAACCCTGGTGTTTCCCTTCAGCTGATACTCCGGTAAAACCAAACAGCTGTTTACATAGGAACGTGTAAAGACATGCCAGTAAAATTATGTCCCAGATAAAAGAAATTGCCATCAGGGAAGACTAAAGCTCATCAAAAGGACCAACAGTTTTCTAGGCAGGACATTTGGTCTTTGTGACAACATGTCTGAAAATATACTCAGTGAATCTGAACACATTTCTCTCTTCAATTCTTTATTTACAATTGTGCAAAGTAGCCAAAATATAATTGATAGAAAATCCAAATGGTTAAAATTTGACATGCCAACATACTTCCATATTTAATGGTTTAATATTTTGTTCATTTAACCAGATTGTCTTATTCAGAGTGATTGACAATGAGAGCAACAGCACAGAAGGGATCAGTTCTTACATTTACATGATATGCAGCTTGTACCAAATCTATAGTACTACACACTAAATCTAAGCAGGTCTGAAGTTTGTAGTGTGCTCAAAACAGGCAATATGGATACTAAAGACAGGAAAGCATTGTGAAACAGCTCCAGAATCATGTTATAAAACAAACATAGGTATTAAATCTTAAGAAAAAACCCCATAGCTATCTGCTTATTAAGTTTAATTAGCATTGACAACCCAATATCACAGTCTGAATGACATCCATCACACACTGTATCATATCCTATTGTTTTATTCACTACCAGGTAAACAACATACTATAAGTATTGGTAAGCAGCATATACCGTATAGAGTTAGTATTTAGTATGAATTTGGGACTCATTTTAAGCATAATATAGAATATTGTATTTCACTGATAAAATCATCATATTCTCCTTCGCTGACTAAGCTGCTCTGTTGTGACTGAGATCTTCGTTGGTAATATCTGAAGTGGAAATTCTTTGTTTGTGTAAATGTACGGAAACAGCGTGTTGGTGAATGCGTGTGTGAAGGTGTGTATGTGTGTGTTAGTATCAAGGTCAGAGAATGACAGTTTTCCTCTGTTGTAGTCCAGATGGACTCTGATCCTCTGCAGCTTCTTCATTGAAAGAACAGTGTGAGGATGTACTGGGGAAAATGCTTTGTGTTTACCCTCATATAACCCTATTCTCCATAATTTGGCCAGTAAGCCTAAACTCTCCTTCCTCTCGACAGAATCTGCAACTACACCCACACACCAGCCAGCGCTGTCTCCAACCTCAACATCCCAGCTGTGAGCCCCTGAGTTAAAACCCTCAGAGCCCAGGACGAAGCTGAATTTGTCAAACCTCTCTGGGTTTTCAGGAAGCATCCGTCTCTCTCCTCGTCTCACACTGGTCAGATCTTCAGACAGGATCAGTTCTGGATGAGCAGTGTTTGGATCCAGTATCACAGGAGTGAAGGAAACTGTGTCCTTCATCTTGTTCCAGATGTTGAAGGTCAGGTTTCCCAGGTGTTTGGCCACATCTATCAGAGCTCCCAAGATCAGCTCTGGATCATCCAGCAGGGGGCGCTGCTGAACTCTTCCCACTGCAGTCTTGTAGTTTTGCAGGAAAGAAACGTCTTCAGCTCTCAGCTCCTCCTCTGTGACTTTGATTGTGTCTGAAAGAGCTGCTATCTCTCTGCTCAGACCCTCAATTTTCTCCTCCATCATTTGACTCTTCTGCTCCTCTTCCTCCCTCAGAGCAGAGATCCTGGCCTCCTCTTCCTCTTGTAGAAACTGGTGAAGCTTCTTAAACTGTTCCTTAATCTGCCTCTCTGTGTCTCTGGCCTGGACCTTAATGTGTTTTGCTGTTTGATCACAGTTTCTTTTAACCATTTTAAAGACTTTCAGTTTATCCTGTAAGGGTTTCAGATATTTATGGAGCTCCTCTTTATGATCCTGTTCTGCTTCATCGATGGGTCTGAATTTGTGGTTGTTGTGTGTTTTTGAATCTCTGCAGATGAGACACACTGGCTGCTGATGATCCAGACAGAAGAGTTTGAGTTTCTCAGAGTGCAGACTGCAGAGATCCTCAAACTCTGCTGAAACTCTCTGATGTTTCTTCTGTGAGAAGGCTTCACAAAGGTTCTTCAGTGGCAAACAAACAGGTGGTTCTTCTTTAGACGATGTTCTCTTACAAAGCGGACAGTCCTGCATTTCTCTATCCCTCCACCATGTCTTCAGACAGTCTTTGCAGAAACAGTGACTACATGTCAGGACAACAGGATATTTAAAGATGTCATGGCAGACAGGACAGAAAAGCTCCTCTTCTGATCTTAAAGCCATTATCTCTACACAAAGATCAATTACTTGTGGTTTTCCTTCTCTCTGTAGATGTTAACAAGAAAAGTCCTCTCACTTTCGAGTTGTAGTTTTTGTAAAACTCACATTCAGCGCGTGGAGTCTCAGCAGGTTGAAGTCTCAGTGTATTTGTATTCCGTCAACCAGCGTCGTCAGTGTTTGAGACTGTTCCTTCGGTATATATATATGTGTGTGTGTGTGTGTGTGTCTCATTAGGCAGGAAGAAAAGCAGGTTATGTTTCCTAGTTTATCTCAGGGGAGTCATGTGATTATCTCAGGGGAGTTCCTTTAATAAAACAGGTTGGGTTTCATTCCAACATGCACTCATAATTACTCCTTTCATATTGTAGGGCTGTAAAACTAGTCATGTATGTTGCATGGTTCAACAATGGGGCTTTTCCCATTGCTGGGGGCGAGTAAAATACCTCATCAGGTTATTAAATTTAACAACTCACTTAGTTGGCAAGTGCTGAAAAATATATTAATAAATGTTTCAATAATTTCTTTTCTTTATCATATCAGAAACTATGTTCTTGTTCACATCGAAGGATATTCTATGTCGACCAGTCAAATAATTGAGTAGGCTAGTAGTTTGATGCATTTGAACAAAACATTCCTCAGTATTAGGTGAGCATTGTCAAATAAAGGAATCAGTGGAGTATGTAAATTGTTCACTGGCATAAATACTGTTGAGAATGAGAAACATTTAAGAAGGAAATTAGGAAACTTGGAGTGAAAGAAATGAGTCTTAAAAAAGTATTTGCTATCAAGTTTCAGGAGTCTGTTCCATTATTTTAAAGAAACCGGACTGATCAATATAATTCAGTGTTAGGGTTAGGGTTAGGGTTAGTCACACCGTTTTCAATATACAAGAATGTTTGTTGATTTGCATCCATGAAACTGTGTCTCTGTTCAGTTTCATTTACTTAAATAAAGATTAAACATGACTCTTAACTTTAGTTTTTGTTGTTATTTGATAACTGCTAATAAATAAAACAATATAGTGGCAAGTAATGCGTATGTTTGTATGCAAATATAATGTGTGGGTGATAGAAGTGAGATTGGAAGTGTACTCAAATAATACTGTCCTACATAAATCCCAAGTACAGCTGTATGTGAAGTTATATTTATCTAATTTTAGCCAGTATTATAACATATGAACCTTCCTCAAATATGTTTATTAAGTCACTCAGTAACACAGACAAAGAAGCAGCCATGCCGTATAGATGAGATTAGATAATGGTGACGTTTTGGAAAAGTCTGGCAAACGACCGTCGGCCTGCCTGGTTCATCAAGCAAGAAGGTAGATAAAGCAACAATAACAGCCAACAGCAGGGGGCGCTAATACGCACATTTTAGAAGAGTGAATCATGAGTTTCAGTAATAATGGCAAACAGAAAACGTAAGGAAAAAGGTGGATGGGAAATGTTAAAAGCCAAGTCTCGAGACTGATACACCAAGATAAAAAGCTCACAGAGGTTTTTGGAGAGGGGGTTCTCCCCTAGTGGTAGGGACCACTGCCAGTGCCACGGAGCAGCTGGTCCGGACCACGGCCCACTGGTCATGACTCATGACCAGTATCTTTAGCGCCCCAAGTGGTAGGGACCACTGGTCCGTGCCAGACCGCTGATTTGGCTACAACAACCCTTGCTGGGGTTTTGGCTGCAGTTACTGCCGGAAGCAGCAGCAGCAGCAGTAATGTAATCCCAGACTTCGGCCAAAGCACTGAATCACCAAGCAAAAGTGTTGAGGACCAGGTGGCAGCTGAATCTGATAAGCATCAGGTGAAACAAATCAGATAATCATTGCGGTTTTTTCTTCATTTAGCTACAACACAAATCATCAAGACTGTTTGTGGACATTTTGGTTCACTAGGTGGGGGACTCGATGTTTACACCAGAATATTTTATAAAAATCATAATAATTTAATGGTAACCTTATTTAAAATTACTTTATTTTACTTTATTCAACCTAATATTAAAAGATCTTACAGTGCATGCCTCTTGCCTACGATAAAATTAATTAAGCAATTTCAGTATATTTTACAGGTGTACACCTCTACTTGATATAATGTGCTAGTGTTCTGTAATATTTTCTTAAGTGTCCTATAGTATTTTCTATAATATCTATGAGATGCTCCTTTACTCATGGCTGAAATCTTCCAACTACTTTTTTGTGCAGCTGATACACATTTTTGTACATAGGGTTAAAATTAACCCATGTATTGACAAAAATAAATCAAACCACTATTCAGAAATGTTGTAGTCTAAAAATTTAATAACATTCATTGAAATAAATAGGGCTGTTATATTCTCTTGTTTTATGTATCCCAACATATGACCATAATATAGTTTTATTGTATGTTTCTGAAAGCTTAATTAAAGATTAATCACTATTTTATTAATGACTGATGAGGTGTTTCTGAAAGATGCTCATTTAGAAATGTGATATGGAAAATGATGGGGATAGAAGGGTCTAAATATGAACAGTAGCCTATAGGGTTAAAAAGCACCAGGCTATAACAGCTTGTTAAAATGAGACCAATATTTCCTTTATTGATTAATTCTTTATTGATTTTATAGGCAAAGTCACCAAAACATAAGACTACAAGTTTACAATCATGCAAGCTGCTCTCTGTTGTACTCTGGCACCAAGAAGATCGCCAAAGTTATTTTAATTCATCCTGAGGAGAACAATATTGTCTGTACACAATTTTATGAACTTAAACTTGGCAACTACACTTAAAACTAATAATGTGAGCTGTGGTTGCTCTAAGCTAAAGGAAATTACTCCATCCTCTCAGGACCATGATTGTCTGTAAAATAGTTTGAAGTAATCCTCCCAACAGTTAAAACTAAATATTAATGATATTAATGATTGAAAATAATCACGGCAGGTTACAGATTAGAATTATAATATACTGTACATCATTAGATACATTGTTGTCATTTAGTGGATTTTCTTATTCTGAGAAATGTCAAATGAGAGTCCTTAAATCAGCAATAGGATACAGAAAATAATTAAAATGATTGCATATAACTGAACACACAAAGACACCACTACTTTGTTGAGTGTGTATGAAAAGGACTAGAGTCATGTACCATTTTTAAAATCATCATCTTTTAGAAATAAGCAGTCCAACGGCTGTTATTCCAGCTGTTATTGTGGCAATGGACACAGATCCTAGGAACAACAGCTCTGTTGTTGTTAGATCTGCCGGTGACAACTGCTGTACTGCAGAGACCTCCACTGGTAAGATTTTCAGTTGCAATTCTTTGTTTGTGTAAATGTATGGAAACATTCTCTCAGTGAAAGTGTGTGTGAAGGTGTGTATGTCTTCTTCAGTATCAGGATCAGAGAATGACAGTTTTCCTCCATCATAGTCAAGATGAACTCTGATCCTCTGCAGCTTCTTCTTCACTGAGAGAACAGTGGATCGACCCTGTCGGGACAGCGCTGTATACTTGCCATCAGAGAATCCCAGTCTCCAATATTCATGCTTCCCTATGCTTCCCTTTCTCTGGACAGACTCTGCTGCCACACCCAGAAACCAGTCTGTACTGTCCCCAACCTCAACAGTCCAGCTGTGAGTCCCTGAGTTAAAGCCCTCAGAGCCCAGGACAGAGGGATACTCAAACCTCTCTGGATTGTCAGGAAGCGTCTGTCTCTCTCCACGTCTCACACTGGTCAGATCTTCAGACAAGGTGAGTTGTGGATGAGCAGTGTTTGGATCCAGAATCACAGGAGTGTAGGAGACCATCTTCTTCATGTTGTTCCAGATGTTAAATGTCAGGTTGCCCAGGTGTTTGGCCACATCTATCAGAGCTCCTGAGACCAGCTCTGGATCATCCAGCAGGGGGCGCTGCTGGACTCTTTGCACTGCAGCCTTGTAGTTCTGCAAGAAAGAGACGCTTTCAGCTCTCAGCTCCTCCTCTGTGACTCTGATTGTATCTGAAAGAGCTGCTATCTCTCTGCTCAGAACCTCAGTTTTCTCCTTCATGACTTTGCTTTTCTGCTTCTCTTCCTCCCTCAGAGCAGAGATCCTGGCCTCCTCTTCCTCTTGTAGAAACTGGTGAAGCTTCTTAAACTGCTCTTTAATCTGACTCTCTGTGTCTCTGGCCTGGACCTTAATGTGTTTTGATGTTTGGTCACAGTTATGTTTAACTTTTTTGAAGACTTTCAGTTTCTCCTGTAAGGGCTTCAGGGATTTCTGGAGCTCCTCTTTGTGACCTTTTGCAATTTCATCAACAGGCCTGAATTTGTGGTTGATGTGTGTTTTCGAATCTCTGCAGACGAGACACACTGGCTGCTGATGGTCCAGACAGAAGAGTTTGAGTTTCTCAGAGTGCAGATCACAGAGAGGCTCAGACACTGCTGAAGATCTCTGGTCTCTCCCCTGTAAGAAAGCCTCACACAGGTTCTTTAATGCCAGGTTACGAGGTGGATCACTCATTAAAGGTCTTTCCAAACAAATTGGACACTCATGTATTTGTTTCTCTCTCCACCAACTCTGCAAACAGTCTTTACAGAAGCTGTGGCTGCATGTCAGAATAACAGGATTTGTATAAATGTCATGACAGACAGGACAGGAGAGCTCCTTCTCTGACTCTGAAGACATTTTCACCCTGAGCGAAGCTGAAAACAGACCAGACAAAAAGCATAAAACACTTAACTGTGGCTCTCCATTCTTATCTATAAAGTTCCCTGATATTTAGTTTCACTTTGTGTCTTGTTTTCAGAAAAACTTACATTCAGTGTGCAAAGTCACAGCAGGTTGAAGTAGCAGTATAGCAGTTTTTTAGTATTCCAGTTTTCTTCTCCTGTGGCTGTCCTCTCTCTGTAGACGAGTCAATTTGGTCTGAATCAAAATTTTACTGTCTGTATTTCAATCTGTGTCTCTTTCGATTTCTCTGTGGTGAATCAGGTTCTGCAAGAGGCGGAGTTTGGTCACACCATTTATGCAAAACTGTGATCAGAGGGAAGTTAAGTTTTTATATGACATGTCTGTCATACTGTAGGCAATCACACTGCAGTCTTTCATATAATCTATGGTGTTTACTGTGAAGAAAAGGCTTGTATTTCCTGGATTTAGCCTTAAGATTTGTGCCTCTTAACCTTGGGTAACTCAAGGTGTTCCTTTTACTAATAGATAAGTATTTAAAGACCGTGTAAAGTGAAATCAGACATTTTCTTCTAAACACATTAAATAGGTCATAAATGTATTTCTAAAAAAGGTGTAAAAAGCATTTCAACCATTTAGATTTGAATTGTGGAGCTAGGCTTCACACACTGTGTTTCAACATTTCTGTGTCAGGATTTAGTAGGCGGGTCTGAAATCTCCGCCGCGTTACGTAACGCGGCGGTAATTATCATAAACCCGCCCCTGCTGCTGCTGCAGTATAAATACATTCAGCGCATTAGCCTCAGTCGTTTATCCAGCTCGCTCTCAGCTAGCTAACTAGTCATGACTCCTCCTCGTGTGTGCATCTTCACTGGAAGTCGGGATTTTTGAGCAGTCCGTTGTGTCTGTTTAGAGGTGCCGTACCGACCGCCTCCCTCCCCGGCTTACGTCCTCTCGTCCCGCCGGTGCTACTGGCATTACGTGCCCGCCACCGACCGTCTCGCTCCCCGGCTTCGTGCCCGCCACCGACCGTCTCCCTCCCCGGCTTACATCCTCTCGTCCCGTCGGCAGCAGGTGCTACTGGCATTACGTGCCCGCCACCGACCGTCTCCCTCCCCGGCTTACGTCCTCCCATCCCGCCGACAGCAGGTGCCTATATCACCGCCACCGACCGTCTCCCTCACCCGCTTACATCCTCCTATCCCGCCGACAGCAGGTGCCATCATCACCGTCACCGGCATTATGTGCCCGTCAGAGAGTGTAAGTAACGTTATGTGCTTATAAGTTATAATACTGTACATTTAGGCAATTAAATGCATTTTGCTGAATGTGCAAATCCTGAAAGTGATTTTACATCATGCACCCTGTCATGCCCGTGTAATGTTAGCATGCATGTAATCGTGACATAATTTGGCCTTATTCCCAGAGCGTCATCCATCCGACAACACAATGATAATCGACAGGTAATATTTTATGTGCACCAATATAGCTATGACAAGGAATTATATGTAGACTGAGGTTTTACGTTTGTGTGTAATGTAAAACATGGACCGAGGGACACCTAAAATGAGCGTCAAAGTGGCTTCCGAGGTACCCACGAGGTATGTTGTGTGTATGTATGCAGTGGTCATGATGACAGCCTAATGTCTCTTTTCCTTATTCCTGTTTTCTTTTCCCATGTACAGGTCTCAGTGTCTTCCTCCATCATATCTGGCAGCCACTGTTCCTGTGACTTACCTTGTGCCTAGACTTGGGCGGTATATATATTTTTTTCAAGCCTTCATAGCTTCCAGACATTTACCTTGGTGTATGGTATTTATTACACATTTCTGGCGACTAATTTCCGTGGTGACTAAAACATTTGAAATTAAACCACTATAACAGTATGAAGCACTCAGAAAGCACCTTGGTATACTGCAACACCTTTATACCGCCCAAGCCTACTCCTGCCTCAGCCAATCTCAGGACCAGAGCTCCACCAGCCTCCATTGTAAAAGAAGTAAGTTGTGACACACACAAATATGTCATTACTCAATAATACATTTATTTTATTTTGGACACATTTTATAAACAAATAACAATATAAGCAAGCAATAAACTATAAATAATAAATCAATCTAAAGGGGAGGTTTAAAACCTGTGTATTCCCCATCTTCATCAGGGTACTCCTGATGAATGCGGAGGACAACACAGGAGGGGATGACAACCCGGTTGTCCTTTCCCAGGTATCCCCAGCACCAGGACACAAAACTCCTGTAGGCCAGGTAGCGAGCACGCCTGTAATAAAAAATGTAGAAAAATACTTTGATTTATATTTTTATGTATGTTTACTTTTGGTATGTTGTCCTCTGTGTAATCAAATTTGACACTGGAGCTGTCCTTCACAAAACATTATTGACATGTGTTGTCTTTTAGAAGAACCTATCCCAAACCAAACTGAACTTATTTGTTTGATTGATGTAATAAACAAAAAGCCTTTCCCTCCACATTTTTTGTCATGTCTTACAGATTGGGACCTCGGAAGATGAGTTTGATTCATCAACCTGCAGTCTACCTCATCATATTGGCTAAATGGATGGACAAGAAAACGGACAGCAGTTTTTTATTCCAAGGAATTTCCACGACCACACAGCTACATTTTCAGAAATAATAATAATAATAATAATAATAATAATAATAATAATCTAGTGATTGCTTGTATAAATGTCCAATCATGTGCATTCAGTTTATACATCTATATATCAAGGTGATGTACATGTTGGTTGATTTACTATGTAGTGAAAAACAGCTACAGAATGAACCAGTATTTATTGTTTGCAATCTGTCCAACATGAGTTTATATATAGCTCAGGAAGATGAAGGATTAAAATGGATACAGTCAAACGTCACTCATGTGCTTTAAGTGTAAATGAAATACACTGTATACATTAGTCAACTGTAATATGATTGTATAAATGATGTAAGTTTATTCCCGGGTACTAAACCTTACCTCTCTTTGAAAGGCATGTCATTTGATCAACACAAGTGTAATTTATAAATATCTGAAATCAGTAAAACAATTATTATATTGTCTACGTTACCCAGATCTTTCCTTTTCCGCCAGTGGTCCATGATCTGCCTGATAAATGTTTAGGGCATTCTGCAGGGAGTAGGGGTTCAGGCAGACTGGCTCCAAGCCTGGATGAAGAGTCATGCAGCGTGGCTCTTCAGGCAGCTCTCCACATCTACTCTGAACCTATAGGAATATGTGTAATAGGTGTTTTAGTGCTAGACATCTAGTATGCTGCTGCTTATGTATTCATTATTTGAATTATTATTGTGAAAAACAGTTTTCATTTACATACAGCATTCAGCTCCTTGCAGCAGACATGTTCATCCTCTGTGGGCATTGTTCTGCATTCTCCACATGTGCACCTGCACAAGTACATTTTTAATCACAGTGTGACAAATGTTAACCATTTCAGTTGTCAGTTCAGTATGAAGCCTGGTTCAGCAAAATGACCTAATCAGTTGAAGCATATTGTCTTATTCAGCCTGTGTGATGTAATGATGACATTCAGCAATCCACGAATTAATCAGAAGACCGGTAAGTAACTGACTAAGTGAAACTGGCTAGTGTTATATTTTACTTTTTTGTAGTCTAATTAGTTACCTAATGCGTTTCCCCACATTTGTTGAATAATGTGATCTGAAAAAACGAGTAAACTGCCTCCTTTCAAAGCTGGACAAACTGAATTTACTTGGGTTTACCACCCACTACACTCTTAAAAACAAATACTAGTACTACCTTTATTAGGTATAAACAAAAGGAGTAATTAAATTAACGAAATAGTAATAAAAATCAAGTGTTTAATCTGAACAGACAAAACAATCACAATTCTTCATTACATGAAACCCTAACGTTTTTAGCTAGTCAGTGGGAGCGTACCTCGGTGGCTAACTCGGTTGCTAGCTCGGCGTCAGTATCCCATAGCAGATAGTCAGTAATACATATTGCTAACTTGCATAAATAGGAGAAATACATTACCATTCTGTTGCAGACTGTGAGGCACGAGATTGTGCATGTTCATTGTCTGACTCCGAGTCAGTGTCTGGCTCTGATGGCTCAAACATGTAGGGCTGGGTCACTGCAATGCTGTTGTTAGCTCTAGAGTCTAGCGTCCATTGCTACTGTTGCTATGTTACACGGAGGCGGCCCCCTTCCGCGCGTGGGTGTGTTTCCAGCGCCTTCAGCAGACACGCCCCCAGCGTTTGGCAGCACAGAGAAGTGCTTGATTTTTCATGATTTTAAAAGATAATTTTACATACGTAGACAATTTTTCTAGCATTCAAATTTGGAAGGATGGTTAATAACACATCTGTCTGTGATGTGACTAACTCAGAACACAAATATTTTTTCACTTTACACGGTCTTTAAATCACAAGCTGTCAATTTGTACATATGAAGCAAATACATCAAAACTCAAAGATGATAAAGGTAGTACCAACAACTGTCATGAGAGACAGGAACATTTCTAGTATATTCAAAAACACCACTACATTGTTGTATGTATGAAACGGACTATGAGTCACTTTTGACAATCATAATCATGCAAACTTGAAGCTTCTAGCCAAGTACTTTCAGGCTGCATATACCATTTTTAAATTCATTATCTAATTGTCCACTAGTACTTGTTCCCATCCCTGCAATGTAAGGACATATTTTGTTCTCTGTAACAACTGTTCTTTTGTTAAAGAGACCTTCATTGGTAATATCTTCAGTTGAAATTCTTTGTCTGTGTAAATGTATGGAAATAGCCTCTTAGTGAAAGTGTGTGTGAAGGTGTGAATGTGTGTGTTAGTATCAAAATCAGAGAATGACAGTTTTCCTTTGTTGTAGTCCAGATGAACTCTGATCCTCTGCAGCTTCTTCTTCACTGAGAGATCAGTGGAGGGACCAAGTGGGGACAGTGCTGTATATTTGTCACTCGAGAATCCTAGTCTCCAATATTCATACAGCATGCCTATGCTTCCCTTTCTCTGGACAGACTCTACTGCTGCGCCCAGAAACCAGTCTGTACTGTCCCCAACCTCAACAGTCCAGCTGTGAGCTGTGAGCTGTGAGTTAAAGCCCTCAGAGCCCAGGACAGAGGGATACTTAAACCTCTCTGGGTTTTCAGGAAGCGTCTGTCTTTCTCCATTTCTCACACTGGTCAGATCTTCAGACAAGATGAGTTCTGGATGAGCAGTGTTTGGATCCAGAATCACAGGAGTGTAGGAGAACATGTCTTTCATCTTGTTCCAGATGTTAAATGTCAGGTTGCCCAGGTGTTTGGCCACGTCTATCAGAGCTCCTGAGACCAGCTCTGGATCATCCAGCAGAGGGTGCTGCTGGACTCCTTCCACTGCAGCCTTGTAGTTCCGAATGAATGAGACATTTTCAGCTCTCAGCTTCTCCTCTGTGACTTTGATTGTGTCTGAAAGAGCTGCTATCTCTCTGCTCAGATTCTCAATCTTTTCCTCCATCATCTGACTCTTCTGCTCCTCTTCCTCCCTCAGAGCAGAGATCCTGGCCTCCTCCTCCTCTTGTAGAAACTGGTGAAGCTTCTTAAACTGCTCCTTAATCTGCCTCTCTGTGTCTCTGGCCTGGACCTTAATGTGTTTTGCTGTTTGATCACATTTTCCTTTAATTTCTTCAAAAACCTTCAGTTTCTCCTGTAAGTGCTTCAGGGATTTCTGGATCTCCTTTTTATGACCCTGTGCCACTTCATCGAGGGGTCTGAATTTGTGGTTTCTGTGTGTTTCTGAATGCAGACAGATGACACACACTGGCTGCTGATGATCCAGACAGAAAAGTTTGAGTTTCTCAGAGTGCAGACTGCAGCAAGTCTGAGACCCTGCTCTAGATCTCTGGTTTCTTTCTTGTAAGAAGGCCTCACACAGGTTCTTTAATGCCAGGTTACGAGGTGGATCGCTCATTAAAGATATTTCCTTACAAATTGGACACTCCTGTATTTTTTTCTTTCTCCACCAAATCTGCAAACAGTCTTTACAGAAGCTGTGGCTGCATGTCAGGATAACAGGATATTTAAAGATGTCATGGCAGACAGGACAGAAGAGATCCTCCTCTAACTGGGAAGACATTTTCACCCTGAGCGAAGCTGAAAACAGACCAGACAGAAAACACTTGAGTGTGGCTCTCCATTCTTATCTATAAAGTTCCTTGATAGTTTCATTTAGTGTCTTGTTTTTGGTAAAACTTACATTCAGTGTGCAAAGAAGTAGCAGTATAGCAGTTTTTTACCGTTCCAGTTTTCTTCTCCTGTGGCTGTCCTCTCTCTGTAGACGAGTGAATTTGGTCTGAAACAAAGTGGCTGTTTTTCAACCTGTGTCTTCTTTCTCTGTGGTGAATCAGGTTCTGCAAGAGGCGGAGTTTTGTCACAAGGCAAGGCAAGGCAAGGCAGTTTTATTTATATAGCGCATTTCATACACAATGGCAACTCAATGTGCTTTACATAAAACAGAAAAACATGTAATTTGAGAAACTTAAAACATACATATAACCCCCCCACCCCCACCCCCCCATAATAAAAACAAAGTACAGAAAAATAGAAAATCATAAATAAAATGATTGCAGCATAAAATAATAAATTAGCTTTAAAATCATTAAAAGGACAAAGAGTGCAAATTAAAGATTAAAATGTAAAGTGCTTTAAAAGAGCTCAATCATAAGCAGCACAGGAGAAGAGAAATGTTTTTAACCTGGATTTAAAAGTGTTCACAGTTGGGGCTGATTTCAGTTCCGCTGGTCACACCATTTATGCAAAATTGTGATCAAAGGGATGTTACGTTTTTATGTCTGAATACATGCATGCACACACACACACACACACACACACACACACACACACACAAACACACACACACACACACACACACACAAACACACACACAGGGAGCACCAGGCTGCAGTCTAATTTCTGAGTATATTTAACTTCAGTTGACAATAGACTATAGTATAGTCTATACATAGACTGTTTCATCTATAAATTATCATGTTTTTGATCCATGTTTATATGATATATTGATACTTTTTTAACCATATATTTTGGTAAAACTTACATTCAGTGTGCAAAGTAGCAGCAGGTTGAAGTAGCGGTGTAGCAGTTTATAGTATTCCAGGTTTCTTCTCCTGTGGCTGTCCTCTCTCTGTAGATGAGTGGATTTGGTCTGAAGCAAAATCCTGTTTTTCATCTTCTATCATGTCCGATTCGTGTCTGGTGAATCAGGTTCTGCAAGAGGTGGAGCTTTGTCACACCCTTTCTGCAAAATTGTGATCAGAGGTGATAATGTATGCTACAAAGTATCGGCCAGGTTTCATAACGTGTTATAGATATTCATGCCTCTTCAAGGAATGTAAGTCATAAGTAGCATTTATTTATATGACACCCTTCTGGATTAGATGTCAAAAAGTGCTTAACAATACATTAAACATACAAGAAAAACAAAGCAATATATATGAAAAGACAATATAAAAAAATGTTTTGTTAATGTTTCTACAGATCTTAGATGCAATTGGAGATTGTTTCACAGTTTAGGAGACATGACGTCAAAGGCACAGTGTCCTTTAGTCTTGAATGTTGGATATTGTGTGCAATCTTATCTTTTGTTTTTCCTCTCATCCTTTTTTCCTATTTTGTAATTGAATATGTTATACATTGGAGAAAGCTCTGATCAAGCGTCTTTCAGGTTTTCTTTGAACCTCTTCATCACATTTTTTGCTGTTCCTTTTTAATATCAATTTGTACTTTTTTCATATGTGCAAACAAATAAAATCAAAAATCATGCAGAGCTCTAAAATTAATGAGAATAATCTTGAACTGCATTCTGGATTTGATGGGGAGTCAGTGTAAAGTATGTTTATTATTTATCGCACATAAAGGGAGTAATACATGCAGATTTGTTTTGAAGATTAAGAAAAGAAAACAACAACTAACAAGAGAGAAATATGCAGAAGGAGCTGATAAAATCCCAAAGAGCTTGTCAGGTGACTGATGAGGAGCTTTGCAGCTGAATTTTGGACCACTTGTAAATGATCCAGAAACTCTATCATATCCATTTCAGCCCATAGACCAAAGTTTAGTGATGTTCCTCAGATGGAAAAAAAAGGAACAAATCAAACACTTGAACTGCTGATCCAGAGTCAGCGCCTGGTCTAAAGTGAAACGGGGTCGTTTTTTTATTCCTACACACAATACATTGAAAACCTGATAAACAGACTGATAACACGTACTGAATGCATTCATAAAAGAGTCAGTTTTGACTTGACATTAGTATCACTCTCCTCATCTCAGAAAGAAATTAATAAGTTTATTTTCCAACTTCTTCTTGAACTGTATTCCATCAGTCACACTGACTCTGAGTTGAGCTGCCCTTCCTCTCTGTCTGTAAAGTCATCACATCCCATTCATCCCTCCATCATTCATTAAAGGATAAATAAACAAGTGTGCTCTTGGTTTTAAAGCTGCTACAGGCCTTCATTAGGAGCTAATCTGGTTCTGAAAAGGTTTTCCTCCCCGCTGCTCCGACCCTCATTCAGACTCTACGAGCTTCATCTGCATCACAACACACACAGATTAGGCTAATAGCATTAGCGGATCTCCCTGGATCATTATTATTGCAATCATTATCATTATTATTATTATTAGTTTAAACTCTCTCGTAGGCTTGTAACAGAAGAACGGACGTATTTTTAGTGTGGAAACTAAACTGATTTTCTACTTTAGTAGTTCTGAAGAAAAGGAGATGATTCTGCTTTGTGTTTGTGTGACAGTTGTGGCAGTTTTTTTAAAAAAAGGCTGTTTGCTCTAATCTCACACACACACATTTACTGTATCCTGAGGGGAAAATCAGATACAAACACACACACAGGTACACACACATTCAGCTTTTTCTTTTGGTTTAGTGCAATGTTGTTTTGTTGTGGTATTTGATTGTGAAACTAAAAACTAAAGTAAACTAAAAAATTAAAATAAGCCGTCATAGAAACGCAGACACACACACAGTCACTGAGCAGAGATTAGCTGCTGTATGTAAGGAAGCTCAGGGAATCTCATTCACATGGAAAATCACCTCTTAATTCTAATTGGTGGCCAGTGTAAATCCTCCGCTCCCATTTAAACAAGCAGTCAGCATTGTGTCGTCCTGCTGCTTCACATGGACCTCACACTAAAACATCCATTCACCTTCTCAGTTTACTTTAGACCTCAGGTACTTTGAGAAGCCACAGCGTCTCTGCCAGACAGATTTTTAAAACCAAATTGACTTTAAATTGACTTGAGAAACTTTTTTTTTCCTTCAAAGTGAAATCAGGACAACTTGTTTTGGGAGTTATTAGTAGGGTTGTTATCACACCTGAGAGCTTTCTGCTCTTTGGGCTGTTTATTAATCATTTAGTCAGATCAATCATCATGGCGTCTACTCTGAGTCCTGTGACAGAAGAAAGCAGGCCGGCGTTTTCCATCGAGAGGATTTTGGGTTTGGAGCTGGTAAGACCTGGAAACTGCCTGAATCTCCATCGACCCTGGACAGGTGAGGAGCAAAAGTTTTGAATCTGAACAATTAAGTTGACAGAGAAGTTAAACTTTGATGGGGTCATATTGAAGATGCACAAAGAGTAAGGCAGCACTCAAAAAAGATGACATGTAGAATTTAACCTATAACATATTTCCTCGTTGTCTTGTATTTATAACATCAAGGTGCTTTTTCACTTTAACATCTATATGAGTTTCCCATAGTTGACAAGAATATAAAAAGGGGAAGTCACATTTAAGGTTTTATTGCAAACATCCACATCATCTAATTTGTTGTAGAGCAGCATATTTTTACTGCAAATGTGAAATAGGTGCTGAAAAAAGTACTTAACTAAATGAAAAACGAGTTTTGTGTAAAAGTTGTTCTTAAAAAAAAAGCTTTTCATATTTCCTGTTAATGCATAAATTGAATTTTTTGGCTCTTGTGTAAATATATGACCTCTTAACTATTTCCCTCTTATTGTCACCAATTAGCTATTACATTATTTATTACATTCATTTATATTTCTTTGCTTGGGAAATTGGAAATGTGAATTACACACTGACAAACAAGAAACAATCCCATAAGCCCACCCCAAATTCAATTTTGAGGCACATTTAGTTTATTAAATTACAGCGGCATTATTTATTCATTTGTTTATTAAAGTTAAATGAGAAAATTGTTTACTAAAAAAACTGAAATCTTTTTATTTGTTCTTTAGTGCGTGTAAATATCTGTGGTCTCCTTCATACTGTGTTCATTTTGCAGCTGTTTAGGGACAATAAATATAATAATAAACCATTTATATTATTGTAGTCTCTCTAATTTCTCTGTTGATTGATGATGATACTGACCTGCTTACATAAAATACATTTGTAATTAACTGTAAATATAACAGAAATGAATTATGTGTTTTTAACCTAATAGTTCATGATTTCACACACTGAATTTTTCAAGGATTGTAATGTTGGATCACTGTTATAGGAAGACTCATTTATTCAAACCTGATATTCAAATGTCAATTAATATGTGTAAAATCTGTTGAATTATTTCATCCAAGAAGTAAAAAAGTAGCTTTATTTGGTTTAATGTTGTGAGAATGAATTGATTATTTGCCACATCTAAATGATAAAAGGTGTGTGATGTGTGTTCATCTCTTTTATTGTTCTGAATCAAGAGGTCGGAGCAGAGAAAGAGAACAAAAGGAACAGTTTCTGCTCTAAACAACAACAACAACAGCAACATCATAAACAACAACAACATCATCATCATCATCCTCAGCAGCTGAACTCGACCAGGCCGACATCCAGCTGGTATATCGGACGCAGACCACGCACTGCCTTCACCAACAGCCAGGTGATTAATCAATAAATCAATCAATCAGTCATTCAGACACACAGATGATTTCATTCATGATGTTCAGTTTTGCCATAAAGTTGAAGACAAACCATT
Source organism: Scomber japonicus (assembly GCF_027409825.1). Lineage (NCBI taxonomy): Eukaryota > Metazoa > Chordata > Actinopteri > Scombriformes > Scombridae > Scomber > Scomber japonicus. The sequence goes on along the minus strand of NC_070580.1, from coordinate 31,932,595 downwards.
TTTTTGTGGTTGTATAGTGCTGTTTGTATAATATCAGTGTGTGTGTGTGTGTGTGTGTGTGTGTGTGTGTGTGTGTGTGTGTGTGTGTGTGTCCGTCCTGCAGGTGAATGTGTTGGAGACGGTGTTTCATGTGAACTGTTATCCAGGTATTCAGCTGAGGGAGCAGCTAGCAGGGAAACTCGACCTGGACGAGGACCGAATACAGGTTGAGACAACACTCATACTGACACATACACACACACACACACACACACACACACACACACACACACACACACACTTCTGCTGCTGCTAATAAAACTAATAAAACTTACATCCACTTATTGTTATAATGCTACTCCTGTACTGCCACTATACTGTTACTATCATCATCAGTGCCAGAGCTGCTGCTACTATCAAGAGTTTTACCAGCACTATTATTCCTACCACGCTACTACTTCAACTTTACTACAGTACTATTACTGGCTGCTGCTACTGAGCACTGACTGTTCCTTCTAGCAATAATGCAACATCTAATACTGCTATTAGTGTCTTGATATTTTTCCTTTTTAATACAAAACATCCCCAATATGTCGTGTTTAACCCTCCTGTTGTCCTCAAGTCAAGGAAGGAAGTGAGGAAGGAGGGAGGAAAAGAGGGACGGAGGGAGGAAGGAAGGAAGGGAGGAAGGAAAGGACAGGAGGAAGGGAGGAAGGAAAGGAAGGAAGGAAGGACGGAGGAAAGAAGGACGGAGGAAAGAAGGAAGGAAGGAAGTAAGGAAGAAAGGAGGAAAGAAGGAAGGATGGAGGGAGAAAGGAAAAGAGGAAGGAAGGAAGGAAGGAAAGGAAGGACAGAGGAAAGAAGGAAGGGAGGAGAGAGGAAGGAAAAAGAGAAAAAGAGGGAGGGAGGAAAGACAGAAGGAAGGAAGGGAGGAAAGAAGGAACAGTCAAAAGAGACGGGGTCAATTTGACCCGGGAGGACGACAGGAAGGTTAAGGTTGAATTACTACTAGTGCTAATAATGTTCCTGCAACTGCTGCGTTTGAATGGAAAATATGTTTCAATATAGGAAGTTCAAGGGAATTCTTTTGATACTTGAAAACAAAAATGGATTAATAAATGAAGGCTAAAGCAGCGTTTCAGATGTAATTCAAATTTAAAGGATAACATCATAACACCGTTTGTTTCTTCGTCTTTGCCAGATCTGGTTTCAGAACCGTCGGGCCAAGCTGAGACGTTCCCTGAGAGAAACCCGACTGCGGCTGGTTCAGACAGCCGTAGCCGACCTCGGGGTCAAAGACGAGGTCATAGGTCAACTGAAGGCCAACAGGGACGTGCAAAGTGAGCTTGAGTTTGCTCAGCGGCTCGCCTCTCGTCTTCAGCTTGAGGTTGATGAAGAGGAGGACTGATGATGATGAACTCTTCCTGTTTCTGATCATGTTCATGAAGGATTAGTCAAACATTCATGCAAAAACCCGACAGTGAAAAACAAACGGTGACAAATCAAAGTCACAGCAAACCTGGTCTTTTCCTGACCTCAGTTAATTATTTTTGGCTTTTTAAAGTCATAATAATCTGGATTTTTAGAACTTGATTTAATGTATAATGGAGCTAAAAACAATACAAAACGGTTCCTCTTATTGTCAAGTATATAAGAAAGTATTAGGAAGTTGGAGTTAAAACAGTTTTAAGAGTGATATGTGATATTAAAGTGTCTTATTATGTGAATAGGTTTCTGTTTTCTAAGCTGTACAAAGTCTGATAAAAAACGAATTAAAGTATTTTAATTGTGTGTCTGTCTTTTGCATCATTTCACCATAGTACACAGTTATTCAGTATATCACTAAGATGTATCAGTTTAATATATATGCACAAGTTTTTACAAGTGTGAAAAAAGCTCAAGAATCACCCAAATGTCTTTTTCACATTTGTATTTTGTGCTTTGTATCATCACTCACTGTATTAAACACTTTCACCACAGAGTTTGATAACTGTTAAGCCTGAGGAGATCTCTCTCAAAAAAAGTATATGGTAAGTAAACAGGAACTTGTGTATACACTAGGGGGCGCTAATGGCTGTAATAAAAGAAATTATAAATTTTAACAGCATTTTTGTTCATTCATTCATTCAATATATAGTCACTGGCTTCTTCATTATCATATCAGCCATAACAAGTATATACATAAGTATATCTGAGAGCAGATTCAGTGAATCTAAATAATAGATTATAAGGCAAGGCAGCTTTATTTATATTGGGCATTTCATACCTACAGTATAGGGGCAACTCAATGTGCTTTACATTAAAACATTTAACAGTAAGAGTTGGAATCAAAGAACATACAACATACCAATAAAAAATCAATCAATCAATCAATAAAAATAAAAACCCAGTAATGGTAAAAAAATACATTATAATAAAAAAAAGAAAGTACAGAAAAAAATTGAAAAAATAAAAGAAAAATGAGACTAAAATAGAGCATAAAATATGAGTCTGCAGCATAAAATAATGATTGAAAAAAATAAATAAATAAATGAACCCAATAATAGTAAACATTGGAAAACATACAATTAAAAACAAGAAAACCCAAAATAAAAAAAATAAAAACACAGTACAGAAAAATAGAAAAAAATAGAATAAATACTATACTAAAATAGAGCATAAAATATGAGTTTGCAGAATAATATAATATTTTTTATTAAAGTCATTAAAAGGACAAATGCAAAGTGCAAATGAAGTAAAGTAAAGTTAAATAAGGACAGAATTTGGGCATGACCTTAAAAAAAAAAAAATCCGCTGTTATTTCTGCAGCTGTTGCCTGATTGTAAATTTTGGGAAACTTTAAAAAAAAGGAAAGAAAGAAAAAAAAAAAGAAGAAGAAATTACGCGGCTGCTTCTGATTGGTCTGCGCGTGCCCTGCGTGTGTCCCGGAAGTGAAAGCAGCACTAATGTGTGTGTGTGTCTAGTGCAGGAATCTGTCGGTAGCATTTTATTGTGTGTGTGTGTGAGTGTGTGTGTGGGGTATATATCGGTGGTTTTCTTGGATCAGATTTGGATATATATATAAAAGAAATGGAAACGTTAAATAAACTGAAACAATTTGACGCTTATCCTAAAACTCTGGAGGATTTCAGAGTGAAGACTTGGGGAGGAGCGACTGGTGAGAAGCTTTTTAATGCATCATTCACACACACAGCTAACAACAAGGCTAACACCTTGATTTAACACATTTATATACTATTAAACACATTTAACAGGCATGGCATTACTCTAATAACACTCGCACAATATACACAACAGCAGAGTAGTCGCCTTAAATATAGATAATTAAATAATATAGCAACATTTGAGCTTTAATAGTGATTAAAAATAGCTTTAAAAAAGGAGCTCAGCAGGAATTTAGCATGTTTTAGCACAATTTATGACTTATATTACATTACTGCTAAGTGTTTAATAAACCATTTCCTGCTGTATTTTTAATTTTAGGAGCATTTTAAAGCAGCTATTAGCTTTCATTCATTCGTTTAAACTTGCTTGAGTTGTGTATTTTAGATATAGATAGATAGTATAATTCATTACAGTTAACTCACCTTTTCTTTATATTACGTTGATAATTTGATTTAATATGGGGGTGTCGATTGTAATATTTCATGTAACAGTCTTTATAGTGGATATATTTTGAATAGCTAGCTCACTTTACTCACATTTAGCTCATTTTTCTTTCATTTGAGACAGAAATCCACGTGACACAATAATAATATAATATATAATTGGTAAAACATGTTAATTATCAACATTTACATTTAGATTTAGGTACAATTAAATAATACAGTAACATTTGAACAAGAGTAGTATTAAAATCCTCTCTTTAAAATGAGCTAAGCAGGGATTTAGCATACATTGTGACTTATATTACATTACTGTTAAGTGTTTAATAAACCATTTCCTGCTGTATTTAAAATTTTAGGGGCATTTTTAAAGCAGCTATTAGCTTTCATTCATTGCTGTGTGATGTGCAGGCTGTTTAAACTTGCTTGAGTTGTGTATTTAGATTCACATTTAGCTCATTTTTCTTTCATTTGAGACAGAAATCCATGTCTATATATAATATAAAACATGTTAATTATCAACATTTACATTTAGATTTAGGTGGAATTACATAATATAGTAACATTTGAATAAGAGTAGTGATACAACCCTCTTTTTAAAAGGAGCTAAGTAGGGATTTAGCATGTTTTAGCACAAATTATGTCTTCTTTATGTCTTCTGCTAAGTGTTTAATAAACCATTTCCTGCTGCTGTGTGTCATTTTAAAGCAGCTATCAGCTCCCATTCATCGTTGTGTGATGTGTAATTCACACGGCAGACTGGTTAAACTTGCTTGAGTCGTGTAAACAGTGTAATGCATCATAGTGTAATCCCCCTTTACTGTGTACACGGATGAACTGTCGCTCATTTGACTAAACTGCAACAATAATGACTGACCAACATCGAATCTATTATTATTATTCATGCAAAACGCCTGATATAAACCACATTATAGTTATATTATATCATTTATTATATACTAATTATACATTTCTGACATATAAGGTTATTTCATGTTAAAGACCATTTTTATTTCTTTGGATAATGGAGGATATGAAACGGCAAGAATTTGATCAACTCTTCATTTAATGTTACAGGACTCTGGATTAACCTTCAAGGCTGTTGTCATAGCAACACCTTTCTCTAGTGAGATGCAGATCCGAATTCTTTTTTTTTTTTTTGGTCCTACTAATACTGATAACATTGCCAAGTATCAATCCAATATTAGTGTTTTAATTTATAAGCTGTATGCCTCACTGTGTGGAAGAGATTGGGGTCATAAAACAACTTCAGACTTTCCTAATATAAATAAATATAAATATAACCAATAAATACTTTACATTGGTCAGCTGTCACCGATACCTGACCCAGCTGTTTAAGTCTGTATTGGACCAATATCTGATATCAGTATTAGAGTTAATTAATCTCTATCCGCCTTCTTTAGACCCAAACCAACAATGTCTTCTGTCTAATATATATGTGAAATAATATTAACATACAAATTACTTTTTTTCTTAGAGTTATGTTGAAATATATCAATTTAAGTATGATTTTTAGTAGGGCTGGGCAGTAAATTGATATTTTATAGATATCGATTGGTCTTAGATTTTGAATATCGTAATATGGTGATATGGAATAAGTGTCTTTTTATGCTTTTTAAAGGCTGTGTAATAGTAAAAATGTCATTTTCTGAGCTTAAACTGTTCTATCATCTATCGCCGTTATCCACTTAGTTATGATTATTTATCAAGAAGCACAGATAGTCATCCTTACAGTATTGTCAAAACATCAATATTGATATTTCTGATTCTGCCCATATCGCCCAGCCCTAATTTTTAGATTAGAAAAAGAAGACTATAAAGAATCTAAACTAAGATTATATTAGTTATCAGATGAATGAAACCAGAAATGCATTTAAACTTTCAGTATGAGGGGAATTTGTCATTTGAACAGCACAATTAAATACAGATTTATACTCGAATTGAAACTATTGATTCATTTAAATTGGATTTATAGATTAAAGAAACATTAAATCTGCTCGACTACTGAGCTCGCTTTGCTGACAAATGAAATAATATAAAATCTGGTTCACGAGACATTCTGGCAGAGTTTCATGTCATGGACCAGACTCGTTTTACCTGCTTGCATAGCGATATGAAAATACGGTAACACTGTAGAGCATAATGAGTAATGTTATAAAACCCATAAAAATGAATGAGCCTATTCATAAGTCCAATGCCGCAATGCATGCTGGGAGGCTTCCCTACAGACCTAGTTTGTATAAATGCAGTCACATGATCAGCACCGAGTCACATGATCAGCACCGGGTCAATGCTGTGAATGCTCATCATGATTTCAGCTTTCAGTCAGTCAGGAAGTTCATTATTGAGTCTTATACTTAAAAGATAATAAAATACACAACTTTGTTCATAACACAAACAAAGAACTTCTCTTCCTGAAACACAGCTCAAGTTTTTTATATTATAATCATTCATCCAGAAAAAGGAATCAATAATGAATGTAATGAAAATAATGACAAGTTGTATGTGAACTTTCTGTTGAGATGAGTTTGTGGCTCTTTGAAAGAAAAAATTAAGATTAATGTTCATTTTTACGTGTCTAATATTATCAGCAGTCATTTGCATTCGTATAATTATGAATATTCAACCTCATACAATCCTGAATGTTTAACTTCTTGACTCTTTAACTACAGATAAAATAAAGACAAACTGAACTTTTCCAATTCACATTTTTCTTAAACAGATCTGATGTAAATGAAAAAGGGAAGAAAGTGTCTTTATAAGGTCAAAATGCATCTTTGAAAATAGATAAATGATTTAAAAATGAGTAAAGAAGCGATATAGAAAGATATTTCTGTGAACCAGGATATTAAAACAACTCTACTGTGATTTCTAACACACACTCTCTTCCTCTGTCTCTCTGCAGTGACCCTCATCAGCGGCGTCATCATGTTAATCCTGTTTGTCTCGGAGCTGCAGTACTATCTCACTAAAGAGGTGAGTTCATTCACACATCACCTCATCATTTCATATCATCCTCAGGTTGGCCGAATAATACAGGAGAAAACAGACAAAAAGACTCATTTAGTTACAGATACTAATAATTAATCCATTTAGTAGAAGACCAGTTAACAATCTCAACTCAAGCTCCACTTACTAGCCTCCTCCCAAAGCTTTCAACCATATCACACAGGCTTCATTTGCAGATTGCTTATTTCACACTGAGCCTTTTATATAAATCTGTGTGTACATAGTTTCTGTGTGTTTACTTTAGTTCAGACTCAGAAACAAAGTTGGACATGATTCATATAAAAAATCATGATTGTTTGGAAAGCTGTAGGAGGCTCGTCTAGCTCGCCTTGATGTACGATAGTCAGCGTGACACATAGAGACACTACGCTCATATTTATGGGAAATACATGAGCTTCATATTCAGCAGAATTTCCCTTTTTATTGTCAAAATGTCCACTTTCTTTAGAGTGCTTTTAGTACGACGGAGTATTAGGGCCACATTGAGGGGGGAAAAAAAATCACAAACTTCGAGAATAAAGTCATAATGATTTCCTCCAAGCCCGTCCGGTTCTTTCTCTGGAAAAGATGCATTTTCTTGCATATTCTTTTTGAAGTTCTAATACTTATGATGATCTGATGCTGATGTGCCAAAAGATTAAGTATCTCCTTGTTTGTGAAACCTGTCCTAAAGTACAACTCCACAAAATCCTCCACGGCCCTCATTTTACCAACTGACCAACTGTCTTCCTCTAAAAGAACAAGTTAGGATATTATGACTTTATTCTCGTAAATTACGACTTTATTCTCGAAGTTTGTGATTTTTTTTTTCTCAATGTGGCCCTAATACTACATCGTATTTTAGAGCTTCTCATACAGTTCAACTTTTTGGCAAACACAAAGGAGAAGTCTGACAAATGAATGTGTTTTTTTTCATTAAGCTGTTTCTACGATCAAGCAGTTAAAAGAACATAATTAAGATATAATATTATGCTGCAACATTACTGATTCATCTCCAGCTTGTTTCCTTCATTAATTCATTGTTTAGTCAATGTAATGTTAAAATATTGAACAGTTGACAGCCGTGTCTTCAGTTTGCTTCATTTATCTGGATAAAAGTCTCAAATGTTAAGATATTAAATTTACTGTCATAAACAACAACAAGCAGCAGATTGTTATTATTATTCATTGATGACATTTGAGAAGCTGGAAGCAGAGACGGACTGTAGTGATTCATCAGAGTAGTAGCTGAGCCTCTATGTGTGTTTCCTGTCAGACCGGTCTGATGAGTCCGATCACTAAAACAATGAAACCAGAAACACGTCAGTGAAATCAACACCGGTGTTCATTCTGTCGCTTATTGTAGGTTTTCTTTCATGATAAATGATCAGAATGAGTTTAGATCCACATGATTGACGTGTTTTCACTGATATTGAATAGTTTTCTGTTCATCAGATAAAGCAGCTAGTGACAGTTCGAACACTGGAGCATTTTGTTTGCCAAGTAAAGTAAACGGAGTACAAAAAAAAAATCACAAAGTAGATTTAAGTTTATGTGTGTGGAACAAAATGTAGTATTGCCAGTAAGGCTGGTAGGATGAGTAGAATTCATTTTTTAGTTTTTTGACGTTCATTCAGACATTTCAATCTACAAATTTAATACGTGACACATGTCAAGAAGTAGGCTACATCAGTTTTATTTTTTGCTGGGCAATTTATTGATACTATATCGATATTGTGATATTTTATAGATATCGTCTTAGATTTTTAATATCGTCATATGGTAAAAGTGTTGTCTTTTGCTGCTTTTAAAGGCGGTATTACAGTAAATTGAGTTTAACAGACTGTTCTATTATCTGCTTTTATCCACTTTGTCATTATATCTTCATTACTGATTATTATTTATCAAAAAATATCATTGTGAAAGCACCGATAGTCATGTCTACAATATTGTTCAAAATATCGATATATCGAGGTATTTGGCCAAAAATATTGCAACGTTTGATTCTGTCCATATCGCCCAGCCTTAATTTGTTCATCTGCTGTTGTATTATTGTATTGTTTGTTTGTTTTTTTGCTCTGTAATGCACTTTGAGCTACATCCCTTCTATGAAAGGTGCTCTATAAATTATGATGATGATTATTATTGTTATTATTCAAAAAAACGGTTCTTAAAGAGGAGATGCATTGTTCTGTTATATGTCAAACATCTTCTGTTAAATCATGTTTGTATTTATGTTGAAAGCCTGTCTGTGTGTTTGCTTCCTGCAGGTTCACCCGGAGCTTTATGTCGACACGTCGCGAGGAGACAAACTGAAAATCAACATTGACATCATTTTCCCTCACATGCCCTGTGCCTGTAAGTAGAGCTGATGTCACCACGCTGTCTTTAGCCAGTGAGAAGATGCAGACTGACGAAGCTAACATGCTAATTATAAATACCTCCTTTTCTCTCTCTCTCTCTCTCTCTCTCTCTCTCTCTCTCTCTCTCTCTCTCTCTCTCTCTCTCTCTCTCTCTCTCTCTCTCTCTCTCTCTCTCTCTCTCTCTCTCTCTCTCTGCCTGTCTGTCTGTCTCTCTGTCTGTCTGTCTGTCTCTGTCTGTCTCTCTCTCAGATCTCAGTATAGATGCGATGGACGTGGCCGGCGAGCAGCAGTTGGACGTTGAACACAATCTGTTCAAACAGCGGCTGGACAAAGATCTCAAAACCGTCACCAACGAGGCGGAGAAACACGGTAAAACTTTGGCTCTGTGCTTGACCTTTAACCTCCTGACACTGACTGACAGTAGCAGGTAGACAGCTACTTTAATTTGGTCCGGTTGCTACGGGTAACCATGAGTAGAGGAAATATGATCCAAGGGGGGGCAGTTTGAGTTTAAATAAGTTAAAACCACTGCAGAGCAATTTGTAATGTTATGAGAAAGGCAGCAACTATTATGTGAGGTAGTTAGGAGAATGCTAATAGCTATAATACAAGATATTCAAACTGTGGAAACACGCAGGTGCACATATTGGATTTTAAGATTGAACGAGGTTGATCTTAGTTGTTGGACAAGGCTGCACTTTCTTGGTGGAGCTTCTACATCAGGAGGTTTTAAACTTAAGGGTTCAATTAAATGATGTTTGTTTGTTGATATTAAATCATTTTGTGTTTTCTTGTCTAGAACTCGGTAAGGCTGACGATGGTGAAACGTTTGATCCCAGTACTTTGGACCCAAATAGATGTGAGAGCTGCTACGGTGCTGAGACTGAAGATCTCAAGTAAGACACACACACACACACACACACACACACACACACACACTGAGCTCAATCTCTGCGTTTTCTGTACAACTCTATATTTACTTGCTTTGTGTGTGTGTGTGTGTGTGTGTGTGTGTAGATGCTGTAACACCTGCGATGACGTGCGGGAGGCGTACAGGCGGCGAGGCTGGGCATTCAAGAGCGCCGACACCATCGAGCAGTGTAAGAGGGAAGGCTTCACTCAAAAGATGCAGGAGCAGAAGAACGAAGGCTGCCAGGTTTACGGCTTCCTCGAGGTCAACAAGGTATTAAAGCTTTTTACAATGTTTTTCATTTTTTTGTCAAAGAACACCTTTGTTTGTATCTGGTAGAGTTTGTGATACTTTGCAGAGAAAATCGTTAAAATTGAATGACATGCTCACAAGACATCAGTGGTATGTACGACCTTGGATAACATGAGGAACTCAGGAATTTAAATCAACTACAAAAAGTGATAATATTGTAAGAATAAAGTCACAACTCTACAAGAAATAGTTGTAATGTGAAAATAATGTAATCATTTTATGAGAGAGAGTAATATTTTGAGAGTAAAGCAGCCATAATTAACTGTTTGTAGTAGTATAGTGTTCATTGAGTCATCTGCTGGTATCATATCAGCTCAGTCTGACACCAAACCAGTCGTATCTGTGTCGGGTTTGATTATATTTATTTACCTTCTCCTCCTCTGTATGTGTTTTAGGTGGCAGGAAATTTCCACTTCGCTCCAGGAAAAAGTTTCCAGCAGTCTCACGTCCACGGTAAGAACCTGCTGCTGTCCATTTACTCTGCTCACACACACTCACACACACACACACACATACATGTTTTTACTACCTCGTGGGGACTCCTGACTGGGTGATGTCCCGTGGGTACCAGCCTTTCTAAAGGGTCTAGAGACATAATTTTATCTCCTAAATTCATCATAATTCTGTTTGAACAAAAAAATGAAAAGAAATTGAAATATCAATAACTCTTACATATATTTGAAACCTGAATTTTGCCCCCCTTGTTGGGACCCGTAATGCTAACAACTATTAGCATACAATCACTGTTGACCACAGTACAATTCATATTCAGTATTTGAACAAATGTTGGATTGAAACCCTAACCCTGACCCTAACCCTAACCATTAACACTGCATCTAATAATCCAGTTATCCAGGGGGCTAATCGCTAAGCTAATATGCTAATACGCTAATATACACACTTACAACTTTGTCAGGAAAAGGTTTGCACCGGGGAAATTTGTGCACTGCAGTACCATGTGTGAACTCTGGGGTTCGGTCCCCACGGGTTAGTAATATGTCAGGTTTCGGTCCCCACCAGGATAGAAAAACACTCACTCACTCACTCACTCACTCACACAACCATTCAAAGGTTTCTGAACCCCTGTTTTAGTTTCTCTTGTTATTGTTTGATTTAATGCAGCATTTATCTTCGTGTATTTAACTTGCACCACCTGAGCTGGTAAAAATCTTTAAAAAAGCACCAATATACAGAACTGAATGTTTGCACTGAATATTTTTTTAGGTGTTTATTGGAACTTCATAGATCAAGATGCGATACACACACACTCCACACATATCAAAACCAATCTGTCAGTCACAGTGGTGCAGAGCGGCCATGCAGTGTTTCATCACCTCGCAGTCTTTGTGATTTAAATTACAGACTCACAATCTCAACATGAAGTTTCAGCAGCATGAAGACTGAGGAGGGGAAAAAATAAATAAATAAATATCTAAATATAGAAACGATGACGCAAAACTGCTCTTCAATAACAAGTTGCAAACTGACAAAATGAGTTCTTTGATTCAGTGTGAGACAGAGCGGTTAGCAGTGGAAATATTTCTCCAGCTCTCTTCATGTTGACTTTTATCATCAACACTTTTCATCAGAAGCTAATAGGAAGATGTGACTTTGCTCTAGTATTCTATAATAAAGGGTGTTCAGAAATATTTGACTGGTATGAATGTTTATCTGTCTCATTCTTCCATCCATCATCCCTCTATATGGAGCCATACATCCATTCATTCATTTATCACATGTTGTGATTTTGCAGCACCAATTCATCAGTGTGATTTCTTTTTTTTAATCAACATTAATTAATATCTATGGACTCAAATATTTTGCCATATTGTCAACATTTAAACAATTTAATATTTAGAAATTGTAGCTGAATTATTCATAAACATTGTAATATAGAATAAAGCTGTGCAGCCCTGAGTCATTAATAATCAGGACTCAGGTTAAATAACTCAAACATGCTCCACTAACACTGGTTATGCAATATACATACAACAGTCTAGACTCATTCTCTTGTTTTCTGTCCTACTTTCCTCATCTCTGTAGCTGCATGTTTACTAAAAATGAGGTTTGCTGTCCGTGGTTTTTATTGGGAGACACAAAGCCTCTCTGTAACTGGGACTGAACCACCCAATTTTTAGACTTCAGTGTTTTTCAGTCCAGTTGTTTGATTGTCAGAGAGAGAAAGTGACAAAAATGGGACTCTGTCTCTACTTTGACTGGAAGATGCTGCTTATTTTATTATTTTCACCCATTATCAAACACCTTATTATATACTCTACTGGTCTAACACTGAAAAGCACCATTTCCTCACCTCTTCCTCTGAATTCATCTACATTTTTATTATAATATGTCTTTTTTTCTTCTTTTTAACTGCTGTTGCTGACTTTTGCTCTGCCATCATCATCATGGTGTGTCAAGTTTGGTCTTTGTCATTATCATCTCATCTTGAGTAGTCAGTTTTCATCTGCTTGATAACAGTATCTCTCATCTGTACGTGAGTCTAGAGCAGGAAACTGACAGCATCATGGTTTTTTAGACAAAAAGGGAAAATTCAGGACATTTTAACCCTCCTGTTGTCCTTAGGTCAAGGAAGGACAGGAAGGAAGAAGGAGGGAGGGAGGGAGGAAAGGAAGGGAAGGAGTAAGGAGGAAGGAGGGAAGGGAGGAAGGGAGGGAAGGAGGAAGGACGCAAAGACGGATGGAATTAAGGAGAGAAGGAAGGGAGGAAGGTAGGAAGGAAGGAAGGAAGGAATGAATGAGTAAGGAGGGAGGGAGGAAAGGGGTGGGGAGGGAGGAAGGAAGCAAGGACAGATGAAGGAAGGAAGGAAGGAAGGGAGGGAGTAAGGAGGGAGGGAGGGAGTAAGGAGGGAGGGAGGGAAAGAGGGAAAGAGGAAGGAAGTAAGGAGAGAAGAAAGGGAGGAAGGAAGGAAGCAAGCACGAAAGGATGGAAGGAAGTGAGCAAAGAAAGAGGGAAGGAGGGCAAGAACGAAGGAAAAATTAAAGAAAGAGGGAGGAAGGAAGGGAAGAAGGAACAGTCAAAAGAGAGATGGGGTCAATTTGACCCGGGAGGACGACAGGAGGGTTAAAGGCTGCTTCTTTACCGACTGCTAAAATGGAGAATGAGGCGGATAATTAGAAAGCTCTTCAGTTGGTAATAATGTGCTGTGGTTTAAATTTAGCAGCTGCACTCTCCGTCGTTGCTGTTAGTTTCCTTCCCTGAAACACATCAGCATGCTCTGTGATGCTCTGTTGATTGGATTTAAATTCATTTTTTTATTTGTTGTAATATCTGAATGTTTAGCAGCAGAAACAAGAGACAAGAATCACTGAGGATTTGACTGTAGATGAGGCTGTCAGTGAGATTAATCAACCTTACCTGCTTCATGTGTCTGGGGCTGCACCATTACTCTCACAGAAGATACACACAAAGATTTTCTAAAACCACAAGAGGCTCAAGCTGTTACTGAAGCGTATTGCATTCACTTGAATTTAAAAAACAAACAAACAAAAAGTTCTGAGTAATTTATTTTTGGTCTGTTTTTTGAGGTAATTATTTCTGTTTGGCTGGCTATTTTTTTCCCTGTGTTTTGGAGTCATTATCCTGTTTTTCGGGGTAATTATTTTCTCTGAATTATCGAGATACTTCGAAATCTCGCAAGAACAATGTTTTGAATGCCCTCTAAACTCAGAAAACAAATTAGCCCGAAAAACGGAAAAGAAAAAAAATTACTATTTAAAGTGATCCCAAAAAACCAAGCATAAAATAAATTACTCTAGAAAACAGAAAAAAATACTCAGAAAAACAGAAATAATTACCTCGAAAAACGGACCAAAAAATAAATTACTCGGGAAAAACTGACTTTGTTTTTTTTTTATTCAAGTGAACGCAATACACTTCGGTAAACTCTCTTTTTTTTCCACCACAGAAATATAATCCTCAATCAGAGAGTCTGCTGTTATGTAAAGTCTTCAGCTTAAATCAAACTATATATCTGAGTTGAGCTTTTAATACTTTGAAACCAGGAAAATCACAAGCACTAAAGCTTCATTCTGGCTCCTAAGGTAAGTCTTAAAAGGCATCACCGTTGCATGTCTTCGTAGATTTAGATTTATAAAAACAAATAATATACACGAAGCATGCATACATCTAAGAAACATTGTGTGTGTCGGTGTTGTGCAGCCCCTCCACACACATTAACATCACATTGGTTTGTTGTCTACCTGCATCGTTATAGTGACTCTTCTCTCTTCTTTCTGCAGTGCACGCTGTGGAAAGTAAGTCCTTCTTTCTTTCCAGATTGTTTTTATTTGAATTTTATAAACACCTTTTTGGCAAACTTCACTGAACTCAAGAACAGCGTGTTTCGATATGTAGGAAACTACTGCAAATATAAATGTTTTTAATATGAAGTGGAAACATCTTTAACCCTTGTGTCGTCCTCCCGGGTCAAATTGACCCTATCTGTTTTGACTGTTCCTTCCTTCCTTCCTTCCTTCCTCCCTCCTTTGCTTCCTTCTTCCCTTCCTTCCTTCCTTCCTTCCTCCCTCCTTTCCTTCCTTCCTTCCTACCTAACGGCCTTCCTTCCATCCTTCCTTCCTTCCTTCCTCCCTCCTTTCCTTCCTTCTTTCCTTCTTTCCTTCCTTCCTTCCTTCCTTCCTTCCTCCTTTCCATCATTTTTCCTCCATTCCTTCCTCCCTCCTTTCCTGCCTTCTTCCTCCCTTCCTTCCTCCCTCCTTTCCTTCCTTCTTCCCTTCCTCCTTCCTTTCCTTCCTCCTTCCTTTCCTTCCTTCTTCCCTTCCACCTCCCTTCCATCCTTCCCTTCCTCCCTCCTTTCCTTCCGTCTTCCCTTCCACCTCCCTTCCTTCCTCCTTTCCATCATTTTTCCTCCATTCCTTCCTCCCTCCTTTCCTACCTCCTTCCTCCCTCCTTTCCTTCCATCCTTCCTTCCTCCCTTCTTTCCTTCCTTCTTTCCTTCCTTCCTTCCTTCTTCCTCCCTTCTTTCCTTCCTTCCTCCTTTTCATATTTTTTCCTCCATTCCTTACTCCCTTCTTTCCTACCTTCTTCCTCCCTCCTTTCCTTCCTTCTTCCCTTCCTCCCTCCTTTCCTTCCTTCTTCCCTTCCACCTCCCTCCTTTCCTTCCTTCTTCCCTTCCACCTCCCTTCCATCCTTCCTTCCTTCCTAACTTCCTTCCTTCCTCTCTCTTTTCATACCTTCTTCCTCCCTTCCTCCCTCCTTTCCTTCCTTCTTCCCTTCCACCTCCCTGCCATCCTTCCTTCCTCCCCCCTTTCCTTCCTTCTTCCTCCCTTCTTCCTCCCTTCCTTCCTTGACTCGAGGACAACAGGAGGGTTAAACTGGCTTTTTTTTTAACACACACTTGAAGCAGATGTAGGATTTAATTAACAAGCTAGAAGACACAATATTTATTAACCCTAACATACTGTTTATATTCTGACTCAGAATTAGTCTCTACACCAGTTAACGTTCATCGGTCATCAATACATGTTTGATTAATCCTTAATGAAGCTGTAAGAGAGTGAAAATAGTATATTATATTTATCTATGGAAAAATCAAATGCTCATTATCACAATTTTATGAAGAACATTTTTGAAAGGTGTTTTTTGATGTATCGGCTGCACAAAAATATATATTTTAAAAAAATGATGCATTTTATTTCCACATATTTTTAACATTCAGAAAAATCTGACTCTGAACAGGATATAAGGTTTAAAATTATGTTTTTAAATATTATATTGTCATTAAATGAACAAAACTGATTTTTCTTTATTCCACAAGTAGCCTTCACATATTATACTAAACCAAATATGACTAAATACATGATAATTCTCAACACATACTACACATTAAACCAGTAAATGTGCCAAAATATTACTGTATCACTGTGATTGGCCAAAGAATTACAAACATCACATGAAATCTAAAAAATCAGCTCTAAATGTTGAAGTTGAAGACCAACTTTCCTAACTCAGTGAGAACATCTGCAGACCAGCTGATGGAGTCATTCATAGTGAATTAACACCACTGATCTCACTGACACCACATCTGTTTGTGTCTCAGTTGGGAGGCTGGTGTGTTTATTATTTCTGGTTGAAGTTTGATCCAAAACAGACTTAAAACTTTTACTTTGTGAACAGAAAGAAACTGTTGCTTTGTTGCTGTGTAACAGATTAACAAACAAGCTAATGAAGCTGTTCATTCATTTAACTCCAACCTCTCAGCAGATCTGTGGAGGAGCTCTTAGGTTCATTTAACCCTCCTGTTGTCCTCGAGAGGGAAGGAAGGAAGGAAGGGAAGGAAGGGAGGGAGGGAGGGAGGGAGGGAGGAAGGAAAAGAAGGAAGGAAGGAAGGAGGGAGGGAGAAAGGAAAAGAGGAAGGAAGGAAGGAAAAGAAGGAAGGAAGGAAGGAGGGAGGAAAGGCCAGAGGAAAGAAAGAAAGAAGGAAGGAAGGAAGGAAATAAGGAGGGAAGAAAGGGGGATGGAGGAAGTACAGACAGAAGGAAAGAGGGAAGGGAGTAAAGAAGGAACAGTCAAAACAGATGGGGTCAATTTGGGAGGACGACACAAAGGTTAACTAATTTAAATGACCACAGCTTCTAAAGTTACACCAGCATCTTAATCCTGATATAAAGTCTCAATTTTCTTTTTGTCATTTGGGCCGTTTTTTTAGGTTTTCCACATTTCTTTGTGCAGTTTGCATCTGTAACCAGTTAGAGAAACTGTAAGAACTGAAACTGAAGTTATAATAAACAATCATGCCTGCTCACAGAGTTTACATACTTTACAAGCTGCTACTATTTCCTTTTAGAGAAATAAACCTTCTGCACACTGAGGTCATTTTGAAGTGGTGTTACTAGAATGAGATCACTGTAATGATATCAGGTTTAAAGACATTTGTGTAGTATAAATCTAATCTGCAGCGTCAGTACTGTACATCAAACAATTTGATGATTTTATTCTGAAATTTGGACTCAACTGACTTTAATAAAAGGAAAATATTTCTATTTTACAGAATCATATGAAGATCTCTTGTTCTCATATTTGTGAATCTTCCCTTCCAGATGTTTATTTAACCTTCCTGTCGTCCTGCCGGGTCAAATTGACCCTGTCTGTTTTGACTGTTCCTTCTTTCCTTTTTTTCTTTATTTTTTCCTTCATTCTTCCCCTCCTTCCCTCTTTCTTTGCTCCCTCCTCCTTCCATACTCCTTTCCTTCCTTCCTTCCGTCTCTCCTTCCTCCTTTCCTTCCTTCCTTCCTCCTCTCCTTACTTCCTTCCTCTTTTCCTCCTTACTCCTTTCCTTCCTTCCCTCCTTACTCCTTTCCTTCCTTCCTTCCTTCCTTCCTTCCTCATCCCTTCCTCCTGTCCTTCCTTGACCTGAGGACAACAGGAGGGTTAACATGAGCGTTTCTGTCCAAGGCTTTACAGTGAATATAATAATAAAAGCTTTAGTTTATAGCTGCAAGCAAACAGATAGACGGCCATTGAGATCAAAGGTGACAGCATCCCGAGGAGAGATGTGACTCACTCTGAACAACATGTGTGTTGACTGCTGGCTTCTTCCATCTATAAACTAATCAGACTTAACTGAGTCAATGTCGTGAGGGCAGTAATCAATCCCAGCCTGATCAAGTAACTCCCCCTTTTTCTGACAGATGTGTAACTTCAGACCCACATTTTCACTCTCTGAACTTAACAAATCCAAACAAGTTAAATTAACGTGATGCATTTTTTGTGTGTTTTGCAGTTCACGACCTGCAGAGCTTTGGCTTGGACAACGTAAGTAACACTAAAGCTATTCATCTTTTCCACATCGTTCAGTTCTTATTTTAACTTCCCTGATAGATTTAAGATGAATAAGTACAAGAAATGTTAGTAATTAAGTGTATCAAATAGTCTAATAAGTTTATGATCTGTTGCCTTGCAGATAAACATGACCCATTTGATAAAACACCTGTCGTTCGGTAAAGACTACCCCGGCATCGTGAACCCTCTGGACGGGACCGACGTCACAGCACCTCAAGGTCAGTTCAAGTTTTTAATATCACGTTGGTAGAAATTAATGCTGGGCGTTTTCGTTATCATATGAATTTTTAATGTACCGCCATACCGCTGTATTTCATCACACAACGTTAGGAACCCTGCGCCGCGCGACACTGTTTCAGGCAGGACCCTTTTCAGTGTTGCGTTTCTTGCTGCTCAACAAACGAGCGAGTTACCATGACAACAGTTCACGCATCACATCCTGGTTTTTAATAATTAGTCAGTAAACTCAGCATCGTCTGACGCAGGCTGGAAACTCTGCACTTTTATTTACAGTTAAAACATTTCGCTGTGTGTTTCAGCTTCTGTCAAACTAATGGATCTGCGGTGGCTTCCTGTCTACGCTTTCAAAATAAAACCTTTGTTATTTTCTTCTTCTTCTTCTTCTTCTTCTTCTTCTTCTTCTTCTTCTTCTTCTTCTTCTTCTTCTTCTTCTTCTTCTTCTTATTATTATTAACAAACAAAGTTGGGGCTGTAAATTACGGGAGATTCCCGGGAGAAAAGACAAAACGGGAGAGCCGCGGGAGATGAGTCTAAAATACGGGAATGTTGGCAGCTATGATATTACTTACTCATCATGACAGTAAAATAGTCCATCCTAAGTCAATCTATTTCAGAAGAGTAGTAGTTCCTCTCTCAACCAGTAGATGTTGTGAACAGCTGATTATGCATGAAAAAAAATACCGAAACCGCTTTTATTTTGAAAAATACCGTGATATACATTTTTGGTCATACCGCCCAGCACTAGTAGAAATAACACAATAAATAGCAGTATAACAGGAACATGTAGCTCATAAGCCTAAAGCCTGTCAAACAGCAGTTATAAGCCTAAATTATACTTTGCTCATCCGTGGAGCTTAAATGTTGTAATCAGCTCATGTTCCTGAGGTTATAAATTCACCGCAGCCAACCACAAATTATTACTGTCTGTGCTACTTCACATGATGTGAGGAATACTATATGACTTCCCCGCTGAAATTGTTCCAGAAAACCAGATTTCATTGCAGATTTTACAGCTTTTATTATGCAGGTGTTGACAAGTAATGGTCTCCTTTGCTTCTATTTGGGATCTGATTCAATCAGCTGCAGATATTTAGATTACATTTAAGATTTCCCTTATCAAACTCTCAGAAGGAAGGAGCTTCTTTTTGCTGCTTTTACACCAACTGTATAAAAAGAAACAGTTTCAGTACTAACAGACTAATGCAGGTACATAATAATTTGGGGTTTAGTTCAGCAGAGAAACTCTTTAAGCCGTCTCTACTTCTGCACTCTCCTCTCTTCCTAAAGCCAAACATCCAAATATAACAGCTTTAACCCTTGCATAGTGTTCATATTCTGAGCCGTCACAGTATTTCCTCTCAATAACAAACTTCTGAACCACAAGTCATTCATAAATACCTCATCAGTCACAGATACATGTGAGATTAAGCTTTCAGGGAGCAGGAAGAGTTCATTTTTTAAGTTTTTATGAGGAAAAAAACAAAATATTATCGTCAAATGATTCATAAGAAAGGTGAACAAATGATATTAAATGTGAAGAATGAATATTTGACATTTTGGATGAATGTGTTTAACCCTCCTGTTGTCCTCGAGTCAAGGAAGGAAGGAAGGAAGGAAAGAAAGAAAGAATGAAGGTAGGAGGGAGGAAGGAAGGAAAGGTGGACAGAAGGAAGAAACAGGGAAGGAAAGAAAGAAAGACAGGAAAGAGGGAAGGAAGAAGGGTGGACAGAAAGAAAAGTCAAAACATACAGACAACAGGAGGGTTAATATTTGTATGTTAAGCTCATCAAAACTTTACTGATCTCAGACCTTGAACAGTAAGTAATGGTTAAATAAAAAAATAGATCAAATTAGCTCGTCTGCCTCAGAAATTACAACGCATCCACTCCAAAAACCCATTTGACAAATCTGAACTTTTATTGACAAAACTAGACTGCAGGTTGAGGATGTGACAGAGTTTGAGCGGACAAAGAACTGTGGTTGTAATTATTGGAAAAGTCCCATAGATGTGTAGTTGAGTGGAGGTGGAAGCGGTCGATCTCGTTCTCCTCCTCAGCAGCGGATTCCCATACCGATGGCCATGAACGTACCGAACGTCCCTCCGCTCTGCATCATGGTCTTCCCTACTCCTCCCATTAGCTCCCTGCCTCGCATGCCGATCCTGGAAAGAAAAAAGAGAAGAGAAGTTTAGTTTTTATTTTTATTCAGTGTCGACTCGTCAAGCAGGTTTACAGCTTAATGACTCCAGTAACTAAGACTTCACAGATTCCCTCCCTCTGAAATAGACGCAGCTCTCATCTCCTCATCTCTTATCTAAGAAACATCTGTAGTATGAATGTTAAAAAACTTGTTAGTTTACCTTACAGGCAACCTACAGTTAAATATGCATGTTTGATAGATGATGAGTTATAGCTCACTTTAGACTTCACTACAGTATGTCAGTGTACAATTATGACTCCATTTACTCTTTAAAATCTATCCAGAATTCATCTCATTTTGCAAAACCACGTAACATTTTAATGAAGCCTGGAATCACACTGAATTACTGTTTCGTTTCACTTCATTATAACAGTTCTCAGGTTGCTTAAAAAGCTCAGATTGTCTCAGTTGCACCTCAAACAGGTGTTAACAAGCACAACACCAAACCTATCTGATATATAGACAGTGACTCAGAGGTCTGAAACAAGGCTTATATTGATATGTGCAGTTTTTTCCTCATTATTCAGATTCATTTCCTTGACTAATAATAATTTATTTTATAGAGCACTTTTAACAATACTCATAGATGCTTTACAGAATCAAAGACAATGAAACAATCAAATGCAAGCAATGTAGAGAAGAAACAAAAATAGTAAATCAAAAGAAAAGAAAGAAAACAAATATTAAAAGCAGATTTGAAAAGATGAGTCTTAAAGAAGTGATTTGAATATGATGAGATCAGTGCAGTCATTATTATAAACACCACAAAGACACAGTTGTTACAAATGGACTTTTTCAATGTTATCATGATGTAACTTCTGGTTATTCATAGATATTAAACTCAACACTATTTGATACTGTGTGGTGAATATTTAAGTTAAAGGAAACACACAAAGTGCTCCAGAAGCAATCACACCCTAAAATTAAAACTCACTGAGCTGGTAGCTGCTGAGAAGGAAGAGCAATGTCACATTAAATCTGCTTTTTGTGACCTAATAATAAAAGTTGAGCTTGGTATTTTAGTTTATTTGGCAGAAAAAGGGAGAATAATTAACCCTCCAACCCCAAAAAATGAGCTGACAGTTTAGGAACAATGAGTCTGGAGAAAGTCACAAATGAGTCATTTAAAAAGGTCGGCGATGTAACAACCAGGTTTTTAGTGATAATAGTTTTTCGTGTGTATAAAAAAATGCAAATCTATTCAGAACATTTTCGGGGGCGAGAGTACAGCAGATTAATTGGTCCGCTCGTTAAGTATATTGCTGCTGTTTGTATAAAAGAAATAGTTGGAAGTCAGATTTACCGGAGACAGGAGAACGTGCCGAACATGGCACCAGCAGCCATTCCTACTGCGAACCCCATCATGAAGCCCATTTTGACCCGATCAACACAGCTGGGCTGGGTCTGGCCATACGGACCTACAGCCACCGGCATCTGGAGAGGAAAGAGAGAGAGTAGAAGGGAGACGGGTTAGAGAGGGGGGAGATGGATTCAATAAGACACAGTTGGAGCAAAACACTGAGCAGCTCTTAAAATCTCATCCTCATCACATAGACTTGATTTAAAATTGTTCAGAGCTTCATCGGCAGAATAAACATCTCACAGAGGCAGTAATAAGTGTCAGAAGACCGTCATTAGTTCCCTGGATTAATCCTCAAAAGCCCCTGCTTCACTATGTGGCAATGAGTTTGAGGTTATTTGACTAGATTAAGAACTTCTCTGGGTAATGTGAGGTCCTGTGTCAATGTTTAGCTGTGTGAGAATTTCATTTTTATAGCAGGCATCGTTTCGACATTTGTGTTTAATGGAGTTATCACACACTAAACATGATGTAATGTAATAATCCAGCATAAATACTGCAGACAGGGCACAGAGAAGCTGAAAAGAGAGGCTAATAAAGACCCAGCAGCTCATGTTTGCAGGTTAATGTGGTCATGTTTGTCCCAATTACATACCTATAGGGTACAGTATGTACTATTAGGGCTGGGCAATATATTGAAATTATATGTCAGTTGTCTTTTCCTGGTTTTAAAGCTGCATTACAGTAAAATATGTAATTTTCTGAACTTACCAGGCTGTTCTAGCTGTTCTGTTGTTTACTGTCTACCCACTTTTTCATTATGTCCACATTACTGCCCTTTATTTATCAAAGATTTCACAGTGTAAATATTTTGTGAAAGCATTGACAGTCATCTCTACAATATTGTTGTAATATCGATATTGAGGTATTTAGTCTAAAATATCGTGATATTTGATTTTGTCCATATAGCCCAGCCCTATGTACTATATAGTACTACACTGTTGTTGCAGATGCTATAAAACAGTTAAATGTGTTAGATTATTTTATACTAACATGAACTGTCAAATTGTGACTTAAACTCCCACTATCAATTACACTTGAAAGACAGGAAATAATAATAATTTAGCTAAGTATAATAGTTAATTTTCTGATGTGTTCCTGGAGCTGTTCTCAATCTTCTTTATTATTGCATCATATTAGTTTCCATCAAGAGACACCTCAAACCAAATGTTTATAGTAAAATAAGATGAGATGTAGCCTCTCTTTATTAAATGACCTTGGGAGAAATTTAAATTAACCAAGCAGTACAGTGGAAAAAGAAGCACTCTGAGTAAATAAAGCTGCAGTATATAAATGCGCAATAAGCAGAAATTCTTCAGATTATATACATGTGTGCAATACTGTCTTTAAGTATAGTGGATTTAGTCATTTATTTCTGTATAAACATGCTCTAAAAGTATGCAGTATGGATTTAGGACAAAGTTAAGGTTGATTTCTCTACAATACTTTAAAAAAAAAAATACAATTTAACACGAAATTACGGTTTAGAAATACAACTTTTAATCTCCTTAAAGTCAGACATTTATTAGGTGTATATAGCTTTCTACCAACACTACATTGAACAGTTATTTTCTATCTAATCAGCACCTTTTAATTACCTGTCAGTCTGATCTATAAGCGTTACTCTAATTAAAGTCACCAGTTAGTCAGTTAGTTAGTAAATTGGATAATCATTAATTTGCTGCAGGTTAATCTGTTAGCTCAGGCTACTTGTGTTGGTAAATACAGTTTCCAGGTTGTTTTAATTATTAAAGATTAAATAATTAACGACTGTGTCTTTCTATTAGCTTTAAATAGCAACACTAAAATAATTTAAAACCTTTTAAAAGTTTAACTCTTAAATCCAGCAGAGTTTGTTATGTTAGCTTAGCATGTAGCTAGCTGGTGGCCTTGACAGATAAACACGTTTTCATCGACACGTTTCAGTTTTCCCTTAATTTATTTACAACAATAAGTCTGAAACTCTTCTTACCTTGAACTATGTGTTTGTAATAAAGCTGGTTTCTTGGCTCCTGACTGGAGGTCGTATCGTGTTTTTAGGAGAGAAGGAGGTGCAGCTGTGTTTTAAATGTCTTTCTAGCAGAGCTCCATTACCGGACAGAGGAAAGAGAAGCAGAGACCGGAAGTAGAATAAAGAGGAGGAATAAAACCAGAGCAGAAAATCAACAGCGCCACCATGTGGATCATTTAGTACATGTCTAAATTTAGAGTTTAATAACTCAGTTTTAATAGCCTCTCTCTCTGGTTTTCTAAATATAATCAAACACATATCTATAGATTTTTTGAAATTGCATTTTAAGAAATTCATATTTTAGTTTAAAAAGGATTTTATTTTTCTCTCCACAGCTTCAATGATGTACCAGTATTTTGTGAAAATCGTTCCCACCATCTACATGAAAACTGACGGAGAGGTGAGTCTAATTTTTTTATTCATTTAATTTCGTGCTTGTACTTCATATTCACCTCTTTTATACTTCTTTATATCACAACAGACTTTTAGCATCTTTTTACTTTTCAACATGATTTTCAGCTATTTTTAATGTCATTTTGTGTTTGCAGGTGGTAAAATCCAACCAGTTCTCAGTCACCAGGCATGAAAAGGTTGCTAACGGGTTAATAGGAGACCAGGGACTGCCGGGCGTCTTTGTTTTATATGAACTTTCACCGATGATGGTGAAATTCACAGAGAAACACAGGTAGAAGGAGACACTTAAAACTCTATTATCCACTCATTCAAATGATCTATTCCCTTCATATTTGAATCAATTAACCACAAATTATAGACTATCAGCTCAGGACCAAACGACAAACACACACAGTTAGCTGCAGACTAGCTGGTGAACATAGTGGAGCATTTAGCAGCTAAAGAGACAAATATTTCCCTCAGGACTTAGTAGAGAGACATAAACAGAATAAGTCACTATATTGGACAGAAATATGGCTCCTAAGGAACAATAACGTTACAATACAATAACTCCATAATTGCTGGATGTGGAAATAATCAACTTAACAGCTAATGATATGTCAGTGTTATGTTTATGGCTTCTTTTTCTTTTGCCTCTTAGTGGCCAAAAGACATCACACTTTTTGCAGTTTTATAGTGTAAATTATGGTGAAATGTGTATAAAATGATACATAAAGCTGGTGGAAGTTTTCCATTTGATGCCCTCCAATGAAATAAAAAAAACTTCTTCCTTTCCTAATCTAATACTCTATTTCTCTGCCCCTCCCAACCCCCTCCCCCTCTCTCTCCAGATCATTCACACACTTCCTAACAGGTGTGTGTGCCATCATCGGCGGCGTATTTACAGGTCAGTCCTTTCACTTCCATACATGTATCATCATTCAGTGTTGTATTAACCTTTGTATCTCACTAAGGACATTTTTGGCTTTTCATTTTTTTAATTTACTTGATACTTTTGGGCTTGGAAGGTTAAATGAAGGTTAAATGAAGGATGAAGTCAGTGTGACTCTCTCTCCTCGTCTGTTTCTTGTCTGCAGTGGCGGGTTTGATCGACTCGCTCATCTACCATTCAGCTCGTGCCATCCAGAAGAAGATAGAGCTGGGCAAGGCCTCTTAACAGCGCCCCCTGCTGGCCTCCACGGTGCAACACAGACCAAGACACGGACACGGACGCAGGAAGACGAGGGAAGGACGGGCAGAGGGGTTTGGAAGTTTGGAAAACAGAAGCGGGCGAGTTTCGCTCCCTCCATCTTTCTGTCTCGTGTCAGATTGAGCGAGAGAGAAATACAGAGAGAGAGAAAGAGAGGTTTTAAAATCAGCCAAGTTTTAAAGTCCTCTGTCTCTCTTTTTCATCTGGAAAAAGGAACTGGAGAGGAACTTCTGGGACGCTTTTTGAATTTTTCCTCTCCACTGTTAAATTCTATGCCAACGGGAGTGAGAATCAAACTTTTTACGATTGAACTCGAGCGGAGAGGAGAGGAGAGGAGAGGAGAGGACGCCTCATCGATGCAAACCCAGCCTCCAGGATTCTTCTTCATGGAAAAAGGGAACTCCCTTCCCTCCATCCTGTTTACGTCCTGCTTCAGCGCCGGTCGACACTCAGCTCACTCTTTTATTAGAGGATCTGCGGTCGAGCCCTTTTGTCTTGAGGAGTGAGGAGGAGATGGCATGGAGACTCTTTAAAGGAATCCTTCACCCAAAATGTTTTTTTTTCTCCCCTCCCTTATCAGTTACATATCCGTTTATCCTTGACTGATGGATGAGAACAAGTTGGCGCCTAACATTTCTTTACGCTGAATCACAGAAGGCACAAATGTTTTCTCACGAGCACAAGATTTAGATTTTGTGATCTAACTGTCACAAATTTATTTAGGTCACATCATGATTATTGTACATTTAAAGGGGATATAGCTTATATTTTTCTTACTGTCAACAAGTCCCACGAAAAGACCAAAACTGATAATGAATTGACTTAATAACAAGTATTGTATGTGTGTGTGTGTGTCTGAGTGAGTGTGTGTCCAAAACTTGATCATATGTGATTCCTGTGTGTGCCATATATATATATATATAGCTCCAATGTTTTCCAAAAAAAACTATTAAAAACTCATCAATAAGCCAAACTGCTGCACTGCCTCGATGACATCTTCCTTCATGATCATTAACACACACACACACACACACACACACACACACACACACACACACACACACACACACACACACACACACACACTGTAGTTTATTTTGACCCACACACACACCTCCCTGCTACCAAAAACACACACTAAATATTTGTGACTAGTAGTTGTTTTTTTTAAAGACGTATATCTTCAGTAGGAGTGAATTGGCTTGGAGCTGAAAGTAAGTATTGAGTGGTGGGATTTTAATGGGATTTGTTGACAATAAGAAAAATACAGACGATCACCATGACGATGATAAATTCTCTCCACATCAAACTCTTCATGTCGAGAATTGATTTAAAGATCAGTAATATTTAATTAAATTCCAATTCCAAAAAGGCCTGTTTTAAAAATGAGCCAAACCTTCACTTCCACTATTTAAAGCTGTTCTCTCCATGAATGTGATAAAATGAATCTGGTACTTCAGGCATCAAGTTGTGAGTATTTAGGTTGGAAAAAAAACTAAACATTTTTGGGTGACGTGTTCCTTTTTAAAGACTTTTCTATATATTGAAATCTTACAGTTGTCTCTCTTGATTTAAAGCCACCATGTGTTTGATAGATTACGTCGAAAAATGAGATAATCATGATGGAGCTGTCTGATGATCCATCTTCATCCAGCCTCATTAAATCCATTTCCTTTCACTTCCTTATTCGCTCTGACATCATCACGTCTGATCACAGGCATCGATGACACAACTCCAACTGTCAATAACAACTTTAATGCTGACTCAGTCCTGATTATCAAACTAACGTCAGTCTGGTGTCTGAGCTTCTGGTTGTGACTGCTTTTATCTTTTTTGCTGACATTGCAACTTCCTGCTGTTAAATTAATCAGTCGCAGACGAATGACGCAGTATTGAGCTGAATCAGACATCTCATCTTGTCATCAGTGTAGTTACTAAATGATGACTTATTCAGTTATCACACTCATTAAACACAAAGCCTCTGATGATGAACCACTTTATTTTCCTCTTCAGTCCCGTTGGCATCATCTTCAGTCAACTCAGAAGCTGCGGCTAATGTTGCCAGAATTTGACATTTTTCACATTTAACTAATAAATATGTCAATTTAAGAGTTGTTATTTCTGTAATTTGACAAATAATAATACTACTAATTCTTATCCAGCTGGGAGTTATTTCTTATAAAAGTCTTTTTTCTGGCTCTGGCACAGGAAGATAACATTCCCGCTCTTAATCCAAACCCACAAAGCTCCGATTGGCTTTCGTTCTTGATTCCAGCTGGGGAAACAGCCGTTAGCGAGGGCTCAACACACCAGACATATTTGAATCTTTGAAATGTGTTCGAGGCTAAATGTTTGTCTACCACAGTGTCTGATGTCGAAAACCACCGCCAAGTCAGACAGTTTTCAAATCTTACACATGGTGGCTTTAAAAAAAACTGATCTAAGGTTTTAAGGATTGAGTGAGTGATGAAAGTTGGAAGCTCTGCAGTGTGAACGGAGAGAACAGACAGTTTTTTTTCTCCCAGTGTTTAAAATGGCAAATGAGGGAAAACCGACGAGCCTGTGCCAAAATTTTGTGGCATGTGGTTCAGTTTCTTTTGTCCCCTAGAATTTAAGTTGAGCTCGCTGGGTGGGACGGAGAATGTAAGAATGAACCTCAGCCAGGAAAATCACTGCAGCTTCCTGCTCTCTGCCTCCCCCCCCCCCTTTCTTTCCTCTTCCTCCTCTTCCTCCTCCTCCTCTCTCCTCTGCATCCTTCCTCATCTCTAGATTTGAGTCAGTCAATCAATGAAAATGAAGAGTTTCTTTCCAAGTTTTTATCATGGCCATCGTGAAATTAGAAACAAATTCAAGTTCAAGGCCCGTTTGTAGAAAAGAAAAGAAAAGACGCCTCTCTAGTTGACTTCCTTCTCAATATTATCACGCAGCCATTTTGGAAATTAACTCTTCATATGATTTTACCTCTTTTTTTTAATCTTTTTTTTTGTATTCAGGAGTGTAAATACTGTACAGACACATCCACCACTGCCTCAGACAAAGGAAGAAAAACTCAACACTATATGAACTCAGATTAAGTCAGTTTTTTGTTTTTGTTTTTTTTTAAATGTAGGGATAAGGGCTGCTTCTGTATTGCTTTTCTTTTTTCTTTTTTCTTTTTTTTTTTTAACTTTCTGTGGAATATTGTAACCCAATCTGCCCTGTTAGACTGCTGTGGAAACTATAGGCTTTTTGTTTTTAAATTTGGTCTGTGGGACTTGGAGAGGTTAAAGGATATTAATACAGTCAGTGTAGCTTCACACAGCGACCCTCCTCCTCCTCCTCCTCCTCCTCCTCCTCCTCCTCCTCCTCCTCCTGTGAAGCCGTGTGTCTTATCCCCAAAACCAAAACTTCAGTCAGTTAAAAAATGACAGAGCTGGCAAGGGAGGCGGCAGGCAGCTCCAGACCACAATAAGACAGTGTGTAAATGTTGGGGTTGATTCGGACTTTATTCCTGACTACACATGTTGAGTCACCACATGAGATCCAGATGTTTCTGTCAGTTTGATCTTTTCTGTGGGTATTTTTAGCAGCTTTTGACTGTCTGGGTGTTATAAACTGACAGAAACAGATCCAGTGGGGTGAGGCTGTTGGTTAAAAAGGAACTTTTCTGAAAGGACCACACTGGTGGTTTTGCATGTTTTGGCCCATGAACTTTCAAATCAGGCAAATTTGACGTCACTGATGACCATTTTTATTTCCAAATGGGAAGAAAATGTAGTTTTTAGAGATTTAAACTCGCCTCCAGCAGTCAGCTATCTATATTTAGCCAACATCAGGTCATCATGCCGCAAGAAAAACTCAGTTTATTAGTGTATTTAAGGAATTGAAATATTGTATTGAAATCCAAGAGTCTACTGCTACTGCTAGACTGCTGGACCTCAGTTTAACCTCTTATAGCCTCCAGATCTACTCTCGCCTGTAGTCCACTATATCACCCTGTTTATGCCAAATGCCACAGGTGCTTTGCTTTTTATCAGTCTGCAGGCGAACAAATAGGACTGCAAGTTATTTTCATTATGCATGAATTATTCAGTTAATAATCAAGTCTATAAGATATCAGATAATACTGGGGGAAAAGCCCTTAACTTCACATTTTAGAAACAGGAAATTAAGATTGTTTTTGCTTGATAAATGACATTGAATTGACAAATTTGTCACTTAATAATTTCCTGGAGTCGACCGATTGTTGCAGAAGTATTGGAAGGCCAAATCTGGCTTCTGGGAGCGCCTTGGTAGCTGAGTGGTTAAGGTGCAGGCCACATAAAGGCAGCGTTCCTGGTTCCTCTCTGTCTCGCTCCCTATTTCCTGCCACTCACTGTCAAATAAAGGCCAAAAAAATAAATAAATCTTTAAAGCAAAACACAAAATATGCATCTTAGAACATGTTCGGGGTTAAAACATGCAGAAACACTTGAGCGGTGTTTCAGTAGAAGTTTGACTTCCTGTACGCTTCTTTGTCTTTTTCAGCTGTGGTAGAAATCACTGCTTCTTCTTTTTCCCCCAGACGAACTATAACTATAAAATGTATCACTTCCTGTCTACGAGATAGATTTTGTCCCAGTAACATGACAGATAATTAGTCACATATATATATATATTTACACACTGCAGGTTATTGCTTCAATTATAAAATCTCAAGACATTTCAGACAGTCAGACCTTGCAGCATTCGGCCAAACCTCCTATTTTTATTTTTATTTTAAATAATATCCACTTCCTGTTTGACGCCTCGCTATAATCACTTAGTTAACAGACAAATACAGTATGTGGTTAATATCATGATGATCCAGAATGTGAATGTTTGAAGCTCATGTGACTGCGGCAGGTTGCAGCTAAATATTAATGAGTATTACACTTTGATGATCATTAAGTATCAAAATTGTCCAATATTTCTTCTCTCTCTGTGTTTTAAATCGCTTCTGAAGTCTTGATGATGACGTTTGATCATGAAATGATTCAGTTATTGATGGTTGGTCGTTGCACCTTTTAACATCTAAAAATCAGGGGCAGGGGTTGTGTGTATGTGTGTGTATGTGTGTGTATGTGTGTGTGTGTGTGTGTGAGCGCAGATGTGATCTGATGCCAGTTGCTGTGTGTGTGTGTGTATGAATGAGTGTGAGAGAGAAATGTATTTATATTTTGATTGTCCTCAAACAGTTTTTAAAATGACAGAAAATAAATGTTGAATACACCAGCCTCCATTGTGTGACGCCTCTCCTGTGTGTGTGTGTGTGTGCGCGTGTGTGTGTATGTGTGTTAAATGAGAATTGTTTTAATATTTTTTATGTCCCTTTCCCAGAATATGGAAAACACAGCGGGTATAAAGATGTGATGTGAGGGAGCTGTTGAGGAGTCTTATTGCTTCTGGGAAGAAATTGTAATTGTTTGTAATCCTGGAAGTCCTCGCTCTAACAGACCTGAACCCTCTCCCTGATGGCAGCAGGTTGAACAGGTGGTGGGTTAGGGTGAGAAGAGTCCTTCAGGATCTGCCCCCACCCCCCTCCTGGTGAGCCCACTTTGTTCTGATTGGTCAGCGTAACTAACAGCAATAGTAAGATTTTCATTTTATTTTTCTCATTGACTCAAAATATCAACTTATTAAATACATCCGTACAAGTTTGAGCCAAAATCAGATCAGGAATATGTGAACAATGGAAGCGACAAAGACCGCGGAGCAAACAGCAGTTTATTGGCACGCATGAACAATCTGATGTCAGTTTGATAATGATGATATTAATAATAATAACTAATTTGTATAGCTCAAAGTGCTTTACAACAAAAGAAAATTACTTCACATAAAAAGGAACATAATCACTCCTGTCTGTCTACTCCCTATATTTAACCCTCCTGTTGTCTTCGAGTCAAAGAAGGAAGGATGGAAGAGAGGAAGAAGGAAGGGAAGGAGCGAGGGAGGAAGAAGGGAAGGAAGGAAGGGAGGAAAGGAAAGAAAGAAGGCAGGAAGGAAGGAAGGGAGGAAGGTAGGGGGAGGAAAGAAAGAGAAGGAGTGAAGGAGGAAAGAAGGACAGAAGGAAGGAAGAAAGGGGGATGGAGGAAGGAAAGAAGCAAGGGAGGAAAGACAGAAGAAGGAAAGAGAGAAGGAGGAGGAAGGGAGGAAGGACAGATGGAAGGAAGGAAGGGAGGAAAGAAGGACAGAAGGAAAGAAACAAAGGAGGAAAGGGAGAGGCCAGATGAAAGGAAGGAAGGAAGGAAGGAACAGTCAAAACAGATGGGGTTAATTTGACCCGGGAGGACAACACGAATGTTAACTCAATAGTGAGCAAATCAAGATTTCAGACACTAATTGTCTTTATTTTGTGTCATCACTTTGAGCTGTAGAGTCACATCTTTAAAACGTGACGCAATGCACTGTGGGATTATTAACAGGAAGTAGTGCACATGCCTTAGAAGCTACTTATTTCAATCAATGGTGGAATATTTGAGGCTCTATAGTGAATATATTCAAACTGAGCATTCAGACACTCAAATAAAATGATGGATGGTAAATCTAGGTCACTATATGTAGTAAATAGGAAGTGATTTCAGACAGTCTGTGACTCTTCAAAGCAGGAAAAGCACAGGTGTAAATAATAACACTAACGATGTCTCCTTTCTATTAACTGGCTCATCTAAATGTCATGCAGCTATCATCTGCTGTGAAAAGGGTCGATTTGCAACACCTTAGGCAAATTCGTATCTCAAAGCATCTTTCTGTTGACTTTGCATGTAATTTGATTTTCTCTTCATCATTGTCGGTGGTTTGAATGTTTGACAGACTTACTGAATGGACTCAATTCATTTAATGACAAATACAGTTTATATGAAGTGTGTGTTTGCTGTTTGATCACGCCTGAAACAAATTTTGGGATAAAGCAGTCCCAGTTTCATTTCAGTTTATCACCTACAGCTCTGTTTTTTCATCGCAGGGTGGGGCTCATGTTCTGTCTTATCAGTTTTTCCTCTAACTCACTGGAAACTGGAAATGATTTTGGTGTCTCATTCACAAACTATTTTGTTCCCAGAGTACAACAAAGAAAACATTATTATGTCTGCTGAAGTGTTCTTTAGTCAAAATGACTAATCCCAGAGAATCAGATCACCTCTGTCCTCTCCGGTCAGACTCACATCCGGGTGTGTTTTAAGAGGAAAATATGAAACTGACAGAAAACTGTAGTGACTACTTTGTAAATTGTTAAAGAATTCCTGCTAAAAAGAAAACGTCATGTGAATTTTTCTTTAATAATCTGTCAGCCACTAGATGGCGACCAAGTACTTCAAATCCTGCACTAACCATTGTCCACACACACACACACACACACACACACACACACACACACACACACACACACACACACACACACACACACACACACACACTCACACATACATAAGAGAACAGAGCATCTGAATGAAATTACAGCCGGCTTGAGTAACTTCCTGTGTGTGTGTGTGTGTGTGTGTGTGTGTGTGTGTGTGTGTGTGTGTGTGTGTGTGTATGTGATGTGTGTGTGTGTGTCAGAGCCACGCAAGTCTGAGCAGTACAGCAGTTCGGTCCACAGAGGACAGTTTGATACTGGAAATACAATTATCTGTCTGAGGCAGAGTGTCCTGCGTGCGTGTGTGTGTGTGTGTGTGTGTGTGTGTGTGTGTGTGTGTGTGTGTGTGTGTGTGTGTGTGTGTGTGTGTGTGTGTGTGTGTGTGTGTGTGTGTGTGTCGGTCCATGATCACATCTCAACTCCTCTGAGGAACAAAAAGAAACATGAATGCTATGAAAACTATTATACCATACCAAGTTTATGTTAAAGTTCAAGTTCATGCAGATGGGGTCATGGGATCCTCGACCAAGACGCTGATATTTACTTTTTGCTTTGTATATGTAATCATTTAGTTATACCATAGGGGGCTAAGTTTTGTCAATTTGTTAGTTAGTCTGTAAGATATCCCCCCAAAAAAACCTATGACAACATTTCTGTGAGATCTGGTCAAACATTCAGACACAGGCTGAGCACAAATTGAAGCGCTTTGGTCCGTTTCCAGGAATTGTTCTTGAGGGATTACTAAAGTGTAGTCTGAAGAATCCAGAAAAAATATTTCCAAGTGTTTCCTGCTTTCAGAAAAGGAGAGGGTCCCAATTGTTCAAGTCTGTCTTAAAACAACAGCCAAAACACTGAAAGGGGGTTTTCCCTCATTGTAATCATTCCTCCTGCACATACTGACTATTAATAGATCTCCTTTAAATGTGCTTTCAGTTTTCAAGTGATTGGGGGGCGACAATCCACCTCCATCCTGTGGTGGAAGTATAGTAACAAAAAGAGGGACTTTGGCACTAAAAAGACTGTAACGGTGAAAGATATCTACTTGATTTGACTCATTTGGATGATAAACTTCCTGTACTGCACAGGAAGAATGATCAAAGCAAGTAAAACTTCATTTGGACGTCTGACTGTTGTTTTAAAGCAGACCTTAGTTTTTTTTTAAAGGTTAAATTAAAGGTACATGCTCTCTCGGTGCTTTCCAATTTTACTTATTAAATATCTGGAAAAGTTTCACAATCATCTGGACTGAATCATCTGGAGTCACACGCTAAATTTCACAATTTCAGTGTTTAGAGTCCAGCTTAAATTTAGCGTTCATTGGTAGAGTTTCAAGTGTTAGGTGGAAGGGCTTTTTTCCTTTAGGACTAAGAAGAACTTTTATTATTATCAGTATGAGCATATATATAACACATGTTCTCTGTTCACATGTCTACTACTAATTATAAATATACACAGTCTCTAAACACGTGCATTTTTTATAGAGGTCAGGCTAAACCGCAGTGCATTGCCTCTGTTGGGGGAGTTCAGTGCCTTGCTTAGAGCGCTTACAGCTGGTGGCAGTGTGGATGTAAAACCAGCTTTGGTTCAGGGGTTATTTTATAGATTCGGTTGAAATTTTAGGACTCTAAATGAGGTTTTTTAAAAATATATCAGTTGGGTATTGTGTGGGACCCTCGACCATAAAATGAACCTATTCTTTGGATCTAGCGTGTAGGGTTAATGGGTTTTTGGATACGAATTTAGGGTTTGAAGTCTGGAGTTAGGGTTAGGCTTGAGGTATAGGTCTCTTTGTTTTTTTTTCTATGGTTTTTGGTTTAAAATCTGTTTGGTCAGGAGTTAGGGTTAAGATTTAATTTGAGGTTTAGGATTCTGAGTTTATTTAGAGGGTGCAGGATTTAGACTTTTAGGTTACGGTTGGAGTCGAGACTTTAACTTGAGGTTTCAGGTTGAAGAAGGAGTTTTGCTTTGCATTCGATTTTAAATAAAAGCGTAATGTCAGGAGGTGAAATTTCTCACTTCTCAGCTCTTTGTCATCGGTGATCATGATCCAGCCTGCTGACATCAATGTTCTTGGGGTTTTGAACCACTGTCTTTGCTATTGAAGCCAATACTAACATTTCATTATTCCAGTGGGGGTTACACAAACACGTCTCTGCAATGATATAAGTATCTGTCATCATGAAGTGTAGGAAAATGTATTCAGTAATCCATTTTTGGCCCAGGAGTGTGATGATAGTTGTGGAATATATTTTTGAGGGCTATAGAAGGAAGAAAAGCTCACATTAACTATTAAACTATATCTAAACAAACGAAAACAAAAGATGCGAGATAAGAAAAGAAAAGATGGGATGGGATCATTATGGAAGTCAGTAGATTTTTATGTGGATGTTTGATAGAAAAATGATTTTAAAAATGCTGAAGTGGAGGCTTTTAAAGCATCAATCCAATCCAATCCTCTTTATTTATATAGCACGATTTTAACAAACACAAGGTTGCACAACAAGATGAAACACAATAAATAGATGAAGTAGAAAATAGAAAGATAAAAGCAATAAAATAAAATGAAACATTGACTCTGGGTGCTCACAGCTGAAATTAAGTGACAGCTCCACCCACTGATTACCTGCAAAACATTCCCACCTGATATGAATCTGGATGTCTTATCTGGAACGGGAAAAACTTGTTAAATTCAGGTTTAAATTCACGCTGAACGCAACGCAACTGGAGAGCAATCAGATCTACCAGACTGCATCGGGAGGTGTTATGGCTCGCATTATGATTAAATCTCTGCCAGGTGTAAATAATATCTGTTCCCAGGGGAAAAACATCATCCAACAAGCTGAAACATCACCTAAACTCCAACTCCTCTGACCTGAGATGTATTGTTGTGTATTGTCTTCTCCATTTGGCTCCTCACTCATATCTCAGCTCCTCCCAGCGAGGACATGCAAGGAGATACGATTCGAAGATTCAGAATAAGACAGATCATTTAAATCTGTTAATTAGCCTATACTGAAAGAAGAAAATAGAAACAGTGAGTACCTATTAAGGGAGTGAAAGTCTGACATTGTTTTCAGACTCAGATGAATATTATAGGAGACAACCACTGGAGCCACAATGATGATGATGATGGTGGAGTGATATCAGTTTCTAGGTCACTGCCAGAGGACGGAGGAGCGAGGACAGGAGAAAACATAAATGAAAACATCCTGTGTGTGTTGACGAGTCCGCCATCTCTGCCTGCTTATGAAATTACCAATTCTATATCTGATCACAGTGCAGGCAGCATGAGAGCCAGGTATCAATGCAAAGGTCGGACATTAGATGTGAATGCCTAGATCTGTGATATCTGGCCTCCATTGTCCCACTTTCACCATAACAGACTGTATTATTAATTTATATGTTTTAAGCTGCACTTTCTTGTCTTGGTTTTTGATGTGTGTGCCTTTTAAATGTTCAATTTTTTCTTACCCAGAGAAAGTCGAACAAAGCACAAAGCATGCAAAATAAAGATTGATTCATCTTACCTGTTGGCTGAATAAATCTGACAGCCCACAAGCTGATTAGAGGGATAAGAAACCAAGTAGCCAGTGGAAAATCGGCTTAAACATTGTCCTCTGCGACTGCTTTAAATGGAAATATCCCTCAAAGGTCTCTTGAATCCTTTTTACCATTTTCAGTG
Organism: Scomber japonicus; assembly: GCF_027409825.1. Taxonomy (NCBI): domain Eukaryota; kingdom Metazoa; phylum Chordata; class Actinopteri; order Scombriformes; family Scombridae; genus Scomber; species Scomber japonicus. The sequence goes on along the minus strand of NC_070580.1, from coordinate 31,896,153 downwards.
AAGATCTAATGTGCAGATCTAATGTGGATCGTGTGGTTCAAGACAGGGGCCATCTATCTGGTGTGCCAGAAGGAGACCCGCCAATGGTTTACCATGACGAAGATAAATCATCAGAACCTGGTCCTGAGGAACCAGATCCAACAGGCGTTTGTGAAGAAAGACAATCTCACTCTCAAGTCAGCTCTGCATGGTCATGGAATATGTGGAGGGTAAAGTAGAGAGTGTGAGTAATGAATAAGACCCCCATGAAAACCTGCTGCTGACTGTAGCTGCATATTTAATACACAGACATGACAGTAGTTTTGATCTTCTCATTTAAATTTCTGCAACAAAGCATAAATGTATATTCCCCAAAATATCATAGTATTGCTTTAACTTCCTGCGACCCTGCGTTCTCATACAGGGACATTACATTTTGGGATTGCTGGACCGTATATACTTAATTCGGATTAACTTTGACCCGTTCTCCTCATTCGTTCACGCTTTTTTGTGCCACCTAGTGGTAACAAAGGTACATTACATCAATTAGTGTAAAAACCACATGGTCGGCATCTTGGCTGAGTCAATCAACAGCCGATCCCCAGATAAAAGTGGACCAGGCACAAAACCTTGTCACATTTTATGGTTGAAACTTGTTTATTTATGCATAATAATGTTTGTAGTTTTATATGTTTATAGGTACAAATATGACAGCAACAAGCTATGACACTGCTACTCATTTACTACTCATTTGAGGACGTTGGGACTTCATTATCGTGCAAAGGGAAGGTGAAAATGTAAGAAGATAAATAGTTTTATACCTTGGTGAATTAATTGTGTTATAGAGTAAAAAAATGATGTTTAGTTTTTGTACTTATCAGGTCCTACTAATCCCAAATACCTAGAAATTAAAAATGCATACCAAACAAAAGCTCAGGTCTCAGAAGCCTCAAGCCAAAAAGGTAAGAAACACAGACTTCTGATATATCTGATTAAAGGAGAAGACTATACACTCTACCTGACATTCAGTTGCCAGCTTTTGGTACTTTTTTGACACATTTCAGCCAGTACCAAAAATGTATCGAGGTTTGATACCCAGCTCAACTTTGCAGTTCAGGTTTCCTTGTAAGATACAGATTATTGTAACTTTCATTCTGACTTCAGTCCAGCATGTGTAACACGGCTATCATACTGTACAACTGGACCCAAAAAGCATAGAGCATAGAGCAGCAATATAACTGAGAACATACTATCATGACAGAAATCTTTTAATCAAACACCCACACACACAAACCACTTCACATATGGCCCCACCCTGCAGGAAACACACACACGCTCCCTCCTCTGGTTTTTTTGACAGTGTTCACACACAGTTGACCCCTCAGAAACACACACATACACACAAACATTTTGCTATAATCATAAAAACATATAGGCCTATATATATCTGCTGATCTTCTTAAGAACATCTGGACCTCACACTTGCAATAAGCTGACTCAATAAATTCACACAGACACACACAATAAAACAAACCCAACTGACAAACTGATGAGTAGAAGGTCAGACTGAGTGTGTCTGGGTGTGTTTTGCATTTCCAAAATCATTTTTTTTTATAAACCACACCCCACATTATGATACACACCCATGATTATGATGCGTTGGTTCTAGCTAGCTAAACGGCAGCCATTATTGCCAATTTAGCGACTTCTAAGTCAAATCTAGCAACTCTTTGAGCAAACCTTAGGTAGGATGGGTTCACCTGTCCTTTAACTACTCATCATCATCATCATCATCATCATCATCATCATCATCATCATCATCATCATCATTCTTTGGATGGATTCAACAGTATTTCTCAATAACTGAGGGGGGTGCTCTGGTGCCTGTGTGGTTACTGTGCATGCCACATACCTGCAACGTCCCTAGTTTGAGTCTAGCAAGGAACGTTTGTTACATGTCATACCTGTTTCTTTCTCACTTTGTTTCCTGTCGGCCTCTTCTCCAAAAAGTGCCCAAAAATCAATAATGATGATGAAATATTTCTCAGTGAATGAGCGCTAATGTGTTTCTCTAGCAGCAGCACCTTCTGTCCATCAATCATCAACCAGATGTTGAAATGAGTAATGACCAATCACTGATCTTCTTCTCCTTTATTTTTGCTCTTAATTTTTTAACTTTACTATTTAAATTTGATTTTTTTTTTGTCAAAATAGATCTACAGTTACATAAATAGAGTCAGTAGTATTATTTACCAGCCACACAGGCTCATGAAACCTTGTTTAAATGGTTTGTTGTCTCTGAAACACTGTCACCAATCACACACTGAAACCCTGAACCCATGACAAACCGATGATGACCGAAGCATTGATTAAAGATCTGTTGGACAAACATTCAAATTTAGAAGCCATATAGTAACACACCATAACAGTGTCTTAAAACTGTCTTAAAATAGGTGCTTCTTCCTCACTAACTTCTCTTCATCGTTTGGTGTTTTGTGTCATTTAAAATCCAGATGCTACATGTTTAGCTTTTGCAATTTTGCAGAAACTACAGCTGAATAACATCAACCTGCTGACTAAACCCAGACTAGTTTATCCCTAATGTCTCCTGCCTCGCTGTAAAACTTTAACTTCCCTGCACTCAGTGAGCTCTGGTCCTGAATTCACTCTGCTGCTCTATAGTCTTCAGGACTGTTTCTAGCTTTTTTGGGGGACCCTATATGCTCTTTGTCATTTTTCTCATATAACAGACAATAATACTCAATAATAATGAAATGGGACTCATAAATATATATGAATGGACAAGCATAGTCCTCATATAGCAAGTAATGGCTCCACCAGTCTGCTAAATGTATTGATTAGCTAGTTAACCACTTAATACACGCCCCTGTTTTTTATGCTGTTAGCCTAAACGACATGCCCAAGTGGTGAGCAGCACAGATCCCACATAGTTTGAGACTCAGAGATGTGTCTGGTATCATTGGAAAGGAAACACTCTCAGGATTCTTGTAAAAGTGTCTGTGTGATTCTGTGACTTACCGACAAAGAGTGGCAGAGGTTACAATGATGGGGTTGTTTACTCACCCATAGGTTTGCCTTTACAATGACATGTGTACAGACATTCAGGGACCTCTCAGCGGGATATAGACACAATGAGGCCACAGCCACAGGTCTTGGCTTCATGCAGTCCAAGTCCAGTCCTTTGGAGTCAAAAGACCAAAAGATGAATTTTTCTGAATTATTTTTCAACAGGTATTTCCATGCGTTTTCCTCAGGTCCTTTTTGGAGACTCCAAATGGACACTTGGTTACCAAAGCTGTATAACCACAATCAAACACCTATAACTTCACATCCCCTTTGCCTACAATCAAAATCTTGGTCTCTAATGAAAGCTGACGCCATATTATTATAATTATTATTATAATTATTATTATTAATAATATTATCATTATTATTATTATTACATATAACCATATTTTTTTGTTTGGCCATATCTATCTATCTATCTATCTATCTATCTATCTGTTTATTTTGGTATAAGTCACATGTTAAGTCGAAGAAGAACCAACCCCAACTCTTTTACGCACAGGGCGCACGCTGGTTACGCTTGGAGTTTGTTTATGGACAGCCAAACTTAATAGCTTAGTGTCATACACTGTTGGAAACCTCTGACTATTGGCTAAAATATTAATTTCACCGAATATTTCCATAGGCTAGAACAGCAGTCAATCAAAGCCATGTCCTCATTGGCTTTGGAGACATGTACTGCCTAATCCTAAACACCGATTGGCTTGTGTGTGGTGTCGTCAGAAGCAGAAGAGGCTCACGGTCGTAAACATCTAGTCACGTGTACTCTGAGATGGACGCGCAGGTCAGGAAATGACGTAAACGGACTGTATATGGTTTGTTATTTGTGTTATTACGTTACGTGTTGGACTAAATACATGTTGACATATTGAGGAAAGTATTCCGGTTTTATGAAAACGGATTTCATATTTCACAAGAATGGATACTTGGCGAGCTGTACAGAAAGTCCTGAGTCATAAGATGATCGTTGTGGATAAAGGGAAGACTTTGAAGGTATGTAGGCATTATAGCTTTTCTTACTTAGCTCAGGGGCTAGCCGAGCTAATCGCTAATACTATTACGGCTGTGAGCAACCATATAAGTCGTGAGTGGTCTTGAATGAATCAGGACAATCTAAGCTTTCTAACAAGGTACGGCATGAATATATATGTTTAAGGGTTGGTGTTTAAAACATTCAGAAGAACGTGTGGCTACCTCCTAACATCCGTCCTGTCCCGTTGACGGAACAGCGTGCGTTAAGTGGTTAAAATCTTTTTGTCTTTTCACTTCTGCAACAACACCTTCACATTTTTTGCTTTGTTATTCATGAGAAGTGACACAGCAGCTGTCTTGAAGTTTCGAAATGATTCAGGTTTTTCACGGCTCTCAGCACAATACAACAGATTCCCATCAGGCGTCAGCTGGAAATGTGGAAATAACAGATTTTCATGGATAACTATTTTCATTTTTTGGTAGCATTTTATTCAATTTGAGTCATTTCCCAGCATGAAATTATCCCTCGAGCTTCAAGTTTCAAGCAGGCTGACGTACTCACTGCCCTCAGTGTATAAACACACGAGATAAGAAAAATGTTACCGCTTTTACTCAAACTGACCCCCTCCCATATTCTTTCATTCCTCTGCTCTTTTTCTTGGATCATCCATCTTTATTAACTGACTCACAGGGAGGATCCTCTATGATCTGAAAATGTTCAAATATCAGTAACAAAACAGAGAAAATTCCTGGAGGTGTTTCTGTTTTTCTGTTTTGGTGTTTAGTTTACAAAAACAGAAACTCAATGTCCTTTATGCTCAATAACCAGAATAACATGCTCAATTTGAAATTTTAAATACTATTACCTGGATGAAGGAGCAATTATCTTTCTCTCTTCTCTTTGTTGTTGAGTCAATCATTTCTAACAGTAATGAAATTGTTAATTGTAAGGTTAATTGCTGAGATTTAGAAGTGAAGCAACATTACTAAAGAGTCTCAAACTGTCTGAAATATTCCTTTAAAAATATATATTGTTAGTAGTGATGGCCAAAACTAAGTAATTCATTAATTAGTCATTAACCTGAATTGTTCTTTAATTATCTCTTAAAGTAGATTTTCTGTCCTTGCTTGTAGTGCAAAGCTATATACAGTAAGATGAACACACTGGTTTAAGACACTGAATTGTGTGTTTAATCATTAAATTGTGGGGAAAAAACAAGAAATTCAATGATAGCGTTTACAAATCAAAAGCTGGACATAGATATAGATATAGATATTGATTGATTATTGAGTAAAATCGAATCTCTGAGTTCAAAGCTTAATGAAACTTGCCAGTAAAAGTAGCTTTCACATGATATCATCTGGTTCAAATTACTTATACAAATATTGATTAGTGGTGCTTTAAGGAATCATTTATTGTAAGAAGAAAAAAAAGATGATATATGATTTTAATTAAAGCTTTGCCCACAAAAAAAAGACATACCAATGACAACAGTGACCCCTCTGAGGTTTGAAGGGCGAGTATGAACATACTTTCCCTCTCTGTCAGCTGTGTGTGTGTGTGTGTTTGTGTGTCTCTGTGTGTGTGTGTGTGTGTGTGTGGGTGTGTGTATATATGTGTGTGGGCGCTGTATTCACATACTCATCCACTTACTTCCTGTCACTGAATTATGATGCCATCAGTGTGAGCCCCGGCTCTATCAGCTGGGATCTACCCGCTACGGATGTTAGCTTTGGGATTTAGTAGAGACACACACACACACACACACACACACACACACACAGGGAGAGAGAGAGAGAGGCTTGCTGGTAGAGAAAGGAAAAGGCGTAGTCAGTGGTTCTGCTGACCAGATGTTTTGGTTTGTGATTCAGAACCGAAAGTAGTGAGCAGCGCTGGGTTCTTAGTCAGATGAAACTACAAATAACTAAAAAATGTTGAACTGATCTCGCCCCTTCTCTGCTGCCTGCTATCTATTTCTTCTTGTCCTCTCTCCTATATAAACTCTGGGTGTGTCTCTCCTCACTCCCTGGTTCAGTAGGCGGTGAATTTCACAGGAATAAGCACTGATTTGTTGATTTGCAGGTCCAAAGATGTCTAGACATCAGGCTACACTTAGTTAAAAAGTCAAGTTTTTTCCCAGGATACACATTAGAACATTTAAATGATTATATTTCAGTATGAGGAAGGTCCAAACTACAGATTTAAATATATGCATTTAAATGCTGTTCAACAACAGTTATTTGTAAGCTTTTCAGCCTAATTTACCCCACTACTGACCTGAAAACCACCAAGTCACTGTCTACTGGGAGGTTTTCTTGTCTGTCCCAGTAACATATCATTCTGTTACACTTGAAGCTTAAAGTTAATCTTTGGAGGGAAATTCCCCCAATGTGTTATATAAAACAATAGCAAGTGTAAAAAGGCAGTTTCATGTACTGCTATTGTTACAGCTTCATGTTTAACACCAGATTGTTCAGTTTCTTGTTGGGTTTTTTTTTTTTTAACACTACTCTGTACTACACCACCCACTGAGGTACTTATTAAAAGCTGGGAACACACTTAGAGATTATTGTAGACATACAAGACCAAACATAACGACTGTTTCTAGCAACATGCACAGGCAGACAGACGGGGGCACATGTTGAATAACTGAGGACCAAGATAATTAGACTATGAACAGATCCAGGGAGAAGAAAAGTTCCCACATGCTGCATTGAAATGAGCTCACTGTGTTTTAATTATTAGACTATACGTATTTATCCTACATGGCAACAGCTAATCTCAGTGTGTGAATCTGCAGCTCGATCAGAGGACAGAGATCAGAATCCTTCGACCACCACATGCTGTAAGATTTTATCTGCTGACTGTGACCACCAACAAAGTCCAATCAGTCGTTTCACCCAGATCATTATGTGTCTCTGTCTTAATGAGACACTGATTGTTGCCTTGTGTTGCAGCTAATTGACTCATATGTGTGTAAATGATGCTCACCGTTATGTAACCTATTTAAATCTATTTTACTGCTGAGTGACACACTCTCTAATAAACAACACAACAATCTGAGACACTGAATCACCACTAAAACTACTTTCAACTTTTTACTACTGTTATTGGTTTGAATGTTATAAAAATTGAGCTTAAAGCCACAAAAGCTGCTTTGAAATCAGAGTTTGTGTGTATCTTCCCATTAGGTACACTTCCTGCAGCTGAGTTTAACTTTTAAAAAGTCTGTTTCACGCTGAAAAATTGGATACACTGCAACTTAAACCCACATTAACTGATCTTTTTTGGGGACAAGGCAGCAGAAACATGCTGTGAACACAACAAAGTATCACATTTTTGAGCTAAAAAATTAAAATTGTAGGCAAACCGTTGCTTAGCATGGAGCAACATTATCATTCATTTGGAGTTCACTCGATAAATGTAAGTACAATATTTACTCTCTTTAAGCTCTGTTTTGCTCTCTACCAACTCCTGAGGGAAATATGTGGCTCTTTAGCTGCGAAATGCTCCATTATGTTCTCCAGCTAGCCTAAAGCTAACTGTGTCTGTTAGCCATTTGGTGCTGAGCAGGTAGAGTACAGTGGAGGGAGGTATAGAGCATTTTCTCTAAAAACCAAATAGTTTAGTTTAGTTCAGTTTATTTGGATCCCCATTAGCTGTTACCCAGGCAACAGCTACTCTTCCTGGGGTCCATAGTAAAGATTAAACATTGAGCTGAAACTGGTTAGCTTGTCATTTGATGCATTGTTTTTTATTTAAAAAAAAATGTAATTATAACCACTTGAAGAAAACACACAGGAAGCACAAAACACAAGCAAATGTTGACAATGCACAAGAGTTAAAAACTGCTGCAAAGTGAGAAAACACAAACAAAGACAGAAAACAAAACCTGTACTGGCAAATCCTTACACTCGCAATCTCTCTCTCTCTCTCTCTCTCTCTCTCTCTCTCTCTCTCTCTCTCTCTCTCTCTCTCGCTCTCTCTCTCTCTCTTCCCCCCCCAACCCCCCCCTCTCTCTCTCCCTCTCTCTGTCTCTCTCTCTCTCCCTCTCTTTCTCTCTCTCTCTCTCTCCCTCTCTCCTGTGCAAAAAGTTTCCAAAGTTGAAACTTTCAACCTACTTTTCATCTTAAAAAGTAGCAGCGTGTTCTTAAAACATTAATTGATAACTTGATTTCTCTAGATCTAAATCTAGATTTTTCTTTGTGCAAATAAAATGACTCACGCACTCATTTTTTCTGCACGATTCGATACAGTTATAAGAACCACAACATGACCAGACATCACACATCGTTAATGTCGTAAATTATGTCATCTTTGCTGCTGATGAACGATATGACATCACTGCAAATGCTGCCTTCTACCTTGTAAAAAAAGGAAGAGAGAGAGAGAGAGATACACGCACAAATGAAGTCACCCTCTTCTCCCCTCACTCCCCCCTCCTCCAGCAGGAATGCCTCCCTGCAGACAGACTCGGTCTCTGAATACCAATCAGGTCTGGATTCAGTTCAGCTTCTTCTGCTGTTTCAGCTCTTGCTCTCCTCCTGTCTGCTTCTTTCTCTCTCTCTCTCTCTCTCTCTCTCTCTCTCTTAATTTTATTTTCAATTCAACTCAAAGTGCTTTATTAGCATGACTGTTTGAATACAGTGTTTCCAAAGCTATAGAAAGAATAACAGAAATGTTTGAAAAAAATGGAAAAGAAAAAGAAGGATGCAAAACAATTAAGCAGTAATATGAATACAGAAATAATGGATGGTAGGTGTGTGTGTGTGTGTGTGTGTGTGTGTGTGTGTGTGTGTGTGTGTGTGTGTGTGTGTGTGTGTGTGTGTGTGTCAACAAGCCTGAGTCCCTCATATCATGACAACTTTAGACAAACCGTGTTGCCAAGGTAGCAGATAGACCTTTTCCAATGAGTATTGCGATGTATTTAATGCTTCCAAAATGAGGGATATTTCCTTTTAGTTAAGTGATGATGAGGGTTTGTCATATTTTGGGCAGTGTAGAAGACTCTCTCTCTCTCTCTTTCCAAAGTTGAAACTTCCAACCTGCTTCATCTTTAAAAAGTAGCAGGTTGTTCTTAAAACAACATTAATAGGGGGAAACCTGTTAAAGGATTAGAGTAACCTGATTTCTCCATCTAGATTTTTCCTGGAGAGAGATGATTTCTAGACATAACTGGGTTTCTAATCAGCTTACATGTGAGCGTTTGCGTGACAAAGACTTCAGACAGGAAAGTTTCACTGTGACAGCACAGCGGCGGGATGAAGTGACACATATTTGCACGTAGAGATATATCCTAGTATTTCAAATATTTTAATTCAAAGTCTCACTGAAACTGACAGCAAGTAGCTTCTATAAGTCTACGTAAGTCGTTTTCAACAGCTGAACAGTTGACAGTTTGTAGGATAACATAAATTCACAGTTCTTTGCCTCATACAACAGAATAAAATGATTGTTTTACATGAAATCTTATGAAGGTATGCTTGAATAAAAAACAGAGTATAGGAGCAAACTGAAATGTCTTTGGACAGAGTGACTGAGTGATGAACTTCCTGTACTGATTTCCTCTGCCAACCAGATGCAGACAGTTTTAGAAATGACCGTACTTCCCTCCAACAGCTGAAATTGACTCATCGTGTCATCTGGAGCTGGTTCATTTCCTCCTCGTCAAGCTGGAAAACATCAAACATGCACCATAACACACCAAAAAGAGTTGACTATCATTTCATTCAGATTTTTTCAGGCATTAGTCTGTCTGTGATCCACAGTGACTCACACTGAGGTTGTTCTGTGTTTTATAAGCTCATGGAAAACACTTCCGCAGACCATCACAACGGATGAATCTGTAGGAATATTTAAATGTCTTCTTAATGGACCTTACTGGTGGTTTGGCATTGTTTAGACCATTTATCATTAACATGCCACAAGTCTTTACAGTGGTTTCTTTACTGCCTTTCATAAAGCCATCACTTAAAGGAGGAGTGTCATGCACATTTCCAGGTCTATATTTACTTTCTAGGGTTGTGCTGGAATATATTTGCATGATTTACACTTTATATAACTCTTTATTTATCTTATACTGACCTTTGATGAAGCACCTCAGTTCAGCCTCTGTCTGAAACAGCCCGTTTTAGCGCCTGTCTCTTTAAGGCCCACTCTTTTCTGATTGGTTAGCGTCTGAAAGCTGCCACCCGATAGACGTGCAGCTATATAAACAAACATTACTATTCAATGGAAACCTCTCAACCACATTCATACATATCCGAGACAAAATCCGATCCAAGATATGTGAGTGGACCACATGAACAACGCATGGAACAATCTTAGCAACATCCTTAGCAACATCCTTAGCAACAACCTTAGCAACAACCTTAGCAACACTAAGGATAGGCTACATGAACAATCTGACATCATGAGGAGGAGCTGGAGCTAATTTTGCAAATGAAGCATTCAGAGCAGGCTGAAGCCCTGACTTTCAGACAGCATTTCTACATTCGTTCTCCTCACGTTTTTGGAGCTCTGACCATGTGGAACTTATCATAACAGTATAGAAATAACAGATGTTTGGTATAGTTGAGTTTTCAGGTTTCAGTATGCTCAAAAAACTTTAAACTTGCTTACGTCTACAGCTGATTATTCTTCACAGTGAACATTTAATTGGTTTTAGTTACATGTTTCTGTGCCCTCCTTTGTTTGACTATACATTTGATTTACTGACTACATGGCTCATTAGTAAAGCTCACTTCTGCATTTTTCAGGTGTCAGAGGGTCCTTGATGCACCGGGGAGAGGTTTTAAAATGGTCCATGCTCGTTACAACATGATGATATAACTTTAATAAAACAAAGTCAACTAAATATTCTCTACGATGGATTTTAAAACTGTGGATTTTCTCATCATACTGGAATGAATTGAAGCTATTAGCTGCCTGGAATCAAGGAAATCACTGACATGCTAAAAACATTCACACCCATTATTTTCCCCACCAACGACACCCATAGATGCTCCAGAAAATCAGCAATTTTACCGTATTCAATTAGCTTATTGGAACTTCCAATGCTGGCTCAAATCCATGACAAATAATAGGAGGTGACACAAGATGTTAAAGCGAGGAAATCATAATTTGTGTGTATGCATTATTGTAAACATAGTGACTGATGTGTTGTAAAATGGAAACACAAGCAAACAAACACAACTAATGAGCATGGAGATTAGAGAGCAGAGTTTTCCCTTGTTCACTCTCTCTTATCCCAGAGCTTGTGAGGTGTTGCTCTCGTAGTACTGGGAACACTGGGCTCAAGTGTTCCCAGTAACAACCCAACCCCTCCTGCTGGGCATCTGCAATACAAAACACAAAGATAATACTCATACGTTTTTGTCTTTCATCCACACGAAAACTCAATTTTAGTTTGCGTGTGTACAGAGTTACCGAACATCACAGTATGAGACAAAAAATACATTAACCTTCCTGTCGTCCTCACGGGTCAAACTGACCCCGTCTGTTTTGACTCTTCCTTCTTTCTTTCTTTCTTTCCTTCCTTTCTTCCGTCTGTCCTTGCTCCCTCCCTCCTTATCTCTTTCTTTCCTTCTTTCTTTTCCTTCCTCTGTCTTTCCTTCCTTCCTTCCTTCCTTCTTTCCTCCTCCCTCATTCTCTCTTTCTTTCCTCCCCCCTACCTTCATCCCTTCCTTCTTTCCTCTGTCCTTCTTTCCTTCCTTCCTCTTTTCCTTTCTCCCTCCTTCTCTTCCTTCTCTTCAAGGGGCGGCTGTGGGGCAGGAGGTAGAGCGGTCGTCCTCCAATTGGAAGATTGGTGGTTCGATTCCCAGCTCCTCCAGTCCACATGTCGATGTGTCCTTGGGCAAGACACTTAACCCCAAATTGCTCCCGTTGCTGTGCCAACGGTGTGTGAATGTGAATGAATGGTTAGATCCCTCTGATGAGCAGGTTGGCACCCTGCGTGGTAGCCCCTGCCATCAGTGTATGAATGGGTGAATGACTTGTCATGTAAAGCGCTTTGAGTGGTCGCACAGACTAGAAAGGCGCTATATAAGTACAGTCCATTTACCATTTCCTCTATCCTTTCCTCCCTTCCTTCCTTCCTCCTTCCTTCCTTCCCTTCTTTCCTTCCTTCTTCCTCCCTTCCTTCCTTGACTCGAGGACAACAGAAGGGTTAAAGTCAGGTGTGCAACCTTTGTTTAGGCTACTGTGAAGATCATTATGGATGCTGTGTTGCGTATTTATGAGGGTTCATGTAGATTAAAACTTTTCTGAAAACAATCTGGTGTATACAATGTTATTATTGAAAACGGAGGGGGGGAATATTCATTTTTATAATTACTTGGCTACGTGTTTACATGGCTAAAGACAAGCAGCACAACAGCCATCACACCTGAATAGCTGCAATGCTTATTAACATAAAACAAACATTGCTAGGTAGATGCTACGTTAGCATTAGGCTGAAAGAACAGCTGGTTGTTGGGTATTTATCCTCTGGAAACCACGAATGTCTAAACTGTATCAGATTTTATAAGCACGTAGCTGAAAAGTTGTTGAAATATTTCACTCTGAACCAAAGTGGTGAACCAACAGGTTGGTCACCATCTTTAAAGTTGCATCACTAACATGACTCAAATCTTGTTGCAGCTTTGGGGAACAGTTGGCAGTAATGTAAACATGTGTGTGGTGCAGATAAATGGCTAAAACACTCAAAACCACTGTTGCCTTTCTATGTCTGATGTGTTTAATATGCATTTATCATCACTATGTTTGAAACTACTTTAATTTGACATCTGTTTAATTTTGTTGTCGATCAGCGGTCCTCAATCTGGAGTTTGTGAGCCCTCGAGGGGTCCCACAATATAAGCCCAAGAGATTGTGAGATGATTACAGGGATTTGAAAGATTTTTGTGAACATCCTCTCATTTATTTCTTTTTTTGGGCACCCAACAATCAATCAAACTGGAAATGTGAGGAGGAAAATAACAGTCTTTAACCTGCTCACGACTTATAAGATTTAAAAATGGTTGCATTGCTGTTTTAAGAGGCTACAAGGAACCATTGTTTTAGAAGTCTGGTGTCTTCACTTCCCTTCAACTTTTGGGAAGGCCTTTCGTACTAATCTGTTTGATCTGCAGTTATAAAATGAAATGAAACTGGCTTAATTTTTTTTGTTTTGTTACCAGTCTAGTTCTCAAATCATATCTCTGTTTATAGCACTCCTTTTATTATAGCACAGACTTCTGACACACTTTATAAGCTATGTATTAAACGCAGCAGTATACAGTCTGGAAAGGATGGCAGGTTGAAAGGTCACCAAAACTTCAGCTGTCCAGTCAACAATTTACTTGTCAGTCACGGTACGTTAGGTTACAAGCCCTGGTGTGCTTGTAAAAGAACTGGTCTGAAACAAACATACAGCTCTCAAATCCAACCTGCAGTCTGAGTTTCACCCCGTCATGAAACCGCAAGCTATTTTATATTCACAGATAAAGAATTAAGCGTCACGTCTGAGTCTTAAATTCCTCTTATACTCATTGGTTGTTATGGAGGAACTGAAGGCGGCAGACAAAAACTGCTGTGACTCAATCTAGTAGTTACCCTAGTTAGTAGGGAAGTTCAGGCTTTCCAACACAATCTATTTTGGATTTAAAACAAAACAAAGATGAAATTATTACGCAAAGTTCTTCCTTCAACATCCCTTAAATATGAAGGATTCAGTCTGTCTGCTTTCTGCGGTCAGACTGCTGACAAATCTGTTATATCAGGGTGTTGTTGAACATGAGGGGGTTTTCTAAAACAGTCTAAAAACACATGTTCAAGTCACGTTTTCTACTTTTTATGAGAGCATTATAAGTCAAGTTTTAAAGCATGTTAACTTATTTAAACTTAGAAGTTACTACTCCATAATCAGTCTTGGACATGAGGGCAACATGGAGGAGTTTTGCTGCTGGTTGGAACATATAATAATAATAATAATAATAATAATACATTTTATTTTGGGGAGGAGGTAGATGATGAAGAGGAGTGGACCCAAGACTGACGCCTGGGGGACACCCAGTGAAACACCCAAACACCCAGACTTGTGGTCCCTTATTTGCACGAATTGTTGGCGGTCAGTGAGGTATGAAGTAAACCAGCAAAGTGCAGCACCAGTGATCCCAATGCCAGCCTGGCCATCCAGGAGTAGTGCGTGGGAGATGGTGTCAAATGCTGCACTGAGGTCGAGGAGGATGAGGATGGTAAGGAGTCCAGAGTCAGCTGCACAGAGGAGGTCATTGGTGATTTTGACCAGGGCTGTTTCAGTGCTGTGTTTTGGACAGAAACCAGATTGAAAGGGTTCATGGAGGTTGTTTGTGTCAAGGTGGGACTGTAGTTGTGCGGCAACCACCCTTTCAAATGTTTTGGAGATGAAGGGAAGGTTGGAGATGGGCCGGTAAAGGTTGAGGTCTGTTGGGTCGGCACTGGATTTTTTCAGGATGGGTGTGATAGCAGCCAGTTTGAGAGAGGGGGGTACAGTACCTGTGGTGAGGGAGGAGTTAATTATGTTGGTGACCATGGGAGAAATGGATGGCTGACAGGCTTGGACGAGGGAGGTGGGAAGAGGATCAAGCTGACAGGTGGAGAGGGAGGTGATGAGAGGTTGGTCGGTGGTGATCATCCATGTTAGATTGTTGGAGGAGGTGCCAGAAGAGGCCAGTTGTTGGTGAATGGTGTTGATTTTAGAGTTGAAGAAGTCCTGGAAGGCAGTGCACTGATTGGTGGAGATGTCTGGTGGGAGGGTTCTAGGAGTCTGTTACCTGTATCAGTGTTGATGGGGTTGGAGTAGTATGAAGATTTGGCAGTGTTAAGGGGCGTTTTTGTAGTGATGTATGTGGTCCGAGTACATTTGGTTGTGTACAGTGAGTCCAGTCTTTTTGTACAGTCGCTCCAGTCGGCGGCCTGTGGGAAGAGGAGAGACAGTTGTTGTAATGAGTCACCAGGTCAGCAGGGGACGATGCTGGGGGACGGCTGGGGTAAGAGCCAATCAGAGTGGAGAGGTCTGTGGTGTTGATATGTTTAATGTTTCTGAAGGAGATGGTCCGTTGTATTTTGGCTTTGTGTAATTGGGTGTGAATGTCAAAAAGTACAGCTTTGTGGTCAGAAATGGGGAAATCCGTGATATCAAGGTTGGTGGGAGTGATGTCAGTGCAGCAGATTAAGTCCAGTATGTGGCCTTTGTTATGGGTTGGGAGGTTGACGTGTTGTGTGATACAGTCCAGGAGTGATGTGAAGTCATTGGCAAGGGTACTGGATGGATTATCAATGTGGATGTTGAAATCGCTGAGGAGGATAACAGTGGGGGACATTACACATACAGATGTTAGGAGTGATGAGAATTCATTGAGGAAAACAGTGGAGGGTTTTGGTGGCCTGTAGATGGTAATGATGGTGGGTTTGGGGCCTGTGAGTTTTACAGCTAAACATTCAAAAGAGGAGTGATTGGGGACAGTGACAGCAGTGACTTTGATGATATCACGGTGAAGGAGGGCAAGGCCACCCCCCCCCTTCCTGTAGCACGGGGTTTACTAATAAAAGAAAATCCTAGTGGAGCAGCCTCTATGTAGATTGACTGGTAAATCAAAACCCTCAGGTTCAGGTTCAACTCCCTCTCTTCACTCTTACTCATGAACAAGTCTCAGAGATACTTGAGCTCCAGACTTGGAGGTGTCGACACTTGTCCAAGCAGCATACCATCGCAGTGCGTGCTGGAGATCATTTGAATCACACAATCCACCAAAAGCAAACATGCAAATCTCAACCATACTAGACACACCTTGAGATTCTGACCTAGCAAAGTCAACAGATTTGATGACAAGTAAAAACATTCAGTGACATTGTGCTTGACTTCCTGAATGCAGACACACCTCATTTACACAAGGATCGGACGGCTTGTAGTCGCAACCCCAGCATCCCAAATTCCTGCAGCAACCCCTACAAGAAACTTTGAGGGACCAGGTCACGAGTATTCTCTGTCACTTCCTGTTGTAGCTCATGTTTTATTTTGAAATTGTTCTCCCTCTGTGTATTTTGTTAGTTCTACTTCCTGTGTTTCCCCTGCCGTAGTTAATTGCCTCATGTGTTTCACCTGTCTTGTTTCACTCACCTGGGTCTTGTTTAGTTATTACCCCATCATGTCTATATAGGATTTGGTTTTAAGATCAGTCTTTGTCCGAGTCTCGGTGTGGTTTTTGCCAGTGTAGCCTGCGTTTTTCTTTTGACTTGTTTATTCTTGGTTTTGGCCAATAAAGTGCCTTTTTGGCTCCATCTGCGCTACTCACTGTGACACTTCTCCAGGTCCAAAAAACCCCCCACAAAGCTGGATAGGAAAATTTCCACAAACCTTCACCTGATTAATATTTTATCTCCTTCTTTTTATTTTCCACCCTTTACCTGCAGGACACTAACACTGGACCTTTCACAGATTGCCTGTGCTATGAGAAGTTAGATGAATATGAACATGTAATATATGTATAGAATGATAATTTGGGTAATTTTCCAAAAAAATCCTGAAAATACTCCAGGTTACAATGCAATGCAGCAGCATAGTATACAACTGACAGGCAGTCAAACGATAAAAAAATAAAAAATAGTCAAATTTGTTTAGATTTTAGGCAGCCCAGCACAGCTGT
Organism: Scomber japonicus; assembly: GCF_027409825.1. NCBI lineage: Eukaryota > Metazoa > Chordata > Actinopteri > Scombriformes > Scombridae > Scomber > Scomber japonicus. Next base: position 31,879,449 of record NC_070580.1, on the reverse strand, counting down.
CTTCATTACTGTTTTCAGTGTTGGGAAATATTCTTAAGAGAAGTTTATGGGGATGATTTTCATTTGGATTTTCATTTTTTAAACATACACAGCTGGGATCAGATCAACATAACCACAGAAAGGTATTTATGTATTTATTTCAATATGATATACAGTATTCTTTAACACTGTGAAACCCTGACTGCACCACTGGTCTTTTATATTTATGAATGAATGTTTCCTCTTCTCTCTTATGACCTTTGACCTCCTTGTTCTCAGTGGTTTGTCTAATTATTGTTTTTGGAAGTTTTTAGGAAGCATTAATTCTTATGAACCTGGCATTGAGATAGACGGGAATTTACAGTGTTAATCACAGCCAAGGGAACTGTGTGTATGTGTGGTCATATCACCTCTGTAAACAGGAAATGGTCCCTTGCTTATCTCACGAGTTAATTAAAGATTGAAGCAGGAAATAATGACCACCATGAATGAAGATTTAAGAAGTGCAAAAACTCCTCTCTGACTGTGGTGACGAGCCAGTTTCTCTTTTCACAATGAAATCAATCGGTTGGACAAAGACTGATCAGTCCAAAACAACAGTATAGACCACTTTTTAAAATCCCTTATTATTTGTTAGATTACATCTATTTAAAAGGAAAATAGTTTTTTTGTGACTTCCTGTCATTTTTATATTGTTATGATGTTGGATAATAAACATGGTCAAAATACCGAAACTGAAGGTGAAAGTATATGAAAATGTCCCTTGCAAGTTAAAAGTCAGGGCTTTTACCTGCTGCGAACACTTAGTTTGCAAAGTTCGCTCTACCTCTTCCTCCTCGTGATGACGTCATAGTTCATGCACACCCACGTAGTCTTTAATGCTAAGGTTGTGCTCCACTCTCATATTTCAGATTTACATGAGCCAGTTTCTCTTTTAACAATGTAATCAATCAGACGGACATTGTGATTAAAAAAAAAAGACTAGTTGGTCCTTAAGAAATCTTAAAGAGACAGGAGCTAAAACGGCCTGTTTCATACAGAGGTTGAACAGAGGAGCTGCATAAAGAGCCAGTATAAGATACATAAGGAGATTTTTTTTAAACTTGGTATCATGCAAAGACATTGTATAGAGCCCCAGAATATAAACATAGGGGTGGAAATGTGTATATGTCCCCTTTAAATTGTTTAAATGTAAAAACCTTTAGGATTTTGTGACCAGACACATTTCAAACCAGATGAACAGTTTATCTATCATGAATTTAAGGTGTGTGCAGGGGTGGATGCTCCTTACATATAAGGTATCCTGATATATTACACATGAAAACGTATTTGTCTTTACACATGTGTTTATGAATGTATGTATCAGTCTGTGTGTCTTGATGCTTGTGGGTGTGTCCCAGTATGTGTGTGTGAGTACTCGATGATCCTGCGTGCATTTTTGTGTGTATACGTACGTGAGAACCTTCAACCTGCAGAGCAACAACTACAGCAGAGCAGGGAGTGTATTTCTGTGTTTTTTGTACATTTTTGCCTGTGAACCTGCTCATCTTCATGTTTATGTACTCCACATTTGTGTGTGTGTGTCAGAGGGAGAGAGCTTTAAAGGTGGACCTCCCCCTTTAAATCCCTCCAGCTGCAAAGCTCTGAGCATTTTTTTTCTCCCTCCACACATCACTCCACGTGCCGTGTGGACGCCACGTCAGCTGTGTCAGCCTGACTCTGCACACTGAGTCTGTGTGTGTGTGTGTGTGTGTGTGTGTGTGTGTGTGTGTGTGTGTGTGTGTTTAAAGAGCTCTCTATAAGGCTGTATCCAGCAGCAGGGAGCAGGCAGAGTCCATATTTCATCATCGGACTCTGGATTTGGAAGCAGATGTGGGTTTAATATTTCTGTAAAGCTACACTGAAACTCTTCACAGACTGAAAGAGCCACTTCAGCTTCAGTCCATTCAGTGCTTCAGTTTACAGCCGCTGTGGTTTCCTACAGTAAAGCTGGTGGAGTCAAATAAAAACTGTACTCACACACAACTCGCACAATGTTCTCAATGAAAACTGAACACATTGCTTCTGTCTCCTCATTTGTACAAAGAGAGACGATGGTTTTCTGCAGCATATTATAGAAGAGACGCCTCTCCTGGAAGCAAACTGGTTTAGCTTCAGAAGAAGCATATTCATCAGATATATAAATATGTATATATATTATCAAGTATAACCCAACCCAACCCAAATAAAACCCTTCGAGGGAAAAGGCAGACGCAATGCAAGTTTATTCATACAGTACATTTCAAATACAAGGAATTTCAGAGTGCTTTACAAAATGCAAAAGAATAAAAGAATAATGAAACAAGACTGAAGAGGCAAGTAAAACAAATACAACCATAAAATACACAAAATCAGATAAAAAGGGAAGTGACACTGAAAAGGCTGCATGAGCGTCATATTTCCCAGGCGTTTAAACCTATTTTCCAGGTGTGCAGTCGGTGGAGACTGGTGGCTTTGGGGTCCGTTCCCACAGTTCATGATTCTCCAGGTGTTCTGTGTTGACGTGGATTGCCCCGGTTTCTTTGCCCATCTCTCATACAGCGATCTGGTTTTTCCGTTACGGCTTTGTTCCGAGACAGTCCCAATGAGTTCCACTCTCAGTTTGCCCAATTGACTGGGTCTACTAGCTGGATACCAGTTTGGGGAAAGAGATACTATCTTCCAGTCTTAGCTCTCTGTCTCTGCAGCATGATACTTTTATCTAAATTATGCTTACTTGGCACATATCGTAATCATATAACAATGAACTTAACTCGATGCGAGTCCTGGAGCTGAGGAGAGCAGCAAGTGAGCCAACTGTCAATCACAGCTGTCAATTAACGCCCACACGGCAGACATCAAAGCTACTGTAAGTCATCAAATCTGATTAACAGAGCAATCATTTCCCAAATGATCAGCACACAACAAAGAGGACAAAATATTTACTTTATTCATAGACAGAAGTTGATGCTTTTTGAATTGAGGTGAATTGGAGCACCTAGTGGTTGTCGGTGGTATTGCAGTTTAAGGTACTTCCACTTTGCCTTTGTGATAGTGGCTGCTTGGTACAGAGGCATATTTATAAAGTAACCCCTGACAGTCACAGCAACAGAGTTCACAAAGGCAGAGAGCTAAGAAAAAGACAGTAGTGAAGAAGGAAGAAAGATCACCAGGAGGCGCTATTGCACACAGCAGGCCACATATTTAGTAAGCGAGTAAGCTAGTAGCGTATTAATATCGTCATCTAGTAATTTAGAGATGTGGCACAGTCTGTCTCATTCAACTCAGCTCACATCATACGTTTGGTTCACAATAATTAATCAAAAAGCACATCTGAAGAACGGGAAAGAAATAAGTTTTTAGTAGACTCAAATGATTAATAAGACACCACCAATATGAGGAAAACTAAATTTCCATATGTAACAGCAGTTCAGTGAATTCTAGACGGCCGCTAGAGATCCACAAGATGGAAATTCATTCACATACAGCCTCTGGAGCTCCTGGATAAAACCTCAAGGTCAACACTATGAAGTGAGACAGATGCAGAGAAAAGTATGGGTGTTGGGATGCTGTCCAATATTCTTCACTGTTTTAAAGATATCTTTATTGTGCTTTTGAATATCCTAAATATATTATAGTCAAACAAACAACTGTAGATATCTTGGGGGAGAGATATAACGAGTGGAAACCGAAGTGGAAACAGAAATTGAATTAGTGATTTAAAAAAATGTCCTAGTTATTTAAAAAGAAGTGATGAATAATCTCTAGCTGGATATCTAGAGAGCAGAGTCAGGTGTTGAGCCTCCGACGAACCCTGACAAATCTGTTTTTTCTTTGGTCACCAGAGTGTCGAGGCAGCGAAGTGCAGCCAACACATTCCTGCCTGAAATAGAGTGAGTGTAGAATTTCCCCCACCTGACCCGCTCAGCTGCATTACACAGATCGTATCCTCAGTGATGACATAGTAGCACATTTATTCTCGGAGTGGACAGCATGCTCCCGAACGAGGTGAGCCACTGCTGCTGCATGGATGAGGGCGGGGCCAGCTGCTGCAGGGGTGCAGCCTGGATCTTGGGGACAAAAGTGCTTTACGCTGATGTTAAATGTCAAACCTCAACATTTTACAGCAGTGCATGCTTTTGGTTTTGGGAATAGGACCAAAATAGACAAATAAAAAAAAAACTGGTATCTGCAGACATGAGAAAAGAGTTATTCTGACATTCTTCACATACCTCTCCTTTAAGAGGGAACATTTTTTCCAAGGTGCATATAATGTACAGCATGTTGAAATTAAACCCGACAAATATAGAATGACTGTGCACAGCCAAACACCGCTCAGGCTCAGTGTCACTCTGCAAACACTTTGTCACGTTGCCTAAAAAAAAAAAAAAATCTCCCGCCAACCAGCTGTCCAAAAAGAGTGTTGCTGCTTTTGATTCCCAGAAGATCACCCAGTGAACCTGAAGAAGAAGGAGGAGGGGGGGGGGGGTCGTCAGGTTCTTGGGTTCAGTCCCTGTCATAGAGAGAGGGAACAGCGCGGGAATGTATGTGTGTGTGTGTGTGTGTGTGTGTGTGTGTGTGTGGGGCAGCAAAGACCTTCCAAATATGGTGAGGGGAGACGAGTATCCAAACATGTCCAACGACTACAGTATGTTCTCTTCATTCAGCGGGTGATGAATAAGTGTGTCAGTGTGTGTGTGTGTGTGTATGTGTGTGTTCTGGAAAAAGTTTAGACTTAATTGGTATCAGCTGATGCTTTCATCCAAAGATAAAAACTAAGAAAGACTTGCATTCAATTCACATTTATTTGATCATAAGTTCAGATCACAGTGGTCACTCAGGATGCTGAAGGGTCTCTCTGATGTGACGTCAGGGCCGAGAAAAGGCACCAATAAATACATGCTGGACGTGTAAATGCCACTTTCATGATGCTGTGATCACAATAATTAAAGGGAAATTCCAGCAACATTTATGAGGTTACGTTACAGTCATTTGGTAGACTCACATTCCTCCCCCTCCCACTCCCCCCTCCAACATACACATTAGCAGCATTGGGGGGTCAGTGTCTTGCTCAAAGGCAACAGCTGCCCCCCCCCCACAAGTTTTCTGCAAAAAATGGAGAAACTGGGGATCTAGTTGCGGCAGTTTTCCACATAAAAAGTAATCAAATTCAGACCCGTATATAAGAGCCGAGGTGAAGAAAATGAACCTTTAGTGTTCACAAAAGAGCTTTGACTGACTTTGTATCACTCTGACCAAGATTTCCCAACTGATGTTTTTTTTTGTCTTCTAACTAAACCCCAACTTTTATTCTGTTATCTCTCACGCTCTAACTTCTGTTTCCCTGTCACTTTAAAAAAGAATTACAGTACATTGCAGGATGCATTAAGGTTACCTCATGAGGTCCCCAAATAACCAAATTTGTCTCAGTATGTTTTGTTTTTTTTGTTACAATTTCCTTTTATTGCAGCTGACTTACAACTTTTAAATATTGCAATAATCAAAAAAAAGTTATCTTGTGACTGAAAAACTCTTTCCTTTTGGTCACTTTTGATAGCTGTGGACTTTGCTTTGCGAAATATTTGTCTTCCTCTTTCTCACGCTCACTTTCTTACTTTTGGTTTTGAATAAGAACAATGGGGAACCTGTTTTTGTGATGTGCTCGACAAATTCAGATCAAACAAGCTGTATAAAGCTACAGCAGGGCATTGTTAGTAACTGTATGTCTGAATGCAGCAGCCAAGATATTTATGCACGCTATGATTATTTCCCATATGTCTTATTGTATTACATGTTGGGGGCAGGCTGAATAAGCAGCCTCTTGAGTCCTTTATATAAACTAACTCTGAAACTCTGCACACAAAGTCAATGCATTTCCATCAATGTAGCATACTGTAGAAATACAATTTTAGATTAGTTTCATATTTGTGCCCAGTTTATAAGGTTTTAAATAGTCTGCCACATCTTTCACCATATAACCCGCTTAGTAAGTCCTATTAGATCATCCAGAATAACGTCTATAAGAGATTGTACCAAACCATTTCATCACACCACATTTGGGCAGTCAGCAGTCTCTGTGAAAAAGCCACAACTTAGTGGAAAGCCCTACCTGATTACATGAGGAGCTGCAGTTCCCTCTGTACATATAAAACCAAATTAAAGTCTGATAAAAGCTTCTCAGGTCTGTAATCACTGACTCTACTCTGTATGTGATGTGATATATTGTGTGCAGCTTTGTATGTTGTGTGTGTGTTCTGTGTGTTATAGTATTGACCAACTAAAGGGACTGAAGATAAAAATTAGCGATGAGTTAACTCTGGTACAGTACATCAAATAGTAACAAAGCATTTCTGTTTAACACTGTATATGATCCTAATAAACAAATGACTATTATTAGGGTTTTAATAAATGAGAGTCACATGAGAAATGCTTCGGATTAATTTCTACTCTTTGTGCACTAAAACTCTCTCTCTCTCTCTCTCTCTCTCTCTCTCTCTCTCTCTCTCTCTCTCTCTCTCTCTCTCTCTCTCTCTCTCTCTTCTTGTCATCCTAAAAATAAAGTCCTCTGGTAACACCACTCCACCACACTAACCCCGATCTCCCGCCCTGTTTCCACTCCTCCTCCTCCTCCTCCTCCTCCGCTTGCTTCGTTCCTGAAGTTCCTAGAATCTTCCACAGTTCCAGTTTCAGGGAACATCGGGAACGTCAAGAAGCTGCCAGCTCCAAAATCTGTGGTTGGTCTCAGACGACGTCCTGTTCTGTCTCTCCACATGTAGTTCACATGTGAGATTGTCTGCTGCTGAACACTGTATGTCCATCCGCCTCTGATTGGTTCACTGCATGTCTGTCAAGCTGCCTTATTGGCTGACCACAGATCTGTGTGGTTCTATAGTATGTGCACTCTACAGCAACAAGCTTTAGATCCCCAAAAATATTACTTCTTCAATCTGTAGTTAGTACGTTACCATGGACAACAGTGAATGGAAATTAAAGCTTAACTCCCCTAATGTTGATTTTCTTCTGTCATCTTTCACATTATATAGATTTTATGTTAATTGAAAAATAAAGGAGAAAACTGGTTCAGGCTTTTGAGTCATTTTCTATGTATTTCTAAGATTTACACATTACACAGCGACTTTAAAGCTACATTTTTTTAATAGTAACAATGGTTCAAATGACATTAACTCATGTATAATAATGTGAAATGCGAGACTCGTAATGACAACCACGTTCAATTATTGTGCAGCTTGCAGTTTACCACATCTTTAAGGAGTGTCTATGCATCTTTTGGTTTTACAGCACAGTTATTATATGTTTTACATGTTGTTTTAGGAGCAGCAGGCGGATGCTTCCTGTTATAAACAAACTGAAAGGGGAAAAACAGTGGAACATCTTCTCAGGAGTTGGTGGAGACCAAAGCAGAGTTAAAAGAAAAGTGAATATTGAATTTAGATTTCATGTCCAGATATCATAGACAGTATAAAAATAAAAGTCATAACCAGCATGATGTCACCCTTTAGTCAGTTTGACATTTTGACCATCGCCAGCTTGGATCTTTGTACGTGACCATATTTAGACGAGGATGGAGCTGATGGTTGGTTAGCACGTTGGATTTAAAGTTCCTGGCTAACTGTGATAATACTGAGGCTTGTACTTACCAGAAAAGACTCCTTACAGGATCTTTGATGCAACCAAATGTTGAACAAGACTTTTTTTAATCAAAATGTTACAATCAACTTTAAGGAACTGGAAAAACACAGAAATAGTGACGGCTATGGCTATGACTGTACTCTACGTTGCTATAGCAACTTGTCAACCTGTAAAGCATACTCTGCTTTATTGTCATGTTTAAATTTAATGGGACTATAATTCACTAAATGAACATCATGCTGTATTGAAGAAGACTTGACAATTAACTCATTAGGAAAGTTTCTAGTGAGGTAATAAAGTTGGGTCATGAATGATAATGTTACTTTGTGTCTGCTGGCTCTTTAAATAGGTAGCTGTCTGCATGTACAGCTTCTAACGCTGCCTCCAAGTAGACAAAAATGTAATTATTAATGCTTTGTGAACAACTGCATAAACAAATCCTGATTCCTACAGTAACCATCTGAATATATGAAAGATAAGCATCTTGTATATAAACCAGAGCCCTGTGATTAGGTAAAAATTAAGTCCTGCTTATCCTTTCAATTTTAATAGTACATTAGCGAGCCGTATTACTAAATAAATGTGTAGAGTGATCCTCAGGCCTTTAAAGAAGTTGCCTTCAAAGCCAAGTTTGTAATCCAGCCTCAGTCCAGACAAAGACTCCCATTTACTAAAGATTCATGCTATCAAGATGATTAATTTCAATGACATTATGATCTTTCCTCCAGCAGCACCCTCAGGGCTTTACATTTATAGCTCCATTACTGATAAGCCCCTTAAGAATAGCTCAGTCATCATTCAGCTATGTTGTTTATTCTGTCAACACTTTAGTATTTTGGGATGTAATTAACATAACGGCCTCTAAAGGTGGCTTGTTGAGCAGTAGTGTTTCACTTTTAATGTTGATGTTTAAGTTAACTGTAGATTGTGATGTTGACTTGGTAGAGTGTGTGTGGTTAACTGCTAATGTACACTTTCTTAGAAGATGATTGCTTGTAGCTTTACTGCTGTGGAGAGGACACACACAAACACACACCTCAGGTGCTGCAGAGCCTCTTAAAACCCCAGCTGTGTTATTAGGTAGATGCATGTCAGTACAAACACGCCTCTCGTCATTCCTAAAGAAGACTGAAGACTTTATAGATACAGTATGTCAGTCTGAGAGCAGGATTGTACACTATGAAACACTGTGAGCTGCTTTTGATAGATTTCTGCTCTGTAAGACTGAATGCAGATTTGAAATGTTGGGTTTCAGGATGAGAGAAGCCAGACATCATTTGTGTATGTGCACGTTTAAACAGAAATTCCCATTTTCTCCAACCAGAGTCTGATTTTCATGATTAAGTTTATGATTCATATGAGTCATGAAAATATTGGCTTCCTTGGCTTGTTCTGTGTTGAAGTCTGAGGACACACAGACCCAAGCGTTTCCACAGAATTCATATGCAATATATTAAACATTTCAGCAGTTGCAATAGTTCAGAAGTAAAAGTTAAGTAAGTTTGTCCCAGTAATCTTTAAAAGTGAGAATACCAGTGAAGAAAGCATCTTAACACTAACATTTCTGAAGATGTTCAAAGAGCAGGTCAAAGTTAAACCAGGACGCAGCTTCGTACCATCCATTGGATGTTTTTAAATATTATTTTGGCTAATTTATGGCATTTTCGCCTTTATTTGACAGCTGAAAGTGGAGAAAGAGAGACATAGGAAGAGGGAGAGGTGCTGCATGACGTGCCACAATGGCCCACGGCCAGAACAAACTGCAGACATCACAGTTATGTGGTAATGTGTCTTAATCAGAAGGCAACTGGAGCAACTCTGTATTGCTAAATTACTATTAGATGTACAAAATGTACAGCTTTTACCGGTTCCTGAATTGTACTTTTTTGATACCAATTTTATAAAATCCATTTTAACAAAAAGAAAATTACATTACAGTACAAAAAGTTGTATTTTATTTTTATTTTCCAAGAGTTAGTCAACGTTAGCCGAGCCTCACAAGATGCTGTTGTCAGCCCACCACTGTTTTGATGTCAAATGAGAGACAATACCATCATCTTCGATATTTTAATACAGCTTCGTCTTGTCTTACCTGCATGTTGCACGTTTTAGTCCAACCTTCTGTTACCGATTAACCTGATGTAGACAGTAGGCATGGGCCGGTATGAGATTCTGGCGGTATGATAACCATAAGCAAAAATATCATGGTTTCACGGTATGGCGGTATTGCGGTTACAGCTCTAAAATGTTCCTAAAAGGAAGAAAAATAAAGACAGACCTGAATCTGTAATGACAGTGTGAGGGGTCGTGATACTCTACGCTGCAGCTGCACCACCTGAGGGATTACTGACCAGCACTTCCTGTCTTTGACCAGACAAAAAACAGCTCATACCTTAGGAACGGTATGACAGAAAGTTTGGTAGTTTCTGTTATCGTGGCTTTTTTAAACACGGTTATCATCCCATGCCTAGTAGACAGTGTTACTACGTCCTCCATTGCTGTTTATGTTGAGGAGCTACAGCCAGATGTTCTGAACAGTTCCACTACTGCTAGGTTTAGGGTTAGGGTTAACGACTTTATAATATAATAGGCTCCGAATTAAAACGTATTTGTAGTCATGTATTTATTTTACATTTTATTGCTTATTTATTTCATCTTTCATTGGTCAATAAGTTATCTGATCTCTTGTTTGCTTTCTATGCTTTCACATGGCTGGTTATTGAGGTATTTTTCTATATTTTTCTTATTGTCAACAAATCTCATGTTTGGAGACAACAAATAATGAATCATACTTTATCATATAGCTCCGTTGTTGTCCAAAAGCCATTAAAACCCATTAATGAGCCACACTGTTGTACTGGATGACATGGTCCTTCATCCCGAAGAGTTTTGGCACTTTAGTTTGTTTAGAAACAGCTTCAAAGAGTAATGAGAGTGATCATGTGTACAGTCTCAAGAGAGTAGTTCAGTGTAAGGCCGAGCATGCATGGGAATGTGGTTCTGTTTACAGAGCTTTGCTAGCTTGTTGAACTACACATCAAAACCTCTTGACTTTACACTAAAGTTATTTACAATGTACAATGTAGCTCAAAGTCCAGATGTTGCGATATGTAGCACAACAAAGTAGCAACGCTCTGTTTTCCCATGCATGTGCAGTAAGCAAGTCAATTTTATTCATACAGCCCAAAATCACTAATTTACCTCAAATGCACATCATACCACATCCTCTATCCTGAGACACTTGACCCCCATGTGTTTGTGTTAGCTTATGGATAGCTATTAGCTAACTAGCTGAACTATTATTGTTTTGCTGCGTTTCAGTTAACTCGAAAACTTGACGTCATACCCAAGTTTATTCACTCCAGTTAGCGGTCAGTTCTACCTAGGTTAACCATTGATAGCACTACCAGTTGTTAAAATGCTTTTTGCTGTATTTTGCTCATACAAGCGTAGCAACATGTCCACAGATAGACGTTGGACAGTGCTGTGTGTATGACTGATTTAATATTTAATGAGACACAAATATGGAAAAACTGCTAATAAACACAATATTAATACAACTTTCACACTATTGATGCATGGGCATGGCTGGATCTACCATGAGGGCAATCTGGGCTCCTTGAGTGGAAAGGGGGCCTCCATGATGTTTCTCTCCTATCATTTAGGACCCCTTTCTTCAAAAACCTAGTACATACAAAAACTAAATATGAGTTTAAATATGACTTACAAGGTTTCCACCCAACAGCAGTGTTATCCAATCAGAATAAAATCAAAGTTGTTTGGGGGCCATGAGCTTCAGTGCCCCGGCGCCCCTTGGGATACTAATGCAGCCTTATGCATGGGGCTACCATCCTTCCAAGAAAGCCGACTTCAGGGGGGTTAGGGTTGAAATTAATTGGGAACTCCGAAATTCAGACTTCCGAATGCACCATTTATGTACATATCACTCTTCTTCTGATGTTTTGGCAGTAACAAAATAGCTTCAGGTACATTACCAGCACCTTCTTGACTGGAGTAAAGGTGAACCTGACTTGAACCTGACTTGAGACACTTGACATGACAAAATAGAGGCCCCCAGTGGTTTAGTTTGAATCACTGCATGTGATCATAAATGTTTGTTTACAAGAAAATGCCACAGTCCATCAGTAAGACTCAGGCTGTAAATAATTATTATTATTATGCATTAAATTACACATTTACTATCTTTAAACTGAAAGTTGCATTGATGTCTTTTCTAATCAGAGGATCCTTTGTTCCCATCTAATGCACAGACTCATGTACCAAATTAAGTTTAACAATAAATGACTGAGACAAAATGTTCCCAAACTGTGATGTGCCATGAAATGTGACATTAAAACATCCTGGAACTCCTGCTCTAAATAATGTAATAACTAACCGGAAAAACAGACATGTGATGAGACACTCAGGGACACAGAAAAAATGTCTCCACAGGGCTGAACGGCTGTTCGATCATACAAAGGAGCATCTGTGACTGTGTGTTTAGAGGCCTGCAGGGGATTAACTTCAGCTCAATGGGACAGTGTGTTATGTTTATGTCTGTGTACAATATTGGCCGAGTGACAATAGAAGCAGTGTAACCGAATGACTGTACCGTAAGTGGGACAGGCCGGTGGCTCAGCAGGCAGGGACGACACATTCTGAGCCGGCGGCGGTTTGAGCCTCGCTGTTTGGCTTCTGTCCCGTATCAGCAGCTTTATTGCCGCAAAAATAAGCATGAAATGTCATGAAAATAATCTTCAACGCAAAAAAAAGGTTCGATTATACCACAAACATTAAAACGTTTTATCAGGAGCAAATTTAAATGTCAGAGCAATTCTTTCCGGGAAAATGGTTTTATTTATCGTGCTATTCCACACCTCCCTTTTTCTTTTTTTTTTTGGAAAGCTCTGTCCTCCTCTTTGGTGCTGATCCCTGTGGTGTTTGTTTCTGCACTGAACTGCTGCATATGATACGCTTTTCTCTGCTTCTTCATCGTCTCTGGTGGCTTCACATCACACACAAAAAGTGTAAAAAGCATAATTTCCTGTGTCCTTACACTCACTTAAATGTCACTTTGCACTAAAAGCAGAATGGACACATTGATGTTGTAATAACCTTTAAATATGACACCTTAGCTGTAATTCTGCTTAACAAAGTAGCCATTGTATTTTATAACTAACATGCACAAATGAATCAATAGATAATTAAATGTTTATAATTGATATGGATGTAAGTTTGGCACTGAAGATGGCCTTTGATGGAAGTCTGTTTCCTGATGTTACATCAATAAGTTAAATGTATTTTTGTACAGAGGACATGAAATGAGGGCATGCAGATTGAAATTAAATTTACCTCATTAACCTTCGTGTCGTCTTCCCGGGTCAATTTGGCCCCAGCTGTTGTCCTTCTGTCTGTCCTTCCTCCATCCCCTTTCTTCCTTCCTTCCTCTTTTCCTTTCTCCCTCCCTCCTACCTTTCCTTCCTTCCTTCTTTCCTCCGTCCTTCCTTCCTTCGTCCCTTCCTTCTTTCCTAAACCTCCCTTCCTTCCTCCCTCCTGTCCTTCCTTCCCTCTTTCCTTCCTTGCTCCTTTCCTTCCATCTTCTTCCCTCCTTTGTTCCCTTCCTTACTTCCTTCCTCCCTCCTTTTCTTCTTCCCTCCCTTCCTTCCTTGACTAGAGGACAACAGGAGGGTTAAAGTAATTGTGTTTGCAGTTAGAGTTGTTTCTTTCTTTTCTATTCCATACTTCTTAAGGAGGCTCAAGTTAGTCCTGATCTTTGGGGAAAAATCAGAAATCCTTCTCTTCCTCTCACCTGAAGGGCCGTGTGTCGGTGTCGGTGTCTGTGTTGGATTGACAGCAGCTCTCAGGCCGAGCACCGTCAGAAGAACCAGAGAAAGAGTAAACACACTTGTGCTGTAGCTTAGAAGTCATGGGCAGAGAGTGTGTTGTTAGCTGTGGTGTTGAAGAATAAGGACCACATCTAAACATATTTAAGTGACACTTTCAAGTATGTTTACATGCTGCAGCTGAGCAGGTAATCAGCTAGAAAGCCTGCTGACGTTAGCGGTGCACTTTTCACCGGCTATGTTTATTTGTTGGCTCGTTCAACAAGCGTGTGCTCATGCTTGTAAGTTAGATAAGAAGGAGACATGGCTTCTGTATTGTGTCGAAGGCTGCTGACTTGCAGCTAGCAGGCATTCTGACCGAAATCTGCCCTGTGTTAAAAAGAGGGGACTGCGATGGTGGGAGTCTGTTTCTTGTGACTCCATTGAGACAATACAATGTCATTTATTAAGTCCAATTTGAGTAACAGATCCATGAATTGAAGGCTTCTCAGATGACAGAATATCATACAGTGGTTTATACTGCTCAGACATGTAAAATCCTGTCTGTGAGTTTATTGTAAACCACCCTGAAAACTCTGGAAAGTTATCACAGTCTGAATCTACAATTCCAAGGTACAAAATAATCCACCAGGAATCTGCACTTGGATGTGTGTAACAGGCCAGTGCACACACAACACAGGATGAGCCAGGTTTAAGACTGTCCCCATTCAAATGAATAAGAGGGTTGTGTATGCATACTGTTTTTCATGCAGAATTAAAGTTGGTCTGAATTCAGCCTAAGTCATGAAACCAAAGAAATAAAATAATATACCTGACATTATACGTATGCTGTAGCAGAACATGCAACCTAAAGAAAAATGCTGCTAACTATTTTTTTTGTAACCTGCTCTTCACACCTCCTGCAGACTTGAATGGTGTCTTCAAAGACAGAGATAAGACAGAGTAACCTGCGGTCTGCATGCAACATGTTCTCAACACTTGCGACATGCAGGCTTCAGGATGTTCTATACTTTCTATCATTAAGCAGAAAAAGGGGAAGAGAGAGTAGAGCGGTTGGGGGCCATGGAGGCCTCTTCCTCTTCCTCTTCCATCCTGTTGCAAAGTCATGAATGAGCGCGTTACTGGCAGACTGAATGGAGAAGTGTGTGTGTGTGTGCATGTGTATGTGTGTGCAGAGTGCAGACCTATTTCTTATCATTCATGCTTCTCATTCATTCAACACGTGTGTAAATGACTTCAGCAGTTTGTTCCCCTAATGTACATTTAACCCACGTGAAGTACACGTCTTCATTAAGCTCAAGTACAGAAGTCTGAACATCTGAACTGTCACGTTGAAAAACTCGGAGATGAACCCAAATGGATCAAATCGCAGCGTGAATGGATTTAAAATTCAAAAAAAGATCATTAGTAAAACTGTATGCACAAAGACAGACACATGCTTAACTAATGAAACAACTAAACTAACTTAACAACTAATGTATGTCTGTCTCAGCAATTTGAGGGTCAAGACTTGGTTTTAAAGTTGAGGTTAGAATTGGGTTTAGGCATTTAATTATGATGTTTAAGATTAGGGTAAGGGGCTCGGGAATGCATTATGTCATTCAGTGTGAAATCATAAACTGGGCTATTTAGAAAGATCATTAGTAAAACTGTGTGTGCTTAGGCTTTTGCCTCATCAGACTAATTACTAATTAGACTTAATTACATTAGGGAATGGCCATACCTCTGCCGTGGGAATGTAGGTCTGAGGGAACATAGGGCCTAATTTTGGTGGGAGGAAGATTTCTTATAATTTAGGTAATTTAGGTAACATAGGGCTGTGGGAACATTTGGATGACCCTGCCATTACATCCTCACTTAAGCTATGTCCTTCAGCTCTTCCTGAGGGATCCAGATGTGTTCCTACATCCGACTGGATATATGTATCTATCCAGCATGCTTTGTGTCTCCCTCCAGCTGTGTGGAATACCTCAACAGGTATCAACCAGCCTATACAGCATCCTGATGTTGAGCTCTTCACACTATCACTAACACCACTTTGAGACAGCAGACATACAAATGAGTCTAGTGATGCGTGTTTAATAACTAATGCAGTTTGTTGGACCCGTTCATCTCAGACTGTTGGACACTGGTCAAACCCACGTCGTCACTATTCATATAAGATGCTGGTCCATCCCGCATCTGCTACAGCATTTAGGCATACTTCACTGCCCAGCCAGACGCTCCCTTTGTGTTACTGTCTGTCTGCTTTAGTGCAGCACAGCAAGGAAACATAGTGAGAAAATCTAGTTTCATCTGTGCTGTCCAATCTGAAGAGTTCTTCTCAGATATTTGTTCTAATAATTAACCATCAAGCTTTCAAGGTAAACTGGTTTCAGGTCTGTTTCTTCTGTGCTCTGGACTGTGTGATCGTTATCGACACACGAGGGATTGACAGTCGATTACACATCGCCTAGCAACAGCGAGATGCCCCTGTCTGCCAAATTAAATGCATCAGTGTGATAGATCAGATCTGCATGCCAGCTTTCTGTGTGTGTGTGTGTGTGTGTGTGTGTGTGTGTGTGTCTGTCTGTCTGTCTGTGTGCGCGCCTCAACTTTTAGACATCCAGACTAGTCGTCCCATAATGTTGTCACCACTGCCGGTGTGGTTGCCGTGGTTACAGGTATAGTTGAAAAAGTTGGCTGTATATACCTGCTGACACGCACACAAACATAGACACACAGCTAGTATGAACAGTGTGTTCACTCTGTGGTCACATGAACCAGACATGCAAGTTTCAACTTTACTCAACACGTGTGTGCACGCATGTCTGTCTTTGAGAGAACCAATTTCAGTTCAAAACCAGCGTTGTGAGGACATGTCTGTGTTGTGAAGTCATTTAGGCCAGTCCTCACACTTCAAAGGGCAATTTTGTTCCCCTAATGTACAGTTAACCCACATGGGGTACACGTTTTTAGGCTCAGGCACAGAGGTCTGAAGGCCTGAACTGTCACGTTGACAAACTCGGAGATGAACCCAAAACGGATCGAATATCTCTGCAGCATGAACGGACATAAAATCACAACTGAGCAGAGTCCAAAAAGATCATTATTAAAACTGTGTATGCACAAACCCTAACCCTAACCCTAACTAAGCTAACTTAATAACTAATGTATGTCTGTCTCAGCAATTTGAAGGTGAAGACTTAGTTTTTAAATTAAAGTTAGACTTAGGTTTAGGCATTTAGTTATGATGTTTAAGATTAGGGTAAGGGGTTAGGTAATGCATTATGTCAACGAGTGTCCTCACAAAGATATAAAGACAAAGGAGTGTGTCTGCTAATGTTCGGATTTCTGAGAAAAAAACATTTTTTCTAACGTTTTTGCAGTTAAAGAGAAGTCAGGAGTTTCAGTAACTCTGATACCAGTAAGTGGAGTGGGTGTGAGTGTGTGTCAGGGGGTCTACAGGCAGGAGGAAGTGGCATGTGTGGAGCCAAGTGATAGTGTGTGTGTGTGTGTTTGTGTGTGATCCGATGTTCTATGTTGCATTGTACCATCAGCTTTCTCATCAATGAGCTTATGTCTGGTGTGTGTGTGTGTGTGTGTGTGTGTGTGTGTGTGTGTGTGTGTGTGTGTGTGTGTGTGTGTGTGTGTGTGTGTGTGTGTGTGTGTGTGTGTGTGTGTGTGTGTGTGTCTCTCAGGAAAGCTGTATGTTGTTGCTGATAGCACTCTGTGGATGAACAGTGTATTTCTGTTTTCCATTGATTGTCAGTCGGGATTCACTTATCTGTCCTGACACAGCAAGCAACTGATTACACGCGCACACACACACACACACACGCTCACACACACACACACACACACACACGCACGCTCTCACACACACACACACAGACACACAAGCAACTGATTTCCTCTCTGTTGAAACACAACGGTGGCACACACAGACACATTAAACTGTTTCCTGCAGCAGGAGGTTAGAAATCAACCAATTAGCCGCTATCTGATGATGTCATTATTGCCGTAAGACTGTGACAAAAGTTATTGTTAAAAAAAAAAACTGATGTGCTCTTGCGTCTCTTTTTATTGAGTTTCCTTCTGCTTTTATGTTTAAATACAATTAGAGATGCAGATAAAATTAAAATAAGAAATAGAACAATGGTGTCTGATAACAGCATTAATCAGTCTGACGTCCACACTTCTGCTTTTTGAAGTTCATGTGAAGATAAAATGAAGCTTCAGCTGTCTGTATTTGTCAAATGGATATCCTGTCCAGCTTCAGTAGAAGGGTCAGAACAAAAACAGGAACATTTCTAATAAAAAAGACTCATTTTGAAATATATTAACTTTGTTTGCAGCTGAAGGAGGGCTGTGGATCCCCCTTCATTTACATTGATGGTGTATTATGAAGGAATTTCTCAATGGTCAGTATGAAGAGGAGGAATTATTACAGCAAGAAAAACATGTTAATATTTCCTGACTGGTGTTTTAAGACAGACTTGAGTGTCCCTCCTTTTTCCTGATATAATTTTCATTATTCTGAATTCAAATATGGTCAAAATGCAAGTCATGAAGTTTCATTTAGGAAAACAAAATGCAACATCAAAAATATGTTTCACGTAAAGATTATACGTCTATTCTTATTTAAACAAAGATGATTTATTGTAAGGCTTGTCTTCATCAGAACATGCAGGTCAAAACATTTCAATAAATCCTTGTGAGCTTGCAAACTTCATTGTGCGAACAGTCTCTCCTTTTCTATCGATGCTACTTATTTTTTTTTACTTTGTATAATTATACACAACAAAACAAACAGAAATACATTTAAGACAACCACAACAACAACAAAAGACAACACACAACATTCAACCACAGTCATTCACCCCAGCCCCAAACCCACCCACCCCCCAGGTCTTGCTCCCTCCGCCCACTCCCAACAAGAAATAACTTCTGCTCTGTAACAGCTCAAACCAAGTTGGTAAATGGCTAAACCAAATTAGGCTGGACGTTGAGATGGAATACAGTAAGCAGGGAGGGGAGATCAGGCCATGGCTACTATCCCGACATACTGTCGATGAAGGATGCCCATAAACTGATATTTGTGAGCACCATGCACGCCGGCTACAGACTTCTCTAGTTTAGCTATATCTATAGCTGTATTAACCCAGTATTGGTAGGACAGGTCGTGGGGAGATTTCCATCTCTGTGCAATACGTTTCTTGGCTCCAGTGAGGCCTACCAGGAACCAGCGCTGGTGCCTCAAGGAAAGGTCTAGGCCATTAAAATCATTCAGTAAGAGGACTGTTGGGGAGCAGGGGATGGTATGCTCCAGTACTCAATGCTACTTTTTGTCATGTGTATGTACTCGCCAAGATTTGCAAGTGCACACTATTTCCCTAATCCATTCTTGCACAGTGTAAGAAGCTGATGTTTACTGCAGTTCACTGTCTGAGCCTCCAGCTGCTGTCTGGCTTTTAAACTAGAATTATGCATTACAGTATGGCGGTGCCAGCCTAAGGTGTAGTAATCGATTAATAATTCATCAAGATTTCACTCACTGATACCGACGCCGCAACACTAGACTGTTTTGCTATACGATGGTCTTTTAATTCCATTCTTTTAACCAGTGGTGTGCACAAGCGGGGAGGCACACCACTGGCCCATTTGTTAAAAAAACGCGTGCTAAGGTGCCCTCCTGGGAGTCAAAATGCATGCTAACCTGCCCTCTTGGGTGGCAAAAACATGCACTAAAGTGCCCTCTTCAGTGGCGAGAACGTGCTGTATGTGCCCTTTTTTTTCTTTTCAGCCCTGCCCTTCAACAAGTCTGCACGCCACTGCTTTTAACTCATTTTAGTAGCGATGACTGCAAAAAAAGCTTTGCGGTGGAAGTCTGTTGTAGTAGATGAGCATTGCTGAAAAGGAGAAGAGTACTTAGCCTTTCTTTAACTTCCTTCATTTTGTCATGACCATTAATAATCTCCACATGCAACTGGAACAAACGCAGCAGGTCAAGCTGACCAATTATGATACTTTTGCGGTTTCCAAGTTGTCTGCTTTTAAATCCGGCCGAAGACTGTGTCAACATCGTAGCAATTATAGGAAAGTGAAAGTTCAAGCTGCAGGAAAAAGTGCTGATTGTTCAAATTCAAATTAGTTCTCTATTTAGGAAGACGGAAATCGGACATCTATTTTTTATTTTTTTTTCAGATTTTTTTCCTTGAAGGTGCCTGCGTGATTTACAGAGCAGGTCGGTATGATGGCAAAATGTATTTTTAGTAACCTGAATGTGTTAGTGAAGAGCTCTGCTGATAGAAAGCTGGTTTGTAGTCCTTGAACCAGTTGTACCAGCTGTTTGAAAATCCAAACTGATGTTAAAACAAGTGTTCACTAAGTGGAGATTTACATATCAATAAATTCAAACTTACACATAAACTAGCTCTTATGTAGGTGACACAGTCATATAATCTAGCAGCTGAATAAACCAAAGCTAACATTAGTGATATTAGTGAATATCTGACCAGTTTAGACTGAAAAGAGGTCATTTCATGTAATGTGGTCAATTTATCTGAAAAACAAACAAACACAGAAAATATCTAAAATTACAAAACATAATGCCTATAATAACTTATTATGATCAGTTACACTAAATGACAGAACAACGATTAGCTCAGTGTAATCAGTAGTACACTTATTTCTCAAACTATGCAGAAATAAAACATTGTCAGACCTACATTCTGCGATACTGATCTCTTCATTTTAACTTTTGGCCCCAAAAACTGTTATTTTTATAACTTGTGTTACAGCTTGTGATGCTACTTGTGATGACTTCTTGTTTAAATAATGTGTTGCTTCTTATTGGAGAGTGCTACAGATGTTTAACACGTTACTAGTGTTTACTAGCTAAGACATTACTTTTGTTTGAATGGTGCAAACTGTGTCTGTAAATCTCTCGTTTAAAGGAAGGAAACCAAGATTTCCTTTTTACATTAGCAAAGCATGTTTTGTCAACATTGCACTAATAACATAAAACACACTTTTTGTGTGTGTGTGTGTGTGTGTGTGTGTGTGTGTGTGTGTGTGTGTGTGTGTGTGTGTGTGTGTGTGTGTGTATGAATTAACGTACAGTATATCTATTAATATATCTTTGATTATATCCCTTCTTAAATCAGCTGACGGAGCTGAACTCCTGCAGGTTAAACTGTGACTCTTTGTCCTTCAGGGTAAGAAGATTATGAATGTGCTGCACTGTGCATACTTTAAATAATTACAGTAACTGCATTCTCCTCATTTCATTTACGGTACAGTAGGAAATTGTTTTATGGGAAAAAATTAAGAAAAAAGGTTAAAAGGACAAAGCTGGCAATTTTCTGTTTATATCTATTTTTCTTAAGTCAATAAAAAGTTTATGTGCAGAACTGACAATGAATTGATGCTGAAGTATTGTGTGTATCCAAAGTCTAATATATCTTATTCCTCTGTGCTGTAGACCCTGTAGACCTCCATTGTGGTCTAAAAGTGATTAAAAAGACATCAGTGAGCCACATTGCTGCACTGGTTGACATGTTTCTTCACCTCAAAGTCTCTGAGCACGTTAGTGTGTTTAGAAAAAGGCTCCAAAGACAAATAAAAGCGATCAGAGAGTAGTTTTGTGTAATGCCGATGCCACTGAGCATGTCCAGGAGCAAAGTTCTGTTTACAGCTTCACTAGCTTCAAAACTTCCTGACTCAACACTTTACTAAATTTGCACTTCATGTTTATATCGGTTACCCCAAATGACGCTTCTTTATGTATCTTTTTAATCATGATTTCTGTCGTGTAAGGCGGTTGATGCTTTGATGATTGTTGTACTCTCCTTGCACATTTTGTTTTATTTAAGTTTTTTGAGTGTCATCAGCTGATTAATTATTCAACGTCATACCTCTCATCTCATAGGCCACCTTCACTCCATTTAAAAGGGGTTCCTCACTTTCTGCAATGCCAGGCTAAAGTTAGACTGAATTCTTCCTGGCAAAACCTACTTGCATGGTGTGACTAAGAAGAGGGGTGACAGGAAATGTCAGGGGTAAGTAACAAATATAAACTGCGGAAGTTAGCATGGCTAGACAGCTAACAGCAACAGTCCACAGAGTCGGCAGGTCAATTGGTGACCAGAAGCGAATGTGCCTCGTCCCGTTCCACTTAGATGTGAATGAGAAGCAAATTTTGGCCTGACTGCACCATAACAAGCACACCAGAGTGGACTAATGGAGATAAGCCACGGGCAGCACAGCCTGAGCAGAGAGCTAATTAGCAAAAATAATTGGAAACACCTGTGTGAGTGAGCAGGGGCCTATAACTAACATGTCTCTTTTTTTTGGAATAACAGCTTTTTTCCCCTAGATATTCTGTGTTTAAGAGGACTTTGGGGGTATTTAGTCCTTAAATGGACAAAGTACAGAAACACACACATACACACACATACACATACAGACACACGGAAACACACACAGACACACAGAGCTCTGGAGAAAGTGCAGCAGGATGCACTTTTACATGTTCCTGGCAAAGCTGCGGTTACTCCCTTTTGATGACTACCACCAAGCATGCCGAACCACACACACACACACACTCACGCACACACGCACACACACCCATACACAGACACACACCACATGAAGGCTGTTCCCAGAAGGAATGCTCCACGGCTGCCTGGCTCTCTTCCTCCTTCTTCTTGCAGCAGCTGACTGAGGTCAGACAAGCGCTCGTTTCCATTAGAATCCTTGAAGGAAAAACTCCACCCGAAACCACTTAAACCCTTTAAATACCAGCTGCTGGTGGTCTGCTTTAGATTCTTGGCTCTGTTTGGTGTTTTTGCTGTATTGTTCTTTTTCCTGGCTATGATGTCAAGCTCAGATATTTTCAGTATCATGGCACCAAACGTTTCCCTGGTCAGAAACAATGGTAATTGTAATTGTCATGTTTTGGAGGAAGTTTACCCGTTTTGCTAAAAGGTTCTTTGCTCTCCAAAATGAGCCCATGGAATGTATTCTCTTTTGTTTTCCACATTATTTTTTGCGCCTCATCAAGGCATTGAAATACAAATGGCACAAAAAAAGTGGGTATTTGTAAAAAAAAAAAAAAAAAAAAAAAACGAAAGGTGAAATCGATGGAACACTCCTGGAAGTTCTCCAGAAACCCATGAAGCCTTCCCTGTGACCTGCATCTTACCCAGATTAACCAGGGTCTAAATGACTTTTTATTACTCTAATCAGCGTCTTAGTTTGTTCTGAGCTGTAAATAGCACGCCCAATTTTTCCTCAGAAAACAAGGTGAAAGAGAACAGGGTCCATAACTGGAAACTGCATTGTTCTGAGACTGATTGGTTTCCATGTAACCTACTGAGAGGAAATCATCAGGTAGGATAGAGAAGATTCCAGATCATAAAACGCCAAACCACTCAAGGGTAACTTTGGAAATGCTTCTTCACAAAAACAAAAAATCATTTAGGTCCAAATGTAACTTAACCGGCAGAGGGTCAGAGAGAAAGAAAGAGATTTCTTGTTGTTTGCATCAAAGTGTGTCATGTGTTAGATGTATGCAACGCTGTGAAGTAGGAGGAGAAACAGAGCATAGCCTATGTTTTAGCACCATGCATACATGAAGAGAACTGGATATAGTGACAGGGCTTTGAAGCCAATTGGACATAGTAGCCAAGCCATGTAATGTCATGTGATGCTATTGATCCCAGTGTCCCATGTTTTGTGTTGGCCTATTATTGTTGTCAGTTTTAGTTATTCATGTGTGAGAAAGCCTTTCATCAAATAAGCATATGACTATAACATGAAACTTGATTTGAGTTTTCAAATTCTGGCAGCACAAGGTTCAGTCCGATCAGATCTGAAAGGTCCAGAATCAGGTCTCACTTTAGGGTTCAGGTCTGAGCAGTAAGTAAGAAAATGTTACTTTTCTTTTTTTATCCCTGTTTCTATAAACCATAACCTTTATGTTCACATAAAAATCAGATGATAAAAGGGGCTGCTTCTGTATTTATTTGCTGAAAATGTATGAACAATGAAATCAGAAAAGAGGTAACGGGTAAAATGGGACAACATAGAGACAACATGGAATTACATTAAAGTTGCTACCATCACCAACCAATGCTGATTTATCCAAGCTTAAGAAATCCAATTATACCTGTTTATCTGCTATTATCAATCAGCCCCCCCCCTTTCTCTTTTAGTGAGGACAGGCTGTGAGGGGTTATCAAGTTTAGTTGGAGTTAAGCTCACCTGGTTCAACTGCAATTTATATAATCTTGTGTTTCTCTCTATCTTGCTTTTGTTTGGTTTGTTTGCTGCATCCAAACATCATCCACACACTGCACATTCATGCTTCAAGGACACCACTGAGGTTCATTAAAACCATCCCTACATGTTTCTATTTTTTCTTCAGGTCATAATAAACATTTTAAAACCCTTTCTTTATCCTCTCTGGAGCTGGGTTAAAACTTACATCAACACCATGATGTAGTTGGCACCTTTATTCTTTCTGTTTCTTTCTCTGTTTTTCAGCCGTGATGGTAACAGCCCATGTTGTCTTCCTCTGTTTATTGGGAGCTACCTGGAAACATAAAACGCTTCACTGCTTGGATGATTTCTTCAGAGGACGAAATTTATATACAGCTCCACAACATAACAGCAGAGATGGACTATGTGTGTGTGTGTGTGTGTGTGTGTGTGTGTGTGTGTGTAGGTCTATCATTACACAGTTTGGTGAAATCCTGTGGTGATACTATGAGAGCTATAATTTCAGTGGAATGAAGGGAAGCCAAGGACGAGTCTCTCTTTCTCTCTGTGACCTTAGTGACCTACTGTTAATGACAGTTGAAGGCCCTCCATTTCTAATTTTGTCCTATTTCCTCTTTCTTAGCACTGTTGGATCAAGTGTGAAGGTCATCCTCGTAGCAAGTGTGAAAGTCATCCTCGAGGAAGTTTGGATAAAAATTTATATAATTGACTTATATATTAGAAAGGTATTAAACAGCTCCGATCCATGTGATTGTTACTGAAGTCACTGAAGAACAAAATATGCAGAAAAAACAGTAAAAGGTTGATGAACCAATGACGATAGCCGTAGCTACCATTGAGGACACCGAGGTCATGTCCTCTGTATTTCTTTCTTGAAGTTTTGTTTCCTTGTGAAGTGAAAATAGCATCAATGGACCGTCATGTGACACGTACTTGCAGATACCGTTGCCATGTCAAAATGAAAGTAGTCGGCTATAGCCAGAGGCAGAGTGAGGTCTTGAAATCCACCATTGTTATGTCCCAACTGGTTTCCAATTTAACTGGTTTCCTTACAGAACAGCTGCAGCTGTGTTGCACTTCTGTCAGCAGATTCATCACAAACTCACAAATATACAGCCAGCATATTACTGGAGAGTTTTAAGTCGCAGTTATATAGAAAAATGACTTGAAAAATCACCAGAAATGTGTTATGTCTACTTTTGTGAATTGGACTTGACCCGATTTTGTAAACTGTTCATTCATTGGATGAGCCCTTTTCTCCCTTTCCCGGCAGGCCATGCTCCAGTCCACATTTTAAAAACAAACAAAGAAAATAATATATTGCAGTTATAATATTTAAATATACAACCAAAGAAGTTGTAGAAGACTGAAATAGGAGTTGATTTAAGTTGCAAAATTGGAAGTGATAAGAAAGAACTGGACCACAAGAGTACGGTGGCCGACAAGGGCCAAACGCACTGCAACAGCCTAATGCGTCTCAGTTAAGGAAAACAGCTTCAAGTACAGAAACAATTCATTCAGCGTTTCTTGGTTTGTATCGTTTTGTGCTTTGCATTGTTTCTCTATTTGCAGCGCGTTTGATGATGCTGCATTTGTCTTTGTCTTTTAAGTTTTTTCATTTGCACCACATTCCTCTTTTTGTACCTCGTTCAGACTTGTGTTTGAGTTTGTTAGTTTGAATCGTTTCTGTACTTGAAGATGTTTTCCTTAACTGAGACGCATTAGGCCGTTGCAGTGCATTTGGCCCTTGTCGGACACCGTACAAGAGTGACCATGACTGAGAAATGCGCAGCAAGAAAGTGACATAAATACATCATGGATTACATTTTTACTTGTATATAAGGTGTAGTCTTGTTTTTGACCTCAGTATTTTAAAAATCCTGGCTACGTCCTTGTTTACAGCCATGTGTATTATTCCATATGACTGCTGTGTATTTGTTTTAATCTCAACTTCCCACCTAGAGACACAAAGCTGCCCCCCACACACTAAACTATAAAGTTAAGGTTGGGTTAAGTCAACCTGAAAAGTAGAACAGAGAAGCTTAGCCTAACTTGCTAACACAACTAGCACTGGTTCCCACTAGAAGAACTGGACCACAAGAATGACCATGACTGAGAAATGCACAGCGAGAAAGCAACATAAATACATCATGGCTTACATTTTTATTTGTAAGGTGTGGTCTTCTTTTTAACCTCGGTATTTGAAAAGTCCTGGCTACGGCCTTGTTTACAGCCATGTATATTATTCCATATGACTGCTGTTTATTTGTTCTAATCTCAAAACATATAATGGGGGCTAACTTCCCACCTAGAGACACAAAGCAGCTCCCCCCCCACACACTAAACTATAAAGCTTAAGACATTGTGCTAATTTTCAGGTTGACTTAACCCAAGCCTAAATTAACAGAGAAGCTTAGCCTAACTTGCTAACACTAGCACTGGTTCCCACTAGAAGTTGATGTTATTTCAACACCTGCTGAGTCAAAGCGGCTCTCACACATTCAGTGCTGTGTTTGTCTTGCATTATAGAAAGCAGGGGACGGCTTGCTAGCGTTGGCTGTCTCCTCATTCACGGGTCCAGTTGTGCTTTGTGATAAGCAGCAGATAACAATGCCAACCGTGAGGCTTAGTTAACCGCCTGTGCAGCCGTTGGAAGTGTAGGGATATGATGAGTACTTTTTGTGCCTGCTCTCACACTAGAGTCCTGACTGTAGATGTGTTTCCATCCATCTGTTTTAATTGCATTTTCAATTAGTGCATTAAAAAAAATCTGAGGCGAAATGCTAAAAGTTTGGGAGAAGTCTTTTCATAGTGCCAAAACATTCCTCCACTAGGCTGAGCTGGTACACTGATAAAAGGAAAATGTATTATAGAAACAGATATAGTGATAAAATGATGGTGTACATAAAGCATCTGATCTACAGTATCAGTCAAAAGTTTGGACACACTTTCCCATTCACATCAATGAGAAAGTGTGTCCGAACTTACAGTCCATTAAAAAGACAGCAAACAAGAAACATCAGATCTGTGTGAACCAGGGTTATTATAGTTAACTAAAACTAAGACTAAAACTAAAACTAAAACTAGCAATGAAAAAATAATTTAGTTAACTGAAATTAAAATAAAAACTACAAACCCCCCCCCCCGAAAACTAAATAAAAACTACAATGAACAATGTGAAACTAACTAAAACTAAACTGAATTGCAGATAAATTCAGTTTCAATTACTTCCTGTCCTGCAGCAGCCGTGGTTAAAGAATGAAATTAAAAAGGACTTGATGATAAAACATATTTGGTGTCACACATTCTTTCATCCTTTTCAGCTTCTACAAGTCAAGGCTTTCTCTTAATACCTGAAAAACTAAAACTAAGACTAAATAAAAACTTAACTGAAACCAGTCAATTCCTTCAAAATAAAAGCCAAACTAAAAACTAGTCAATTCCTTCAAAATAAAACCAAACTAAAAACTAGTCAATTCCTTCAAAATAAAACTAAACTAAAAACTAGTCAATTCCTTCAAAATAAAACCAAACTAAAAACTAGTCAATTCCTTCAAAATAAAACCAAAATAAAAACTAGTCAATTCCTTCAAAATAAAACTAAACTAAAAACTAGTCAATTCCTTCAAAATAAAACTAAACTAAAAACTAGTCAATTCCTTCAAAATAAAACCAGAATGAAACTACTAAATCACTTGTTGAACTAACTAAAACTAAACTGAAATAAAAAAAGCAAACTGAAAAACTAAATAAAAATAAAAACTAAAGAAAATTTCAAAACTATAATAACCTTGGTGTGAGCCGATGAGGAGACTATAACACTCCTCAACTTAATGAACATGAAACAAACAGAAATGTCATACTTCCATCATCATTTCTACATAACTCTTTGTCATATTGTTGCAACCTCTTCTGTGAAAACGTGGGTGTAACTCGGCTACTATCAGCGGGGCATCAGCAATTCATGCTCCCTAGAAAACAGTAAGGTACGTACAATCACAGGAAAGACAAAATACATAAAGTTTTTATGTCTTTCTTCCTGGTTATTACTATTTTGTCCAAAATAGTACACAAGTCAACACATTTCAAGGACACTGAATTTTTTAGGAAAAATCTATTTAATCTCAGTTTGACTTTAAGGGTTTTGTGAGGCTCCAGGAAATGTATGAACGCCAATATATTATCCTTTTAAATTATACATTAAAAACACACATTTGCACTTTTAAGCAATACAATGTTTTTATATTAATCTATCTATCTATCCATCTATCCATCGTTCTCTCGTTCTCTTGTTCTATCTATCTATCTATCCATCCATCCATCGTTCTATCTATCTATCTATCCCTCTATCCATCCCTCTATCCATCTATCTATCTATCTATCTATCTATCTATCTATCTATCTATCCCTCTATCTATCCCTCTATCCATCCCTCTATCCATCCCTCTATCCATCTATCTATCTATCTATATATCTATCTATCCATCTATCCCTCTATCCATCCCTCTATCTATCTATCTATCTATCTATCTATCTATCTATCTATCTATCTATCCCTCTATCTATCCCTCTATCCATCCCTCTATCCATCCCTCTATCCATCTATCTATCTATCTATATATCTATCTATCCATCTATCTATCCATCTATCCCTCTATCCATCCCTCTATCTATCTATCTATCCATTGTTCTCTCATTCTCTCTATCTATCAATCGTTCTATCGATCGTTCTCTCGTTCTATCTATCTATCTATCTCTATCTTTGGCTCATTCCCACCACTGACGTGCCCTTGAGAAAGACTGTTAACCTGTAACTGTTCAGTGGAGTTGCTCGGTCTCTAACAGATGGTATCGTGGTGGTATTAATTAAACGGACCCCCATGGACCACAAAAAACAGCGAAACAAACTGTCATCAAAAGCAAACTTTGTCTCTAAAATGTCAGCATTTTAGGAGCTGTGATAAACATCCTGGCTTTAATTATATGACATTGCATCTTTATTTTATTATTATTATGAGTTATTATTTGTTTTCTTTTAGCCTGTGTGGGTTTAAGTGAGGCCTTAATAAATGACAGAGCATGCTAAATTGTTTGAAAGCGTGAAAATAATAAAAAATTAGAGATGACATGTAAGTCTGAAATTCTGCTCAGGGCCCCAAAATTCAAGGAAGCATACAACAATAGCTTCAAGTCTTATAAAAAAGAAGTACTATGGGACCGATGGTGTTCCTCAGATGTTCTGGTCAGCTCCCCGCTGCGTTTGCACGACATACATGTCATGATGACATGGATGTTTACATTTGACAGAGTGGAAATGACAAGTGGATTGTCCCGCTGTGAACCACACTTCATTTCATACTGAGTGGTGTAATCTGATTTGTGAGGCAAATTAGCGAACAAAGCACTTCAGTTCAGAACTGAATTGCCCCACAAGAGGAAATTCCTCAAACAAATCCATGTGATTAGGAAACCAAAAGGCAGTTTATAGTTATGCAGTTTAAAATTATGTCCAGGAATTAAACAATATTGTGAATCAGTTGCATCTAATATTTGAAAATCCCTCTGACCACAAAGATGGATTAAACATGTCTTAACCCTTTACATACTGTTCATATGCTGACTCATAATAAGTCCAATTCTCATTCATAAATTCTCCATCACTCATTTATTAATCTTATAGAACAAAAAAGACATTCACAATCACTATTTTATGCTCCAGGAAAACATTTAATCAGCTCCACACATGCAAAACAGATGCATTTTATTTCCATTGTTTGCATCCTGTAGGTAACATTAGGAAAGGTCTGTATAGGTCTAAAGCTCTAAAATGTAAAATTGGGTCAAAGTTGACCCTGAACAGTCTGTAAGGGTAAAACACAGATGACTCCCTGTGTTAAAAGAGATAGGAGGCTTATCTTATGAGACGTTAAGTTTCTTCAGAGTCAAAAATCAAGTACGGGTTTCAGTATGGTCCAGATTTGAACAGAAAGCGAAATAAACATGAACATTAATCAGTAAACATAAACAGTGTAAGAAAGAGAGAGAGAGAGAGAGATTAATTTACAAACATTCTGTGTAGTGGGGGTTGAATATGTGCGTCAAACTGTTAGTGCATAAAAAAGCTACATAGAAATACCAAGTAAATGTGAGTGTCTTTAAGGAATTTGAAAACTTGTCTCCAGTGATGATTTTAACCCAAACCATGATCTTTACATAGTTCTAATCAAGTAAACTAGACATTAACCACAGTGTCACACCTTAAAACATCTTTATTTTCACTCCCTAAAGATCCTCATGTGTGAGGGCAGCAGTGGAAAATACTAAACTAAAGAAACTGTGAAAATACATCATTGTTCATCAAGGGTGGAGATAATCGTTCATTAATCGTAATAGAGGTTAAAAGTTCAATTAATCCTGATTTTGGCTTTTCCCATAATCGCCCAGCCCTACTAACTAGTAAAAAATAAAATACATCTAGTGCAGGACGAACAAAGATGCAGCGTACACAATATAAATATGAGTGAGATGGGTTGAGGTGGCAGTAGTCCTTTCAGTCCCTTACTGTCTGTTGTCTGGGGGAAAGAAGCGGTGGAGGTGGCAGGTGGTCCTGGTTCTGGGTGTTCTCAGAGAGTGAAGTCTTGCAGGGTTGAGAGGTGTCAGATATGATCTAACTCTGACCTGAGAGTTGTAAATGTCTGTTAAGGAGGGGAGTGTGTGGGTCCAGTGATCTTCTTCTCTGCACGCTGCCCAACACGCTGCAGTCTGTTGTTGTGTAGATATATACACCGGCAGCGCTCGTGACATCTGGAGGGTTTTTCAGTTTACGAGCGCTGCCAGGCCTTCTCGGTGATAGGTGATATGTTTCAAATACGGCTCCGATGTGGTATTCTCCATTTCAGGTCCTGCTGGATGGTGGTTCCCAGGAATCTGTGGGACTCAGGTCTGTTTACTGTCATTCCCTGAACGGCCAGTGGCTTATTTCTCCAGAAGTCGATGATGACAGTTTTCTGTGTGCTACTTCCCTGGAAGCAGACCTGTCTCCATTTGTAATGAGATTATCAGCTAGTTTAAAACATTCAACTGAGCACACACACACACACACACACACACACACACACACACACACACACACACACACACTTTTTAAATGTAAAATATAAAAAGAAGATTGATTTTGATTTCTTTTCTTAAATAGTTGTGAAGAATTAAATTACAAATCTCTCCACAGAAATTGATTTAACCAGAGGCTGTCCATCAACAGCAGGTGGACCAGAGTCAGCCCTCAAACCAGAGTTTGAAAACCATCTGCTTTAGTGATGTGCGTGTATGTGTGTGTGTGTGTGTGTGGCTCGTGTGTGCATAAGCTTATTCAGGAGCCGCTGTTATCTAATTAAAGTAGACAGACAGGCCCAGAGACACACTGCAGGATCAAGACTCCTAATAAGGAGGAGATCACAGCAGTGGTGGGCACACACACACACACACACACACACACACACACACACACACACACACACACACACACACACACACACACACACGCACACTGAGCGGTAATCCCATTCCCTAGCTGTCTCTCACCCCTGGAGCTTTGGCTGTGTGTGCGTCCTATTAGCTTTCTTAAGCCAACAAGTTCACTGGGCCAGTCAACCAGTCAGTCGGTTAGTCGGTCAGTTATTTAATTAACCTTTTAACCCACCAGTCGACAAATGTTCCAATTAAACTGGGAACAATTTACAAGACTATTAAGATCCAACAAGATTTCTTACATCACAGATTAACAACCTATTTTTGCCAATTACAGTCGTCTTTGTTCATCAAACTGCAAAGTCACATCATTCACATATATTCAGATTAAAGTCTAAATAGCATAAAACTCTAACTAAATCTAGCATATCTAACATAATGCTGCTCCAGCTGATCTGAGACTGAGTCAAGAGATGAGAGTTTTGTATTACTGTCTAACCAACAATGAATGTATCCTACTTACAAGTATTGTTTGTGTGTGTTTACAGCCTGATATATTTCTATTCTGTACTTGAGATTTGTTGGCTGTAAGAAAAAAAAATAGAAAATGACCAGCCTTATCCTTTAAATCATGACAATTATCCGACTTAACTTACTTTACATTTACAACATCTGGCAGCTGCTCTTTACTATCAGAGTTATTTATGGCATGACACAGCGATGTCACGAGATGAAATCAACATGGAAATCTGGCAGCAATCAAACTATCTCGTTACTCATTTGAAATCATTCGGGCATAACTTATCTGTCATCACAAAGTCAGCAACTTAGCAGTGATTCAGTCAGTGAGCCACTTAGTCAGAGAAACATCCAAGCAGGTGAAAAGGTTAAGAGGTTTATGCCGTCACTTTCAAGAAAACCAATCAACCAATCAACCAAATGAGTATTTCAACAAATAGTGAGTCAGGCAAGATGTTTGTCTTTCCTTTTCTAATTAGAAGGATGTTACTGTTACCTTCCCTGTTACGTAATATTTACATTCCTTATATGTGTATTTGTGGTCTGAATAGTACTTTGGATGAAATACTTTTCATCATCATCCTGCTTGGCATTGTTTATCAGGGGAAGGGCTTGTGACTCATCTAATAGATATGATTGAAGTCTACAGAAAAGAATTTGGCTGAAGATTTCCTGTTTTTTTCTTGTTGTGATTAAATCTCCAAATCTCATGTGCAGAGCCAAATATTTTGTCCAAATCCTGATTTTATTCCTCTATGGAGCTTTATTGTTAACCAAAACCTATTAAAAAATAACTCAATGAGTCACACCCTGAGTGATATGTTCCCTTGTGTGGAGGTTGGGTAATGTTAGTTTTTTTTAGAAACAGCTCGAAACGTGATTCTGTTTACAGTGGATGCTACTAGGCATGGGCCGGTATGAGATTCTGGCGGTATGATAACCATAAGAAAAAATATCACGGTTTCATGGTATGGTGGTATTGCGGTTACAGCTCTAAAATATTCCTAAAAGGAAGAAAAATAAAGACAGACCTGAATCTGTACTGACAGTGTGAGGGGTCGTGATACTCTACACTGCAGCTGCACCACCTGAGGGATTTCTGACCTTTCCACTTCCTGTCTTTGACCAGACAGAAAACAGCTCATACCTTAGGAACAGTATGACAGAAAGTTTGACGGTTT
The DNA here is from genome assembly GCF_027409825.1 of Scomber japonicus. Taxonomy (NCBI): domain Eukaryota; kingdom Metazoa; phylum Chordata; class Actinopteri; order Scombriformes; family Scombridae; genus Scomber; species Scomber japonicus. The sequence continues at coordinate 31,846,526 of NC_070580.1, read as the reverse complement.
CGGTTATCGTGGCTTTTTTCAAATCGCGGTATACCTTGAACACGGTTATCATCCCATGCCTAGATGCTACACATGATCCGAAACCTGTGTGTTATTAACCACGATTAAACAATCTAAGAGTATAAAGTTAGGCTTCAAAATCGTGAAAAATCAAATATCTCAAACACTGTGGGCATGTCCGATGATGGTGCCGAAATTACACATCTCTCAAGTGTCAACTGTCAAATATCACCAGTACCACCTGAAAAATAGATGCTCAGTCTAGCAGCTTTCTTCTTCCTACACAGCCCTCCATGTTTGAGCTACCAGAGCCGAAATCCAGTTCTGAACCAGAGGACACTGACCTACTAAGAATCAACCTAATTTTTCTTTCTCCCAATTGCAATATTACTGTCTAGATAGAATAACATGACGTAAGCCAAATAAAGCTGGGCTATAGAGCAAAACATATTAGTGAAGATCTGTATTGAGTTGCTGCACATGAGACAGTGGCGTCTGCTTTACACAGAACTACTCTCCAGAGACTGAAAACGTAATCACTGTTATTAGTCTTTGGAGCCATTACAATACAAACTATAGTAAGGGCTGTTTTCACCGCAAAGGAGCATGTCACCCAGTGCAGCAATGAGGCTCACTGATGTGTTTTTTAGTCGTTTTTGGACAACAACAGAGGTCTACACAAGACTAAGCAATGTCTAGAGTTGTCAATGTCAATGTCATGTCTAAGCTTTGAATGCACACACACACACACACACACACACACACACACACACACACACACACACACACACACACACACACACTACTTATACTAAGTAGATGAGTTCATTGTTAGTTTGGCTCTGCACATGACATTAGTTGACAATAAGAAAAATATAAAAATCATCAACCAAAACCTTCCCTGAGAGGTTTTTTAAGGAATTATAATTATGATTAGTTGGACATCTGTTCTGCTAATAATGTTAATTTATTAAATCTTGGAGTTCTGAACTTGTTTTGACATTTTAACGAGAAATTTGAACTTAGTTGACTTAGTCAGAAAATGACGAAAGTCTATTTACAGGGAATCAGTTGATGTCACCTTGGGCTGCTTCAAAGATTAATATCATTAAAGCTGTATTATTTATTTTCAAGTAAAAAGTTTGGGGTGGAACTGATGCGAAACAATTTGGAAATCCCCAAATTAAACTGTTAGTCAGAAATTAAACCAGTGACTCACTCAGCCAGTCAGGGGGGGGTTTAGTAGTCAGAGCTGAAACCAGGCCAGTCAGTCAGTCTGCCAGTCGGCCTGTAGGTGGCACATTAACCCACTTCTTCACCTCCAAGCTCTTTGTGTGCCTGCCTCTCTCTGTGTGTGTGTGTCCACTGCCACTATTACAAAATGTTCTATTCTGCTCTACTGCTGTGATCCGCCCTACATCAGCTGCTACAGACAGAGACCCCTGCACTCCCCCCCCCCTCCACACACACACACACACACACACCCCAACAAAAAATCTGAAACAGCAGACTTCTTCAAAATTCAAGGCGTTATTAATTTTTTTCTTCCTTCTTTCTAGTATCTTGTGGAAAAATATGGAAAGCATGTACACTAAGCAAAAAAAAAAAAAATAGTTTCCATATGACAGACTCCCACCTACAAAGGCTGTGATTCTTTACTGAAGTGCAGAGTGTATGCAGAAAATGTATGCATAAATACCAAAAAGGCAAGCAGGAGCTGTTTATGTGATGGAGGTCAGTTTAACAGCCTTATAATGTACATACATCAGCATCATGCATATTTTTTTTTAACATTTCAAACATAAATCAGCTGTTATTAAGATGTCAAATAGATCTTTACAATAACAAAGCCCCATTAAATATATAGTACGTGTGCAGCTGTAACCACCAATCATATTAAATAGGCGTGTGTGTGAATATTATATATATATTTATTTATTTAAAGAGCCTGATATAAATGAATATGGTTGGTATAAAACACGGTGAGCTCCCGTTACCGGATTCCTTGGAGCCTGCTGAGAACTCACGTGAACAGAGTCAGACTCGCGCGCTCATTGGGCGGTGTATCTTGCACGTGTACCGGCGAAATCCTTGTCCGTTATGTAACGTGCAGCGCAAAAAGAGGGGAGCGACATAGGGAGGAGGAGGAGGAGAAAGAGGAAAAGAGGGAGGGCTGCGGTATCTGACCGGGGCTGTGTGGAGTTAATTCATCACAATACATATACACAGTCCTTTCACCCGTTTACTACAGCATGTGTTTTTTTGTTTGTTTTATTATTTATTTTGTATAAAAAATAAATTTAAAAAATGTTTTATTTGAATGCCAACTAACTATAAATATGGTTCATTTTATTTGTGTGTCTCCTTTTTTAATGATTGCACAGGAAAATGTAGGAAAATATGACTAAATTTATGCAATATTAACACAAATCTTTTTAAAAACATGGAGCACAAAATGTAAAAATAAACAATAATAATCACAATAAGTGTAATAAACTATGATTTCACTGCGAATAAAATGATATGCACATGTAGCAGAATGAATGAAAGCAGTAATAAGAAATTATAAAAGTTTTATTAAGGTGTCCTAAAGCTAGATTGGAGGCTGAAATGAGCTGAAAGTGTATAAGTGACTGTTTTAAAACTATGTCGATAAGATGACAGTTTGAGATAGTTTGTGGTTGCAGTAACAGCAGCAGCAGCAGCAGCAGTAGTATTGGCAGATGTAGTAGTAGTGGCAATAGTAGTAGTAGTAGTAGAAGGAGGAGGAGGAGGGGATAGATGGATGGTGAAACACCCCTGCAAGATTTGAATTTGGAGGACAACGTGGCTCTAAAAGCATCCAGCCTGTCTACCAGCCTGTCTCTCTCTGTCACATTATTATAGTTAAAGGTAAAGAGGGAGAGGAGGAGGAGGAGGAGGAGGAGGAAGGGGGGGGGGGGGGGGGTTGTGGTGGGTTATACATTATAACTTCTACGTATGTTGACATTTTTACAGCGTGCTGAATATGAGCTCTGCCTACATACTGTAAAAAAAAAAATGCCACCACACTCACTAAATAATGACTAATAGAGTTAAATGTCTAAACAATGAATCACAAATTGCAAAAAACCCCAGCCCTTTTAAAATAGTAATAATAATAATAATAATAATAAGGGTTTAAAGAGTTAAGCTCCAAAATCGACGCCCACCGACGCGAGACAGACAGACAGGCAGACAGACAGACAGACAGACAGGCAGTAAGACACCCGGCATAGCCTCACAATCCACGTGTGTTTCTTGTCCTAACTTTTACCCGCCACCATTTTCCCGGAATCCCACCCATGCACAGTATCCCTCCGCCCGCCTGAGACATAACATAGACCCCAACTTGAAGGCGATATTTATAATACTCGCCCTCTATTTCGCTTATTCCGCTTGAACTCGATCGAAATAGTCAGCGAAGACGAACATATTGGCGGTGGGTTTAATTGCAATTAATGAACCGCTGTGGTTTTTGGTGTTTTGGCGCGATTTTGCCCCGGCGCGGACGGACATCGCCGAGTCGCAGAGATATAAACCCAGTGACCCATCGGCCACACCTACTCTGTCTGATAGTAAAGGAGAAGGAGAGTGGGAGGCATTAACACACCATGCTACCCTGCTCTAACTTTAATTTCACACGCAGAAAAATCAACACTAGAAAATAACAACTCTTATTATAGTGTCACATATATCCATCGAGCTCTGTGGACCTTATTTGGATATTTTTGTGGACGGTTTTCCTCCGAATTTTGTATTTTATTTTTTATTCTTCATTCTTGAATAATCTTTTCCCATAAGGACAGCTTGAAGGTAAGAGAGTTGCATGCATAGCTAACTTAAACATATGGATGTAATGGTGGCATTGAAGTCACATAACTACATGGTGTTAAATTAGTGCTTTTGTGCATTTCTTTGTCCTGTGCGTGCTTTTTAATGCAGCTTAAAGCGTTAAAAATAAAGATAAAGCCGGTTTCACGTGGAGGTCCCCACCTTCCTCAAACCCACGCATGGGGTTTTTAAATGACCCTCAACAGCGGGTCAAATGTTGGACGTCTTTTAAAGGACTTTTAAGCTTTTTTCTGCTGCATTGACTTCACATTGACTTCACATGGAGTCACTGAATCAATATAGATACATGTCTTGGTGCATTTTGAGTAATTTTTGTTGTATTAATGACGCTTTTTTGGGCAAATAAAATATCTCCATGAGTTAAGTGCAAACGCATGCAATCACACATTAATAGCAGTGAAATGCATCTCCATTCAAAAGCTCATAGAGAAAAGTGCTTATTTTAGATATTTCTGCATGTCTGCATTCACGCATGGACCTCTCTGTCGGTGCAGTCGCCGGTACTTTGAGTCAAAGGCGTGCATTCACATGTAATAAACAGTCGGTTAGTGTTATGCAGACTGGTTTTTTGGATGAGGGGGTTGAAATGTCGTCATAAATACCATTAATTGCTTATTTTTGCCGTCTTGTCACGGCGCAGACACGTCTGTATTTACGGTTTGGCTCAGGTTTCTCCAGGCTGTGATGGTAAAGAAAGACATCCTTTAACTAGCAGGCAGCCTGTCTGCACCACACACACACTGCGGCTTTGTTCTCCAGCACAGCCTGCTATACATACACATACCATAAGACTCCGGAGGATTATTGTGAGATTTTACCTTCTGGAAAAGTTTATAGAACTGTTTTTAATAATTTGACTTTTACGGCTTTTGTGCATTGCGATTTAAATGTTTTTTTGTTTTTTTTAAATATTGATCGTGAATGTAGAAAAGCAGCATGTGTTGGCTGGTTAGTGATATTATAAGAGGCAAGCTTTTTTCCTTTTTACTCTGAATAGGAAAGTTGTGATAGTGTCTTGATTTCGTGCAGGCAAAGTATTTAGTCAAGTGTTGAGTAACAAACAAAAAAGAAGAAGAAGAAGAAACACAAAAACAACCCCTCCTTTGTTTCTAAGTATCGTTTTCCATGTCAGCAGGCAGCCGGGCTTCATTTGCGGTGCTTTTTTAAAAAAAATCACTTTCTGTGAAGGAAAAAAAAAAAGTAAATTGTGGAAAGAGGTATTGAGTTTCTGCCCCATGTCTCTCCCAGCTGTTCCTGTGATGTCATGGGGAGGGAGATGAGAGGAGACGAGGGGTGGTGTTAAATATTTGGGGGTGATTTTACACCTCCCAGGGTGCAACAAGGGGCGGGGCTGTAGTGATGTAAACACAGATAAAAGGTTGCACCCTGCAGGTCGGGGTCTCAGTTTGGAGGAACTGGTTTAAACTTTCACTACAACACGTGTTGCTGCTGCTGCTGCTGCTGCTGCTGCTGCTGGGGGGATTTACCGGGCTAACTCTCACACCACGCAGCTTTTAAACACACTACCGGCTGTGCTCCTCTCTGGATTTTAACTTGATCACCTCCACTACATCTCTGACCTTTTTTTTTAAAAAACATTTTTTGTTATTCTCCCAGATTCTGCAAGTAAAAATGTTGCAAAGCTTCGCGCAGTCGCAGGAGTGGCTTTACACGGAGCCGCTGCTATTCGACGACGAGTTCTGCCAGAGTTTGATGAAGGACCTCCAGTCGCTGCCGACACCCCCACAGTCTCCCCCAATGAAGACTGGGCTGGGCGGCAGCAAGCCTCTGTCCAAGGAGGACCAGCTGAGCTACGTATCAGACATCCTGCTGGAGGACCAGGACATGCAGCTCAACTGGAACTACGACTTCTTCCACTCAGACAACGCAGAGAAAGAGGGCGAGTCCAGCCAGCCATGCTCCCCTCTGGAGGAGAGCAGCGAGGACTGTCTGTGGCAGTGCCTGGCATCGGACAAGACCCTGGAGGAGAAGCTGGTCTCCACCATGCTCAGCTCCAGCCCCCTGCTGTCCGACATCGACACCAGCATCTTCGAGGGGATCGCCAGCTCCACGCTAGACTGCCAAAATCTGATGGATGCTCAGGAGCCCAGTGAAGCCACATCAGACTATGGTTCAACCGGTGGAGAGCTGTCCACCTATTCATCCAGTGACTCTGGTGAGTTCAGGAGCTTTATCTTCACTTTACATTCCTGAGTCAGACTTAAATGTTTGGTCTCTTTGTTGTAGATCTTAAGTGAGTGATTTAAGAAAGCTGCCTATCAATTCTTTTTTCATTTTATTGATTTTTTTATTGATGTTTTGGCTCTGATAGTGATAGCAGTCTGTTATCTCCATGCCTTGTTATTGTGCCGCCTATTAGTACAAACACTCCTTCGCCCCAGAGCCGCTCCATTGATAATTCATTGTTAATGTTTAGTGGCACCGAGCCCAAAATGTTCTTTGCACTCGGCTTATCTGCTTCCCACCTGTGATCTGCTGGAGTCTTTATGACTCGAGGATGAGGAGGCGTGGATGAGGTTTTAGCTGATGACTGACATGAATAGATGAGAGGTTTTGACTCTCTCTAAGTGTGTGTGTGTGTGTGTGTGTGTGTGTGTGTGTGACTCATGTTTTAGCGGTAACATTTGCGGCTCCATCCATTATCTTCTAATGAGTTATTTCACCATCGTAACCCTGCTAGCATTCCTGGCTGTAAACCAAAGAGGAAGTGGTAGACTGGCATTTGTTGATTTTTTTTTTTTTAACTTAAGGATTACTTACTGCTCAAACATAGTCACTTTTTGTTGATTTTTTTTCTAAATTTCAGTTTTTTTGGAAACTTAACTACCCATTCATTTCAACAGTAAATAGCTTTTTATGTAATTTCACATGAAACACTTGAGTGTACAATTCAGAGCACTGAAACTCAAACTACTATTTATGCATTTAACTGTTGCTGTAATCTAGAGCCGCCTCCACTCATTAACAGAGGTACCGTTTGCTAACAGCTGTAAGCTTCTGCCAGTTTATGGTTGTTTACAGTAGAAGGAAAGACTTGACTGGTGTCCTACCTGTGTGTGAGTGTGAGAGCCCTCATGGTGTGTACAGTGTCTACACTCATGTTGTTGGTTTCAGCGCTCCGCTAATGTCATCAGGACGTCACCGAGCAGATAAAGTTACCGGAAAACTCATCTAACCCCTTCTCTCCTTCTCCTCTTCTCTTCTCTCACAGAGGAAGAGATTGATGTTGTGACCGTGGTACGCTGCCCCTCCAGCCCCTCTCCTCTGTCCTCGTTGGCCGACCGTCAGCAGAAGCAGGAAGAGGAGCAGAGGGCTCTGCAGCGTCACTTCGAGATCCAGCTGCAACACAACTACGCCGCGCCTTGCCCCGCCTCGCCGCCACCTTCCTCCGCCTCTTCTTCCTCATCCTCGTCATCGTCCAACAAGCGCTCGAGAGGGAGCGACGGCTCCTCGCGCTACCACCACTCATCCCGCAGCTCTTCTTCTTCGTCGTCCTCGTCGCGGTACCACCACCACCACCACCACTCGTCTCGGAACTCGACGGAGACTGAGGACGAGGAGGAGAGGCGGCGGACACACAATGTGATGGAGCGACAGAGGCGCAACGAGCTGAAGAACTGCTTCATGCGCCTGCGCGACAATGTGCCCGAGCTGTCGCACAACGACAAGGCGTCCAAGGTGGTGATCCTGAAGAAGGCCAGAGACTGCATCTACGGCCTGGAGGAGGAGAACCACAAGTTGCAATCCAAGAGAGACAAACTTAGAGCCAAACAGGAAGAGCTGAAAGCCAGGCTGTCGCAGCTCCGCAGCTAATGGACAAGGCATGGACCATGGGTGGGGAGTTTCGTTTTTAGGTGTTTATCTCTGTCGGGGGGGGGGCGGTGGATGAGGGAAGAGACTTTGTACAAAGACAAGAGGGATGGGTTGGGGTAAAGGATGGCGTCTCATGCTGAAAGAGCGCACAAAGTTAACATTTCAAGAAATTGTTTTGGTTAAAATAGGTCTGGACTGTGTAGACTTCTTGCACACTTGCAAATGTTGCCATAACACACACTCATTGCCTCATGCCTTGACTGCTGACTGTTGTAGAGAGTAAGATGTTTTTAAAAGTTGAAACGAGGATGGAGCGAGCAGATATTTCGTTTTTCTTTATGTAGTTTGGTTGGATGCACACTGAAAGACACGCTAACAATACACAACACAAGGACAATACATTTTTTTTTTGTTTGTTTTTTGGGGTCATCTTTTCTCCATTTCATCCCATTTGGGAAGCTTTAAATTAATTTGGGAGATGCCAAATGGTGCAGGAGAAAAATGACTCGATGCTGAAATGCCCGTTGAGCCTGATAACTGGAAGCCACAGCAGCTCAGTGTTTAGTAGTTGATTGAAACTTGAATATTGTCAGGATATCTTATAGCCATAGTAACCAGTGATCCCTCCTTCACTGATGTCTGATGCTGGCTTCCAGGTTATTGGGTCAACTTTGGGCACTTCTGTCAATTCCACTTTAATTCCAATTTTGATGCTACTTTTAAGTTTTTTAACAGAGGAAAAAGTTCTTCAGTGTGCATTCAGTCCTGTCTGGCCTCAGGCGGACCCTTGGGCCCAACACCACTCTGTTATCAGGTTAATATGTGTTAATGACAATACTGTATTGACCAGGTTTGTTACTGTACACATAATAAGGCTCAGCCTCGCCTCAGTTCACTACCAGTTCACTCTCTTCTGTGAGTGTGAGTGTGTGTGAGAGTGAGAGTGAATGAACGTGTGAGAGTGATTTCTCGAATTCAAAATATGGAAAATATTATATGTATTTAAGCGTTTATCATTAATGAATTCTACAAACTCAAATGTAGCCATAATAACAGCATTCAGGTTTTTGAAGAGTCTGAACTGGAGAGTGAACTGAGCTGCGAGCTGAGCCGCCGTAGCAAAAAGCTGATGGTGTCCTGATATTGTTAAAGGTTCTTGTTGGAGGAAGCTGCAGCAGCAGTGATACTGTGACATTTAGCTCTGTCGTTAATTAGAGCAGCCAATTTGCAATGTGTATATTAAGGAAAGGGTCGATATTTTTGTTATTAGACGACCATTACTCCAGTGGAAATTGCTTGATTCATTCATCGGTGGCTCTCGTTCATCAAACCCTCTTTGAAATTCGTAAAGTTTCTCTATGTGAGAAACATCTTAATGACTTAACACCTGCAAAAGTCAATAAGGATTGAGTTTTTTTTTTTTGTGGTAAGGAAAAACTAGGATCGATTACATCTTCTAAGCAAATGTAATTAACTTTGAATCTTATGATGATGAAAAAATACCACATTTTGCATCGAATTGAATCATTTTGAATCATGTACTCGTTACATGACAGAGGGCCACTGACATTAACCAACATTCCCCTGTTCTTGAAAGATTTTGTGCCCAATGTTTTGCTCACATAATAGCCACTGAAGAAATGTGCTATATAAAGTCTCTTCTAGCAGTTTGAAACCAGGCGTTGAACCTGGAAGGTGGTTTTGTGACTTTGGGCTGGATCTGAAGTTTAAAATATCAATAATAGGGTTGAACATAATGCCATTTTACTCTTAATATTGTAGTCCATTGTTTTGAATAATGATAATAGAGCTGTTATGGTGTATTAACCATAAAAAACCTGTTCTGCCTTGAAATAAGTTCTGTTCAGGACTCCTTGTTTCTTTGGTTTGATCACAGCGCTGTCTGGTTAAAACCTCATCTTCTTCCAACATTGGGCTATTTCTCCAGGGAATGTCTGGCGTCTGGCTTTTCTTCCACACGTCTGCCAATCTATGTTTATTCTTCCTTTTTTGTAGAGCTTCAGTTTTCACAGAGCTGCCTTTAGCGGTAAAAAAAAGGCTCACTGAGGTTTTAACAAGACAGCAGGGATGAATATGTTTAGCATGGCAAACCTACCTCCACCTAACTGCAGTCTGGCCTGTTTTTTCTTTTAGAGGATTGTTGTACAGATTTTTTTTTTTTTTAATGTAAATATTTTTGTTATTGTATCATAAATTATTGTAGTCTTTTTTTTCTTTTTTTGTTTATTGAATTTCAGGATTTAAAAATGTTAAAATTTGTATTTACCAAGCAGCACTTTTTTTTTTTAAATATGTACTTAATTAAAGTATGAATGAGAGTTGGGAAGCCTGTGTGGTTTTATTGTACACTATCTCTATTACACACACACACACACACACAAGCACACACACATAAATAGGCTAAATAATTGGGCGAAGTATGTTTATAGAGCTATTACAGCAGCGGAGTTATAATGATTTTTACAAGATTAATGAAATAGGGACATTAAATATGGAATAAAAATCTACACTGCATGTCAGTGTTTCTAATGAGCTCCAATCTAAACCTCAAGAACAATAAATTAACCAAAAACATGTTTTTTAGGATGTTGATGCACTCATTGATGAAGCTTTATCACTTTCAGACCTTTAAAATCAGCCTTAGCAGCGTTGTTAGCCATCTATACAAACACAAACTTCTGGATCTTTACACTTATCAATCACAAGAAAAAAGTAGGTGAAACTCTCCTATAAGGACAAGCTTGAATGTGTTCACATCTCTCTTCAGTAGTGTTGAATATTTGTGCAGCAAATAATGATTATTTTCATTTTTAGTGCAATCTTGTCTATAAAATACCTGAAAAAAGTGAAAAAGTTAGTTATAGTTTCTTATGGCTCGAGGTTGTGTCTTCTAATCTCTTCTTCTGTCTCAGTGACAAACCCAAACCTGAACATATTGAGTTTTTATCATGTTAGACATATACAAGTTTCAAACCCTCACATCTGAGCCACTGCAACTAGTAAATATTTGGCAAAAAGAGACTAAGATACTCATTTAATTATAAAAATGTTGATTCCTTTTCATTCAGTCTATCATTGCAGCTCAATTGGACATGAATGCATCACTGCGCTGTGTAGTGTGTTACAGTATCAAGATTACTTTAAATTGTGGAATGTGGACATCAAAGGGAATTTCACCATCCGAATAAATAAAGTGTATCTGGAATAATCCCAGTAATGCCTTTATATGGGGTTGGCTTGTTTGCTTATTTAAACAGGAGTTTGATGAAAGGATCAGTTTTTGGGAGAACAGCCAGTCTCCAAAAGAGGAGAAAAATGTCTTCTTAAAAAAGGTTTTACATACATGTGGCGTCTCCTTTGCTAACTAGCTAGAGATCTGACTGTTCAGAAATCACCTGCATGTTTTAGACCCCCAAAAAAAACCCCTCCAAAACCCCGCACACATACACACACAAGGGGCTGATTCGTCGGTGGCCTGCTGCATCAGGTCCTGGTGGAACAATGAAATATGATCCATGAAGTCCAGTTTGAGAAACAGGTCCATGAGTTTGAAGGCTTATCAGCTGCCAAAACAAAGCAGAGTGATTTTAAACACGACGCAACTTACAAAATGTGAGGTAAAGGGGTAAACCGTAGAATTAGCTCATTCACTGCAGCAAAGTTGTGAATTTGTGCTTCAGGTTGCAGCAAAATTGGATCCTGGATGCAGTTTTTTTTGCTGGACACTTTGCTGCCTCTGATCATTGTAATGAACATGATGCACTGCATGTTGCACAGTGCTAATGTCTGTATGAACATGGACTTACATCAGTTTAAAGTAATGTACACCTCCCTTTATAAAGCCTGTTGCCTGCAGCTCCTTTACTCAGATCATTGTGGCTTTTTTCTGCTTGCAATATTTCAAACTGATCCTCTGAGGGCGGAAAAGTGTAAAAAGTGATGCTGTTAAATTTACAAATATAAAGCATTTCCTCTTAGCTGCTTTAAAATAAAACTCCCAATTTGATTTGCCTATGCAAAACCTTTATGTGAAACAAGCAGGAAGTGATTGCTTTGAGTTAGCATTCATGTAACACAATAGATGCAGGTCTGATGGGGCTAGGTGAGCATGCTGAGAAACTGAAATGCTTCACGATTATGTAAATTCAGACCACAGCGGTTGGTCAGCCATCAGCGCCATCACACACTGTGCGGCCAATCTTCTGCTCCCCATAGAAAATGAATGTGATCTGTTGATTTGACATCCATCAACAGATCCAGTGTCTGCACCATTAGACCAAAAAGAGCCTTGCATAAAGAAAATGAAAGTGGCTGCGTTGATGTGGCCATGCTGTTTAAAGTACTGCTGAGATAATGAAACATGAACCAAGAAGTCCAGTTAGAGTTACAGATCAGTGTGTGGAGTTATCAGACGTCAGAGCAACAGTTTGTAATACTCACAGGCAGTGATTCAAACTTTTGGAAAGTTATCGCGTATCACAGCTGTTTAATCTTTTGTCACAACAATTGTAAGGTGAGCAGTTGAAATACTGAACGATCATGTTACAAAAATATCCACCAGCCATGTGGCCAATGTAGCGCATTGCTGGATAACATTACGTTGCATTGCTGTAATGGTTGAACCTACATTTTTCAACTCTGCGTTGTTTCGCTGGAGCTCTCTGTGTGACCCCCTGCTGCATCAGCACACTGGCCCCATTCAAATGAATGAGAAGGACGCATTTTTTCACATAGAGCCAGTGCCAGTCTGAACGCAGCCTTAATTGCAGGGGCTTGCAAGGGCTAGCAGAGCTAGCGGGCTAACAACAGCATTCCACAATTTGTCAATCATACAGCTTCTCATCAAACACTTCACTGTCCTTGACCTTTTGTTCTCTACTCAGCAGCATCTCTCCTTCTCTACTGCTTGTATTGTTTCATCACACACTTATACAAACAAGGATATGCAAAATCCTTTTATCCTGCATGAGAGGAATCTGCCTTCTGCACTGAAATAGGTTGGGAATGCATTTCTGTCAGACCACATCATGAGAAACAGAAGACAAATTCCACAATCTTCATTTTGTGCAAAGAAGAAAAGAGCTCAACTCCCACACACCTGTCAACCTCTGCCGCCCCTCCCATGTGTAGAGATATGTGAATGTTGTCTCAGGGCAAAGTGTGAGGCTCCAGCAGGTAGATGTGTTGTGCAACCTGAACTCTAGTCCATGTGCCCCAATGTGCTTGTGGAGCAGGTGGACATGTGCCAGACAGGTGTGTGTGTGTGTGTGTGTGTGTGTGTGTGTGTGTGTGTGTGTGTGTGTGTGTGTGTGTGTTACTTTATGTTATCTTGTTCTTTTGCAGCGTAGGTGTTTAATTTAAATTCCCTTTTAGTGCTGTTGCTTCACCAGTTGCGTCAAAACTGTCAAAACTGAAGCAGTTGATTATTTACTTAACTTCCAGTTGATTTGATATGATTCAAATCTTTAATAGTCACCTGAAGTTCAAAATCCTTTACATTTAGAAGACACACAGAAAGAGAAAAATACTGATTGGCTGACTGGGTTTTGATAGACAGGACACTCTATTTAGGACTCTAAACCCATTTCATCCAAAACTCAAAATTGTTAGTGTGTGTGTGTGTGTGTGTGTCTGTGTGTCTCTCTGTGTGTGTGTGTGCAGGAATGTGGGTCAAGGTGAGCTGTTAAATGTGACTGTCAGGTGTGTCAGATAGCAGCTAACGGATCGCCTTCGATGCCGTAAAATCCTTTTCATCAGCGAGCGACAGATTAGGTTTGTTGTTTTATGAAGGGAGAGATTTGATAGTAAGTCTGAGCTGTAAAAAAACACATACACCAATTCACTCTCTTCTTGCTCTAGTTGGTTTAAGAAGCAAGTAGGTGGAGCTTTGCCTTTGAAATGTGAGGCGTTCATCTATGTTTACATTTTTTATTAGACTTTATCTCTTATATTGCTGCTTCCTGCCATGCTGTGATATACATGTTTATATTACAGTAAGAGATTGTAAATGTTTCACCTGCATTTCTGAGAAGTCCTTTTTCTTCTACAGTGAACAAGAACCTCATGAAATGGGTTCAATATACTAGAAATTAGGGCTTAAATAAGACATCTCAGTGTAATTACAGCTGAAAAAAGAGGATTATTCTGCAGGAATGATCAGAAATATGTGAAGTATTAAATCTTTGTGGGTAGAAAAAAGGGAGGTGAAAAGCCACACCTGGTTAAAAATGTGAGGAGATAATACAGTATATCACCATATTTGCCATTTGCTAATCCATTAAAACTATAAATAAAATGTATGAGCTATAAATTACACTATTTTCTATTTTTCTATTCAATACTTTTTTTCTTGTAAAGGAGAAAACTACATACTTTACTCCTTTAAAGTCCAGAGGTCTGAGTATTTGATATTAAAAGTTAGATTTGGGGTGGATTTAAAGTAAAACTGACAGACCAAGCCCAGTGCGTGTGTACTGGGTGAGTGGTTGTGGGTGTGGGGGGTGTTGTACAGTAGCTGAATGGGTTTGTTTCTCGTGTGGTTTACTGACCCAAATACTCTGACTCATTCATTCTGATCCGCCACATCATGACAAAGACACAAACACACACACACACACACACACACACACACACACAGAGAGAGAACAGAGGATGGAGAGATGGAAAACAGTACACGAGAGAGGAAACAAATGAAAAGACAAAAAGGAAAAATGTAGAAGATATAGAGAGAAAAAGCGAAGGAGAGTAGAGAGAGAAAATGAAGAAAAAGCAGGCGTGAGTCCGACTTTTTATTTTCCGACAGCGCAGGAAATAATGAGAGACCTCAGAGAGAAGGTTATAACACAACTCCATCCAAACCACACTCTGATTACAGAGACTGAGCCACAACAACACTCACACACGCGTCATAAGTGTGGTTACATGACCGTGAATTTGTCCAAAATCTATTGTCTGTCTCTGTTTTAACTGTAATCTGTATTACTAGACTACTTCTAGTTTGGAGGGACTCCACTGACATCTGCTCTGAGTATTAAACACTCACATCCTGTAGTCTTGATGGCTCAGTTTCTTGCTCCTTTATGAATGAATTTACAGTAATAGTCAGCTTGGATTCATAGTAGTTATGATGGATTAGTCATTGAAAACTAAATGACAAACCTGAAGTCTAACCCTTACTTTGGGATATTCCAAATCTCTACTGTCTATCATCACAGTCAGTTATTCTTACTTTTATTCTTACTGATTGTTAAAACATGAATCCAAGGAGATTTTCCCCATTTCTAGTCCTGTACTGATACCAGATAAATGCCAAAATCCACTGTTTAAAAGTGTATTATATAATAGCAGCAGTTTGCTAACAAGTTAAACTAAATATAGCTGAACTAATTGTACCACTGGACTTTAAATTTACCTTTCAGTGAGTAAATTTGCCACTATTTTGCTACATGGTTTGTCGATAGGCTACTTTTGCAGTTTTTCTTGCTAAGTGGGAGATATCGCCAGAAAATCTAACATCTCTGAGTCTATGTTACATTTAGGAGGCTGACATGAACTTTTTTTCCGCGTAATTAACCATCGTTGAGATATAATGTGAAGCTACGTAGCTAAACCAATGCAGCATGCGCCACAGAACTAAACAGCTAACCCAGCTAGCAACAAAAAGGCAGTGTACATTTTTATTTTTGTACATTTTTATTTTTTTGACATATTGTGAGATATTAAAGTTATTATATAGAAATATACTAATATAAGAAAGAAACACTTCAGTTTGGATAGCAGGGAGATTGAATCAAAGACGTGATATGTGTTGCTAGCAGGGCTTTTCTGTAGCTAACTGTTAGCATGCTTAAAAATGTCTAAAAACACGAGCATGGTTAGCACTTAGCTTCATAGTTTCATAGTCTGAAATAGAACTAAAGAGCTAAAATTGCCCGTTACAAACACAAACTGTGTATTCAGCCGCTGAAATGGTGGCTCGTAATTAACCATGTTTTAGATATGATTTGAAGCTACGTAGCTAAACCAATGCAGCATGTGCCACAAACTAAACAGCTAACCTAGCTAGCAACAAAAAGGCAGTGTACATTCTTATTTTTGTACAGTTTTATTTTTTTGACATATTGAAAGAAACCCGGTTAGCACTTAGCTTCATAGTTTCATAGTCTGCAACAGAACTAAAGAGCTAAAATTGCCAGTTACAGAGAAATACTGTGTATTTAGCCACTGGCGTTTTACAGAACTGCTGCAGTGAGGTTGAGGATGAATAAAGAATCATTATTAGACAGCAACACCTTAATCAACAACAGCTGGTCAAGATTTTCCAAACGATGAACCGATGACAACCTGAAAATTGAAAAATGATCCCTTTGGAATCAGCCTTATAACCTTCAAAGAGTTCAATCCTCAGCTTTCATGTTGAGCTCATGACTTGGCCCGCTCACATCCAGCTCAGCTCAATAAGATAAAAAGAAATTGTTATGTAAGTTGATTTTCCTCCCTTCACGGCTTGAGAACTGAATGCATTCAGTAAAACAGCTTCTTCCAAAGTTTCAACTCCTCCTCTTTCTTCTTTGGACAAAGTTCATTGTGACAGACTTGGTGTGAAAGTTTTATGTGTAACAACAATGCACCAGTTTGTCTTTCGGACATTCAAGCGCGTGGCAGCTGTTCTTAATCGTCATCTTCATCATCATGTGTTCACGCTGGGATGTTAAATCCACATTTATCCTGCATGTGACTCAACAGCCGGTAACTCGACGGTCTTTTTAGCTTATTCCAAGGCTGACGCAGCTGCCCTACATTCCCCTCATCTGTAACCCATTACCCAGAACCCTTTGCTCTGGTGCCTGGCCAGGAGCTCCCCTCAGGGCTGCCAGCCAGCTCTGATGATGCGTTTCCCGTCTGCACGTCACCGGCTATGAGGGTTGTGTTAACATAATAAGGCTATTATATCAGAGCTCTGTCATAAGCACGGGACTGTGTGTGTTTGTGTGTTTGTGAGTGTGTGTGTGTGTGTGTGTGTGTGTAGCCAGTGGGGATGCCAGGAAAGCGTAAATGTGTGTCTGTGTGTCTGTTTGCTTATCTGTGCATGTGAGTATGTTTTCTTTGTTTCTGTGTGTGTGCAGTTCATGTTGCAAAATGAGTCTCATGCAGTGACAATTAATGCAATCTACTGCCAGCTTGTTCCTGAAGTAAAACAGCTTCTGATTCACACTTAAACTATACAAACCAGGAGCCAAATGCATGAAGGGTGTGTGCATATTATAAATTAGTGGTCAGCACTTTTCCACACAAGAGACTATTATGAAAGGGGAACTTGAAGTAAGTGCATTGACTAATTCTAGGGCAAAAAAAAAGAAGATTATTTTGCAATTTGGGGAAAACATTTTAATATATAAAGTTCACAAACTAATATCAAGCATACAATAATGTACAATAAACACTCAGTTTCAACACAGTAGAGACAGATTATACAGTTTTCACCTTCATGTGTGATCAGTAATAGAACTGACAGTGAGTGTATTGATCATGCCAAGCTGGGTGCAGTGTCTGAGTGTCTGATGGATCACTTCAGATTTGCCAGGGGTCGGTTTTTAGAGCAGCAGTGTGTGTAACTTAACCCTTGCATGACCAGTTTTCTCTTCACCAGAATCTCAGCATGAAAGCAATGAAATAAAACTCACAGATTTGATATAATCCTAATTTCATTGTTTTTCCAGTGTATCACACACAAGCATATTCACTTCCAAGCTTTTCGAATTGGGTTATTCTTACAATATCCTCACATAGCAAATGAACCATGGTTGAGTTCAGGGTAAGGGTTAGAGTTACACCATCTGGTTTAAACCGTCTATGTAGTGTTTTATACTTTTTGGTCTGATCTTCCTGGTTCCTGGTCCAAAGTTCCATTGACGGGGAATATTAAAGGATAGGTTTACTTTTTTTTTTCAAGTCTGCCTTATTCATTCCTCCTGTTCATGCTGACTATTAGAAGATCCATACTTCAGCTGTCCAAATGGGTCAAAACTGTTCAATACTTTTCAACATTACAGCCTGTTTTGTTACGATCCTTTCACTCCAGCTGAACAGGAAAACACAGAGAGGGAATTTTAAGCTAAAAAGACTTTAACTATGAAATATATCAACTTTATTTTACAAACTCAGATGACTGGAGCCTCATTTTATCTGACTGTGAATTGAAAGCACATTAAAAAGTTATTTTTTTAATTGCCGGTATGAACAACAGGAATGATTACAGTGAGGAAAACCTATTTCAGTGTTCATACAGGCACTTATTGTTTTAAGGCTTGTTTTAGACTTGAATCATTGTGACCCTTTAATGCTACAGGATGCAATCACAGTTTAGTGCACTTTGAACTTTGTGGAAAGTCTTTTCCTGTTTCAACATTGCAACGCTCTCGAGGCGTGTGGTGTAGGCGGGGGATGCGGGGAAATGACATCCGCCCCCTTGATTTCTGCATGAAAAAAATTTTTAAAAAAGATAATAATAATAATAATAATATGTAGCAGAAGAAAGAAGACAAGGTAACGAGACCTGTAACCGTTTTTTTATTATGGCGGTGCAGTCTGCTCAGCTCTGATTATTGTTGGACTTAACACACTTCAGATTTAACATTATGCATAGGCTATATAATGTGTGTGTTACTTGTGTGTGTGTGTGAATATAGGCCTATGATTTATGGTTATGGGAAAGAAGTACAAGTAGACAAGAAGAACAAAGTTAGCATTGTGTACTCGAAATAAACTCATATGTTGTACGTGACTTTGATTAAATGATAAGTGACGTTCGATTAACTGTTTATGTAGGCGTTTGGTATGATTTGTGTGTGTGTGTGTGTGTGTGTGTGTGTGTGGTTATAAGAAAGAAGCAATAAAGCACACATTATAATTGTTGTGGGTGATATAGATTTTTGTAACTGATTAGCTATAGTTTCCAAACTGGCAAACTTTAAGCCTTGTGTGTGTGATTTTTTTTTTGCCAGCATAAAAACAGCCCTCTCCCCACACACACACACACACACACACACACACACACACACACTCAAAAAATCCCCATTACACTACTGGTACTCCCTGTGCACAAAGCCAGGTCCACACAGAAATGGTTTCCCAGTTTGATGTGGAACAACTTGATTAATCTACACAACCCAACACCTTTGGGATGAACTGAAAATGGCAACGGCGAGCCAGACCTTATTACCCAGCATCACTGTCTGACCTTAATAAAGCTCTTGTGGCTGAATGGAAGCAAATTCCTGCTGCCAGGATCTAACCTGGGAAGCTTTCCCAGAAGAGTTTTCTTTTTCTTTTTTTTCTTTTGCTCTTGTACTTTCAGCACCCAGTTACACTCTGGCGAGGTTCAAAAGAAGCACGTGTACAAATGTGAGTGCTTCTGACTTTTATCTGCCGCTGTTATACTTAAGTCAATAACCCCAAGTGAAATTCATTTAATTTACTCTCAGGTTAGGATTGCACTACTACTATATACTAGGAAGCAAATAGACAAAGATAACTGAGCCTTGGGCTGGACGATATATAGATATTATGATGACGTGAGAGTAGATATCATCGCCTTAGATTTTGGATTTGCATCATTAATATCACGATATGTTGTAAGTGTTGTTGTTTCCTGGTTTTAAATGCTGCATTATAGTAAAATGATGTAGTTTTCTGAACTTAAACTGTTCTAGCTGCTCTATTATTTGCCTTTACCCACTTAGTCATTACATCTACATTACTCCTGATTATTTATCAGAAATCTCATTGTGTAAATATTTTGTGAAAGCACTGATAGTCATCTAATATTGTTGAAATATCAAGGTATCAAGGTATTTGGTGATATTTGATTATGTCTGTATTGCCCAGCTCTACTTGAGCCAAAACAAAGATGATCTTTATCCAGCATGTGTACCCATAAACAAACGTACCACTTCATGTCCTCTACTCCTTCAGTATCGTCACTGTTCTTACGTCAGAAAGTGTCAGTGACATGCTGCAAATGGGGGCTTCAGAGGAATCATAGTGTAGATGGTGTTTGAGGGTGTTTTGTTAGTTAGCGTTAGGCCTAGTAGCTGTCTGTATGTGTGAACAGAAGGTTAAAGTGGCCTCGGTGTTCATGTGTAAATGCGGCTGAGACGTAGCGGCTGCAGGTCTTCATCTGATAGTTGAGAAGCTTGTTTACGCCTCCTGTTTGCTCTGATTTCAGTATCATCTCCTCCCTCACCTACTGCCTCACTGACCGCCCCTCGTCATTCTAATGTGTGAAACCTATCGACACATCATTAGCATGCTAAAGGAAGCGGCTAACTGTTCGTCTCACACATTTGTACCCCCCCCCCCCAACCCCCACCACCTTGTTTTGGTGTCGTTGGATCGCAGAGGTGTGGGAGACTCCGCCAAGTCTGCTTCCTAAAAAACGCTGACCTGACTCGTGTTTCCATGCATGCAACAACATCCAGATAAGGTTACTGTAGTTACACCATGGAACTTGTAAACATTTAGCAATCAAATGAGAGTGAGCATAACTCTTCTCACTATGCCAATAACACAACACTACTGCAGATAAACAAGTGAAGGTTGTTTTTATGATAATATAAAGATGATGTTTATTTCTACAGATGTTTTTGATGCAAGGAAAACAAAAGTTTGGGCACACTTTCCCATTCACTTCAATGAGAAAGTGACATTAAGGGGAGTCAGTGTGATATTAAGTGATAATAAGTTTCATATCCAAGTAAGAAATATCTTATTGAAGTTAAAAGAAAAACAAATCATACAAAAGACATTTTTTAAACTGTTTTCCCCATTATTCATTACAATACTCTATTGTATTGTCTTTATTAGTTGGCTTTAAAAAACACATAAAAACATATCATTCCATTGAGTTATGTTGATTGTCTCATTTTAAAGGATGTTTTTTTTTTTATGAATGATTAATGTTTTAATTAGGTGTTTAAGGTTTGGCTTCCCTTTTTTGATTTATTGCTTTAGGCTGTGGCTCAAGAACACAGACAACTTTGCATCTGTAATAAACTGAATACTGACAGTCTGCAGTAAAATAAGATAAAAGAAATAAAGAGACGATTGTATTTTTTGAGCCTTATTTAACCCTACATAAGGCATGACAGTGGAACGACCTGATCGACAAAAGGGTTTTGTCGATCAGGTCGTTCCACAGTCTCAGAGTCCCTGACTGTAAAGACATGAAAAGACATGAGATCTGCACAATGTCACCACTTTTAGTCCCCTTATGGCACTAAAAAGTCATAAACATATGCATGAGTTAATCATTAAGACCTTAAAGTTAACCCTAAACTACACAGGGTAGCTGGTTAAGGAGGCTAAAAGAGGTCTTTCTGTGGTCTGGTTTGAATGCTTTGGTTTTGAATTAACCAATATATTACTATATTAAACCACAAGTATGTAAACACCCCATCAGGGAAGAGTTTTCATATCAGCCACATTAAAATGAAACATGATGTTGATGTGAACCATCACTGCACTCTGCAAGTTTCACATCCTTGTAAGGTGTTTTTCATAGTTTACATAAATGAATGCAGACTAACAGTAGCCTGAGAGTCTTTGAAACCACTTTCATGACTCTTAAAATCCTGTGATCTTTTCCTTAATGCTTGAAGTGGAGCCTTTAGTCTCATTTAGAGAGAAAGTAAACCTTATCATGTGTTGTCATCTGTAAGAGTTTATCATTCCTCTGCTCAGTCTGTGGATGACAAAGCAAAGGGATTATAAAAAATGGACTATTTGACTTTCTTTGGTCTCTCTAACAGATTATTCTACATCCAAGCATCATTTCTTTTTGAGTATTTTATTCTGTGCATGCACTAAAAAGCTCAGGTAATGAACCAGGAACCAAAGGCAAAGCTGTTTCTATACATATAAGCATCAGAATGGACACAGCTGGTAGAAGGTCAAACTACCACAAATGTTTTATTGTCCTTCTGTTATTTAACTGAGATGATAAGACATGAACCAGACAATCAAACATACAACATAAAGGTGTTTGGGGTCAGGTTGCGGCTGACTATGTGCTTGAATCAGGCTGATACCTCTGTCTGCTTCATTGGGGTCACTGAGTGCATGTAAATGAGCAAAGGAGGGGAGGTCCCACTCCTCATATGACTTTGAGTGGAAAAACAAATGCAGTCTTGAGAGACTTTGAAAATTCCCCTGTGTAACTCCGTGACTGGTTTCCTCTGAGGTTTAAGTACACAACGTCAGTGAGACAGAAAGAAACAGCTTGGCTTCAAGGTTAGACTTAGATCCAGGTTTAGGTTGATGGAAGATTTGGTGGAAGTTTTAAGCTACGTAATCAACTTTCTCTACATCAGATGCCTTTTTCACGTGCTGCTGTTTGGTTTTGAGCAGTGTGTTTACTCTGCACACAACCGGCCTCAGCTGTGTGTGTTTCAGGAAGCTGAAAACCGAGCACACAGGTAAAGGTTTCTGCAACATAAAAGAGTTCAACCTTACTATGTACATGCAAAAAAAAAACAACAATGCACCACTCCTCTGGCAGCCAGTTGGGGGTCTTGAGCTTTTCTCTGAGCACCACTGATTAGCACACTAGCTAATGGCTCCTTAACATCAACAATTGCCTCATAGCATAACACTCCAGGCTCCTCATTTATCTCAATGAGAGCACTGTATTAGTGCAGCAGGGGGGGTACTTCCAAGAAAGCATGCAGGACAGTAGTTGGAGATTAGCTGCTGGTTCTGGAAGTATTTTAGTCCACTTTAAATTCCTATTTCAATGTTTTCCTGTTGTGATTTTCTCATTTTCTCCCAACATAGAAACACTAGGTTTATGCTCAGGCCATCAGTTTGAATTATTTTTTCCTGCTGCATTGTTTAATTGGACTCAGGCTCGATTTACAATTTGTTTGAGCAGATCTGAACACAGCAGCCGTACCAATGTGTGGACCAAATCGTCATCCAACCTTGATCCAACATTACTGCAAGTTGGAGCAAACAGGCCCCCATAGCAGGGTTGCTTTGCATTAAGGGATGCAGATGAGCAAAATCAACAGTTGCTAACAGCAAGCCAGTGAATGAACCGAGGTACAACCAGAGGAGGACCTTCTGCAGGACCTTCTTCCTGTGTTCATGCTGCTTTTATTTCGCTTGCATTTTTTTGTGTGAAAATAAACCAAACCAAAGAGAAAATGCACCAACTTTACCAACTCATCCATTAATGTGAACCTGAGCAAGCGAGCCATAGAAAACGTCCTTTATCCTTCAATTAATCAATCAAATGGACCGCATGCATATATCGTTTCACAAAGGGTCTCTCATTCATCCATTCAGACACCAATGGCGGCAGAGCTAACATGTAAAGCTAACATGCCTCACCACCAGGAGCAATTCTGGGTTTAGTGTCTTGCTCAAGGACACATTGACTCCTGGACAATAAGAGCTGTGAGAGGAGGTCTTCCCTCCTGGTATTTCAACTTCTATCTGCACCCTGAAGCAGCTCAGCCACACAAATGTAGACACTAGTTTTATTGTACTGTAAACCCCCGAATGTTGCCAGGCAAGGCTGTATGTCTCCTACAGTGGCCCTCAGGGGCCACCAGAAGTCACATCACAGCTCTAATAAAACAATAAAATGTGACAAGGGGCGAAATGCAACAAATTGCTGCTTTAATTATGAGACTGTTTAACCTGATAACCACCAATAAGACAGTTTTAAAGCTTTCCACTTCTACTCTGTATTTTGACCAACACTTCTCTTCCTACTGTACAGACAATGATAACATTAAAGCTGATAAAATGCATGTATAAGAATATTTAGTTCAGCCTCTATTTCCAGTGTAATTCATATGTTCTGCTTATTTAATGAATAAATAAATTCTAAAGTCTAAAGTCTAAATTATTAACTATGTAAAGCACTTACAACTACTCATCTGTATGAAAAGTTATAGAAATTATAATTAATTGAATAATTGATACTTCTTATTAATTACAATAAAATACTGATCCAGACATTGAAACATGAGTAAGAGATGGACTTTATGAGCATCAGAAATTGTCTTTATGACTGAATGTGAGAAACTGTGTTGGGATTAATGAATCATTCACGACCTGTAAATGAAGCATTTGTTTTTTAACGTGCATTTAAAGTTGATTTCATGGTTTTTGAACGCAGCTGTTCATCTGTTCCTGACTGGAGTCTGGCTTTAAGGAAACACAGCCTGTCCTGTCTCTACATTGTATACTAGCTGTATTATATACTTACATCCAGTCAAACTGATCCAGTAAAAAAAGTTTCCCAGGAAATATATATTTAACTTTTGGTCGAAAAGGGCAGAAATGGGAGAAAGCTAAGACGAGGGTCCCTGCTCTGCACACATAATTTTACTTTCTAAGAAAAATCTACAGTTACGTTTCAACTGCAGGACTTTTCCCCAGGGACTAAGAACCTTTCGAAGAACTCATTTTACATTTTCATCAGAAGGACTGTGGTCTAAATTAAGTTCCAGAGAGATTATTTTACCCAACAAAAAGTCCCTGCTGTGGGGTAGTACCTTCCGAAAGTACAACAACCTTGGGGGAGGGGTTAGCAGGAATGTGACATCGCCTATTGGTCAAACAAAGAAACCGCAACTGCTTCAACTTGTTTACTCTTTCATTCACAAACAAGCAAACAAGTCCTCTAGTAGTGATATCAAGATGAGAGCCGAGAACAGTTCCGTTTGTTTGTTGAGGTTAAAAGTAAAATCGGGCTTTGTTGTCAGCTTCCCGAATCCTTTTATAACAGTGCGAGAGAAAAAACGATAGATAGCACGAGTGAGCAAGACAGAGAGAAGCGGGGGTGGAGTTACCTAGAACGTGAATGAAGAGAGAGAGAGAGCGGCGGTAACAAGAACAAGGACAACGAATGAGAGAAAATGTTATTTTGTGATTGATTTCTGATCAGGAGCAGCGGTTACGTTCTAAATACCATCAAACACTCAACAGATCATTTACTATCGAGACTGACGGTGTTAGTTTCTGTTTCATTTTCCGCCCCCGCATTTCTCCTTTTCATTAATTTATAACTTGTGCGACAGTAAATACAAAGAAAACGACAAACCTGTTTAGTTTTTTTTCTTTATGTATGAATGCTGCATTTCAAGCGCCGCTGTCATTTTTTAAATTCCTTGTGAGACTAATTTGCATGATCTACCTGGTTCCTCACATGTGGCCAAAACACAAACAGGGACATTAAGTTCCAAATTTGGTTCCTGAGATTAGCTTCTGTTTCCAAAGTACCTTGAACGCTGAGTTAAAACAGGGCTTTAGTAACTAAATCCTCACTGCGACATATCACTAAATGTGTCTTTTACTCTTAGATTCTAATATATCCAAGGTTTTCTCATTTTCTTTTGCTTATATCTCTTCTTTGCTACTTCTTTCATGACCAAACTTTCCCCATAATACTCATTTCACCCTCCTGTTGTCTTCAAGTCAAGGAAGGAAGGGAGGAAGAAGGAGGGACGGGAGGAAGGGAGGAAAGGAAAGAAGGATGGGAGGAAGAATGAAGGAAGGAAGGAAGGAAGGAAGGAACAGTCAAAACATATGGGGTCAATTTGACCCGGGAGGACGACACGAAGGTTAAGTTTGTAATTGAACATATCCATCACTGAGATGGATGCTTGGGCCGGCTTCAAGAAAGAAGAAGAAAAAAAAGTACATAAACTGACTGACAACTGCTTACAACTGAAGAATATCACAAAAAAATCTCACTCTTGCCTGAAGCGGTTTTTCACAACAGAAAGGTTAAAGGCAAACAGAAGAAGTAAAAAGTACAGTTTCTCAGGAGGAGGAGGAGGAGGAGGAGGGGGACGAAGGTTTACTGGGACAAAACATGCTACATTTCCAGGAATATGAGTTGAGTTTAACTAGTCTTAGCTGTTGTTTCCAGGAGTTAGTCAGGACAGAGCATTTCTCTGAAGTATTTTAGCCTGAGGAGGGGAGCAGGTGGGACACCTGTTTAAAACACTAAAGCATCATGGTTTGTCCATTAAGTTTATTAGAGCTTCAACTTCTAAAAAATCATTATATTAGTCAGCTTGTTAATCAATTTACTTCTTTCTATAAATGCTATTTTCTATTTTTATTCAATTGTTGCATGTAAATGTTGTATAGTGTTTTTTAAAAAGGTATAATGACAGAAGCTATGTGCAATCAGTAATACAAAAAAATGTATGACGAATACCTTCTCATTCTCTTTAAATTTAACGTAACTGAATTTGGGATCATTTTGATCCATGTGGGCAAAAGTTCATTTAATTTTTTTTATTATTTTTTTTTGTAATTTATATTTATTGGCAAGAGCAACATATGTACAAAGTAAAAGAAAACATACTTTCTACAGGAGAAAAAAAAGTTGTTCCTCCATTATTTTTTTTTAGAAAAAAAGTTAATTTAAAAATCACTTTTTAAAAATACATACTGTTACCATTAGGAGTCGATACAGTACCCGGTATATCTGAAAGAGAAACATGAGCATTCACCCCAACCTCCGCTGCTGGGCCTGAATCTGTAGGCTTCTGGCATGTTTTTGAGTTTGGTTTAACCTTGGTGATATGCAAATGAATCTCTTCTCCTGGCTGCTCTAAAGGTCTGTGTTACACCACAAAGCCCAGCAAGCTAAACAGAAGGAAAGACAGACCGTTAATAAGGAATGAAATAAAGCAGAAACTTGCCGTAGAAGAGCTTCTCATGAAATGCAAACGGACGTCAACAGCAACCAACAGCATGTGCTGAGTGTCGAAACACTAATGAAACAAGTCCTTCAAATTAAAACAACCAAATACGTCACTTCGTACCATGTGACTACATAAAACCACATAGAGGCGTTTTCTAATCTGGCGTTCCTATTGGCAGTAATTAGCAGAACGATATAATTTGTCTATACCTTTAAAAACTACTGTTAAGAAATAATTATGTTTTATGATGTGACATTGCTATGGTAACGCTTAGGTTAGGTTTAGGCACAAAAACAACTTAGTTAAGGTTTAGGGATTGATCGGACTTTGGGCTCAAATGATCACTTTGTCCATATCGCTATAGTAATAACCACAGGATCAAGGTTAGCTGATGATCGTGAGAAACAGGAAACAGCGGTCTTCTGTGGCAAAGTCCACTGTTGAGATCATGGCTATTGCCGACCACATACTTCTGAATGACGAAAATTGACGTCAAGCATATACGTGATCTAAACTTACACGTCATGATATCCAATGTAACTGAATGTTATTTTTAGGTGAGTGACATTATGATCTATTTTGTTGTTTTTCTGTAAACATCATACCTGTTAAACATTAGCATGATAACATTGTCATCATGACTCAAGACCCTTGGCCCCGTTTGTAAGATATTTCTTCGTCGTCGTCTTTTCCTTCCTTCAACAGGTTTGTCTTTTTATAAATATTCTGAGGCAGCTAGCGGTTGTCTTCTGTGAAATGTCAGATGTCTTCTTTTAGACAGAAGTAAATTTACAGAGAAAACAGGAAGACTTCATAAAAGACCCCACACCACCACAAACACATACACACGCGCCTGCACACACACAAACACGCGTGCACACACTCAGACACACACACAGACACACACACACGCGTACACACACAGACACAGACACACACACACACACACACACACGCGTACACACTTCCGCCACCTTCCATCTCTTTTATTGTAAGACTTGATATTTTGATGTGAATTCATAAAGAGAACTGAAAGTGGGCTTCCAATGTGTGTGTGGGGGTGCATGTATCTGTTTTTTTAGCGCATGTGTATGTGTGTGTGTATGCGTGTGTGTATTTGTATGTGTGTGTGTGTATGTGTGAAATCTGCAGTGGGCTGGGTGAACACACACTAACGTAAAGGAAGGTTGAGGTCATGTTGAATGTTAACAGTACTTTCAGAATGACAGCAGCAGCAGCAGCGTCCTCATTCATTTTAAGGACACTACTGCTCTGGTGCAGAGCGGGTATCACCACAGGAGACACCAGCAGGGAAAAAAACACCCATATTTGGGTCGGTGGATTTTTTTTATATTAAAAACAGCCTTGCATAAAAGGAACCCTGCGTTGGTAGAAGTGTATTGCTTCATGTATTGATGAGACAGGAAATAAGATCCAGGAGGTCCAGTTTAAGTAACGCAGAAACTCCAAAAGTCTATAAAAGTCACACAATCTAAAAACTGTGTTATAGTTATTTTCTTTTACATTGCAATGATCATGAGGTAAACACTGAAAGTATGTTGTTAATCTTTTAAAAGTAAACCAATAATATGTGCTTGCTGATCTGATTGGTTAACGCAGGATTTTGCATATTTGACAATGACTCATTCCACTTTCATTTATTTTTGGTCTGTTTCTAATGAAGTGAAAACATAGCGAACAGCATACAATTATGTTTTAACTTTGTGGTAACAGTTTAAGGAAGGCATTTTCATGTTTTAACATTACAATGCCCTCATGAACAAAGCCAGATCCATAAAGAAATGATTTTCCCAGTTTGCTGTGGACGACCCATCCCACAGCTTTGTGATGAACCGTAACAGCGACTGTGAGGCCGGCCTTATCACCCGACATCAGCGCTGGACCTCACTAATGCTCCCGTGGCTGAATGGGAGCAAATCCCTGCAGCCAGGTTACAAAAGCTGATGGAAAGCCTGAAACCAGAAGAGTGGAGGCTGTTAGAGCAGCAGATTAATCACATACTGACTGGTACCCAGAAGAGAGAGCACATTTCCCCTGTGCTGGCCTCCTTTCACTGGTTACCAGTGAACTGATTATAAGAGCACGGATTGGCTGGATTTGCATCAGCCTACATCCACAGTCTCCTCAGTCTATATCCTACATCCAAACCCCTCAAACCCTCCTCTCTGTACCACATTCCCAGCCAAAATACAATGGTGACCAAGCTTTTTCCGCTGCTGTTCCCTGACTGTGGAACAGCTTGCTCACTGTCCCGACTGAAATATCTCAACAACTGTTGCATAGGTCGCTATGAAATGTGGTATAAACATTCATCTTCCCCACAGGATTAATACTAATAACTTTTGTGATCCCCTGACTTTTCTGTTAGTGGTACCATCAGGTTGACATTTTTAAATTTTAGTAAAATATCTTGACAACTGCTGACAACTATTGGATGGATTGCCATAAAGCTCAGTACAGTTATTTATGATTGAGGTGATGTCTGGATGTTTCCTCTAGCGCCACAAGTTGGTTCACATTTGAGATTTTGAATGAAATGTCACCACACCTATTGCCATAAAATGTGATGTTGGATAGTCTTTCAAACTGGACTACCTGGTTTGTATCTATCTCTTTTGTGCCTGCATCTTGCAGGAATCTGCCAATGCAGGCTGTTGTGTTGTTTAGCTGGAGGGCTATTTATTGTCATGGATGTCGCCTGGCCTGCGTATCAGGTGATTTAGCCCTGAAGATGTTTTCTTTAGCCTCAGTAATTCTCCACTTTGAGCAGTTTGTCTCTAAAGGAGACGCCAGGACTGTCATTTTGTAACGGAAGCAAGACCAATTGGAAATGGTTTACAGGAAAATGTGTAGAAATACTTGTGGTACTATGGGGTTACTATGCTAAATGCTAGCTCACATGGTCAGTCAGTGTGAGGACAGATTCATATATTTATTTAACTGGTAAAAGAGTTTAAGTTAAAGAAATGGCACAAACATCCTCTTATAATGAGCCTGGAAAACAACATGTGTAAATGTCTGTATTACCCCTTTTCCACCGAGCTGTAGCCAGTGCTGGTTCGGAGCTAGTGCTAGAGCCAGTGCTCAGTTGATGCTAATCCAAGCACCTCTCACGAACCTGTTGCTTTTCTACCGGCAAGGAGCCACAAGATTACGTCACTGTATAACGTAAACCAACGCTCGCCTTTGAAGCACTTCTGTGATTCACCAGTGAGAGGCAGCAACATGGCGCAAGGCATCTAGCCTGCTGGAAACGAAGAAGAAGAAGAAGAAGAAGACGACAGCTCTGGCAAAATATGATAACAATAGTACTTTTAATCAACAAATCTTTAACTCTCTGTAAATGCCACGCTAGTCAGCTAATAACGTTAACCCCGTTAGCCGACTAATAAACGTTAACCCTGCTAGCCGGCTAATAAATGTTAGCCCCGCCCCCAGTCTGTTGGCAGTGGAAAAGCAAAGAACCGGTGCTTAGTAAGGCTCTAGCTCCGAACCAGCACCAGCTCCAGCTCGGTGGAAAAGGGGTATGTGAGTTCCAAGTAACCGTTAGCCATTGTACCTCCTCATGGCTAACGACACAAAATTAGCCTAGTCTCGTGTTTGATAGCCACAAAGTTTTATATGTCTGGCACTCATACAAACAGTGCTAACACCCAGTGAAAGTTTTATGACCAATCTATCTTTTTATGATACACTGACGGTAAGTTACAACAGCTTTAACAAAACCAATCTTCCGGCTGTTAGCTGAGCTAATAACATTGGTCAGTTTGAAACAGTTGGCTTGCTCATGAGAGACATCAGATTCAAGTAGGAAGAAAACACTGAATCTAAATGATTTCTGGTGTCAGTGACAATGGGAATGTGGTTCAGTTTGAGTCGTAGTAGTCGTCATTTTCAACTCACTTGTGAAATTGTTGTTGATTTATGAATTTTTAAGGATTTTCCACCATTCAGGCCGTGTAATAATGGTAGTAGGTATCTGATTTGGTGCTCATTTTAGTTTGAGACATTCAAGTGGCACAACAGTAAGTAAAAAATGTTCCTTCCTTCTTTTCTCCAATTTTTAGATGTTTTAAGCAACGTGTAGCTCTCACATTCAAGGAAACAGTCTGAGAAGTAAGTTTTTAAAAGTTTGATTGAGAAGAATCTGGACTCAGCTACTGATGATCCGACCAAGGCCCCTGTTAAATCATCTGCTTGAGTTTCCTTTAAATGTAAAGAAATTCCTTTTTGGCTTTAAAGTGCGAGTGTGTATTTGTTTGTGTGTATTTAACCGCCACCACCCCCTCACCCCCTCCTCTAATCAGCCAGCTTGTCTTCACTTGTCTCTACCAGAGGATGAAAGGCATTTGCTGAATATCAAACAACCTGACGCTAGACCAGACAAACACTCCCCCTCCTCTTCATCCTCTTCATCTCCCTCCTCCTCCTCCTCCTCCTCCTCCTCACCCTAGTTATATTGCACTGGGAAATATTTAACTAATTACATTTATCTGATTGTGCATGTCAGCAACATTACATCCTGATTATTTAGAGATAATGAGGAGGAATGTGTGTGTGCGTGTGTGTGTGTGTGTGTGTGTGTGTGTGTGTCTATATCAGAACAGCTCACATTGTTTTACAGCTCTCACACCACCAGCACTTATCAATAAGAAGAAAAAAAGACTGAACACTTTTAACACTGAGTTTTTATTTTGGCTGGTCTCTCCTGTCTTCAGTATGTTCTCCTTCATTTTACACTCTCTTATATTTGTGTCATTTCCTCAGTTTATTCTCTCCATGTGTGTCCTTATTTACTTTTGCATGAATATAGATTGACTATATTTCACCCAGAACACATTATTCACAGATTCAACAATGTGAAATATCTTAAGTCTGCAAAAACAAGCTGAGGAACAAAATGTTAATTACAAAACCTTCATTACAATCCAGATTTGAGTTGAGGTTTTATCAATCTGCATATTTCAGTGTCCCAGTTTTGTCTTTTGTTTGATTTCCTGTCTGTGTTTGCATGCTTGCAACTTGCAGTAGTAAAGCATCCACATTCACATACACACACAAACATGCACACACACACACACACACACAC
The DNA here is from genome assembly GCF_027409825.1 of Scomber japonicus. NCBI lineage: Eukaryota > Metazoa > Chordata > Actinopteri > Scombriformes > Scombridae > Scomber > Scomber japonicus. The sequence goes on along the minus strand of NC_070580.1, from coordinate 31,814,957 downwards.
ACACACACACACACACACGATGGATCTCTGAGTCTGACAGCAAGATGTATGGAGGACAGATGGACACAGAACAGACACATAACTTTTACTTTCACAACACTTTAGGCTTAATGTGTTTTTCTTCACTTAATTATATTGCCAGTTGTCTTTCACTTAAAAAACATTAATGAGCAGCAGGACACGGTGTTTACCTGCCTGTGGTGGTTATATACATGGACAAAAATGAGAGAATCAACTTAAACCTTTTAAATGTTAAGATTTAAAATGCTTTAAAATCCCTTACAGCTTTTGTTTTTACATAAGATCAGACCTGCACAATGTATGAAGTCAACACTGCTATACATCATTAAAGTTCACAGTATACAGTTTATTTATTTAAAGATAAAATTACACTAAAGTTACATATTATTCTAGGTGTCCCACAAGTAAAAAAATCAGTTTAATGTAAGGTGATCAAATATTGGAGCTCTTAAAGTCTATAATAAACTCTCCTGGCTGACGTATCTGTATGAAGCAGGATGAATAACTAGGTTAAGAAAGTACCTGGTTGTTTGATTTTAAAAGAAGTCAAGGTTCGAACCTGTGGACATAAAAACTAAAGGAGGGAAGTCCCATGGTGCATCTGAGTACTAAACATCTAATCCCAAAGCTTCTCATTGTGTTGTGTACTCTGATAATGAATGGTGTGGCACATTCAGGTCAGTTTTAGATGAATTTAGAAACCATTGTTATGAATTTAGCTCAAAACTGAGACAATGAAGGGTTCCTCCCCTGTAGTGTATCTGAGTACTTTGAATCTATCCAACACAGTGGGGGGGGGGGGGGCACCAGGCTGTAAAACCAGGTGTCATTCTCAATGTATAGCAGTCGTCTCTGTGCCCGCTTTTTATTCCATATGTGTGAATGGTCCGTTAGGCGGCTGTTAGCCTACGACCGTTACCATCCTGACACTGGCTTGCCTGTGATAGCATCTTGTCGTTAGCATCCTGCTGTTAGCATGCTGCCATATGTCAAAATACCAAATGGCTGCAGTTCACCTTCTGACAGCAGCAGTAACGTCTTCAGCAGGCTGCGAAGTGAAGGATGACCGTACAGCTGCACACACACATATACAGTATACAATAAAACAACCGCCGAGCATACACACGTGAGCACATATTTGACCTTAACACAAACACACACACACATATACACACACACATACACACACTGCTGCACAACAGATGATAGTAACTGGATACAAACACTGGATCACACTCACGCACAACTGACACAGATACAAACACACACTGACACACTTCTGATCAGATGTGAAGGCTTCACTCTGGCAGTCTAGTTGTTGTGGAAGTGATATTAGTACAGAGTATTTAACATGTGGGTCAGGGTAGATTTTGTGTTTTTGTTGATTGTATGTAATTTGAAATCACATTTGCACCATTTTTTAAAACCAAAAGTAAGACTAAATGAAAATGTCTTACTTCATTTATGGATCCTGATTAACATGATTCCCCAGATTAAATGTAATATTTAGAACAATTATAGTCCATTACCTTTATTTAATATGAAATGTTATAATGTAAGATCATGCCAAACTAGTTGATATGGTGTTTTATTGAGAATTTAGTGTTTTTAAGCAAGTTTAATTATTTAGTACAAAGTTTTTTATGGTTACATAAATGTGTGCAAGTTATTCATATGTTTATTTTCAAATATTAACCCAAAGTAAGACTGAATGCTCCTGAAAAATGTCAAATGGTGTAACCACAAAAGAATGATAAATATTAAATATTTGATCCACCTACAGTGGATTTAAGTGGATTTATACTAATAATTACTTCATTTATGGTTCCTGATTAACATGATTCCCCAGATTAATGCAATAAACCAATTACCTTTATTTAATATAAAACAGTTACACTGTAATTATTATTTGGTACATAGTTTTTATGGTTACACCACTGAGACATTTTTGCCATAATCCTCTAAAGTCTCTCAAAATGGATTAAAAGCAGAAATTTGATGCTGGGTCCACAAAAAAAAAAAGATTGTGTGCAAATTATTCATACGTTTATTTTCAAATTTTAACCCCTTTAAATTTGATTAAACCACATGGACGCAAAAAAGCATAATTGGCCCAAATATGTTAGCAGAAGATATTTTGCCTTCACTGAATCAAATCTAAGATAATTTAACTCTTTAATGGCCTCTTGCAGATAGTGGTAGAGCACATTTTGATCTGTGACCTCTAGTTGAAAAGTTAATTATGCTAATTATTGTACTCTTGGTATGTGTCCTGCTTTCATAAGTAGTTATATTTCTTTGATTTAGTCAAGTTTCAGTGGAAAGGAGTGTATTTCGATTGTAAAGGAATAGTCCTGGGTAAATCTGCATTGATACCGATAATGTTAATGATAATAAACTTGATTTATATATAATGTATATGAATAAAATGCAACACCAAGTACTTAACATAAAAGCAGAGAATCGCAGCATGTACAATAAAACAAGCATAGATAAAAAAGGAAAGTGTTGAAAAAGCATCAAACGATTTAGAAACCCTTAAACCTTAAGGCAAGAATGATTCCACAAACACAAAAACAGCTGTGGACACTGACAAACTGGAATTACTGGATTAGTGGAAACAGTTAAAACTCCTGCCAAAATGGGGGAACCCAGATTAAAGTGTGGAGGAAATACTTCTAGGAAAACAAGCCAGTGATGGTTTGTAGAAAAACCACAGACAGAGAATCCATAAAGCTGTTTTGCTGTAGGCTCATCACTCACGTGTAAGTGTCTCTAGATCTATGAAGACTAGATAGATAGATAGATAGATAGATAGATAGATAGATAGATAGATAGATAGATAGATAGATAGATAGATAGACAGATAGATAGATAGATAGACGGATAGATAGATAGATAGATAGACGGATAGATAGATAGATAGATAGATAGATAGATAGACGGATAGATAGATAGATAGATAGATAGAATGACAGGCTGTGATTTGTGTAACAGAAGTAGAGGACAGGTGAGGGGTCACGTTTGGGTTAAACGGTTGTGTGACAGTGTGTTTGCACACAGCGTGACAACAGGTGTGTGTATGTGTTGGGTCAATCTTCACACACACACACACACACACACACACAGAATGATCCTTCTGTCTGACAGCAAGACGAATGGCGGCGACAGATGCACACATAACTTTTACTTACAAAACAGTGAGTGTGGATGTAAGAGAGATGTGTGTGTCTGTGTGTGTATATGTGTGTGTGTGTGTGTGTGTCTGAGGAAGATAAGGAGCGTCAGTTGGAGACAGGAGGGGGTTGGGTAAACAGTAACATTCAGAGAAAATCAGAGAAGAAGAATATTAGTAAAGGGGATGAAAAACACAGATGTTCTATTTCACAGATTCTCCAGATACACTCATGAAATTGTTTGTGCGTTTACGTGACTGACTGATACCACCAGGTGTGATGATCCGCGCCGACAGGTTGCATGTCAAAAACCTTGCAGATGATGTCTTATGATTTGTATGTGATAACGTCTTATAGGCTGGAGCGAGAGTTTGAGTTGGAGCTCTGAACACTCACAGAGGAGCTAGCTGTGGTTCAAGCATCCTTGAGCAAGGCACTAGACCTCATGTTGCCCCTGATGGGTTTGTCCAGCACCTTGCATTGTAGCTCTCTGCCATCAGCGTGTGTGTGTGTGTGTGTGTGTGTGTGTGTGTGTGTGTGTGTGTTAATAAGAGGCTAAATGAGAGACAATGACATACAATCCAGGAAGTTGAGATTAATGTGTTTATAGGCTTATCAGATGTTTAAACTCTGCACAGCAGTTTGTAAATCTCACAAACAGGAAGCTACAACTCTGCAAGGTTATCACAGCGCCGGCAGGTTTGGCACTGTGCATGTATGTGATTGGCCAATACAGCGATTTGCCAGATGGTGTCACATTTTTCTGCTGGACAACCCTCACGGTGCTGTCAGCGTCGGTACGGTAACCCCATGCTCCCGTTCACATGAAAGAGAGGGATTTTTTTTTTTAACCTTCCTGTCGTCCTCCCGGGTCAAATTGACCCCATCTCTCTTTTGACTGTTCCTTCTTTCCTTCCTCCCTTCCTTCTCTCCCAAATTCCTTCCTCTTTTCGTCCTTACTCCTTTCCTTCCTTTCCTTCCTGCCTTCCTTCCTTCCTTCCTTCTTTTCCTTACTCCTTTTCTTCCTTCCTTCCTCCTTCCCTCCCTCCCTTCTTACTCCTTCCTTCCGTCCTTCTTTCCTTCCTTCCTTCCTCCCTTCCTTCCTTCCTCCCTTCCTTCTCTCCTAAATTCATTCCTCTTTTCGTCCTTACTGCTTTCCTTCCTTCTTTCCTCCCTTCCTTCCTTCCTTCGTTCCTTCCTTCCTCTTTTCCTCCTTCCTCCTGTCCGTCCTTGACCTGAGGACAACAGGAGGGTTAACGCAGAATTGATGTTGGTCGAAATAGCGCCTCAAACTTCTTAACAAACAGTTTATTGTGATGGTTCAGATGCTAGAGGTGCACTGCTGTACGAGCTAGAGAGAACTGCAGAATGGGATTGCCAAAAAGTGTTAGGAGGAAAGGAGTAAGGACAAAAAGAGGAAGGAATTTAGGAGAGAAGGAAGGGAGGAAGGAAGGAAGGAAGGACACTGAGCAATTTAATGGCTCAAAAATTCCAATACTCCAATCAGAGGACTACAACGCTGATTTCTCCAACCACCAAACATGGCCCCCCATCAAAGATACTGTATATACAGCCGTGTGATGAACACTAAGCATTTTGAGATGAAATGAATTTCCTTTATTTGGACCACAAACTTCAAACTGCCCTTTTTTTAGGAAGTCAGTCTTATCAGAGTCTGAATACTAAACCTCAGCTGAAACCATAATCTAGTGTGGACACAGTCTTCCATCCTGAGCCACTTCACTGTCAGGACTTAATCCAGCCTCAGGGGGTTTAGCTGTGGGTCGTTGGGAGAACTGGGGGTGAAAGGGTGAGTTAGGTGTTGAGGGGATGGGAGGGGGGGGGGTCACCCGCTAATGATCTTAAATCCTTGACAGGTCAAAGGTCTTTTGAGGATCCACTTCCAGGACACAATAGACTCCTGTTCTTCCTCCGAGCTAGAACAGTCTATTCAGGCACCAGAGCACCGACCTATGACCCCCCAGCCCCCCCCCCCCCACCAAAAAAAACTCCTGTGGAGACGGTTTCTGCCGATGACTTTAATACGAAATTGTTGCAGTAATTTTCCTTTTTGACATCATGTGGAAAATGCAATTAGCTTTTCAAAAGGAAGTAACAATGGCGTGAAGAACTTTGATGAGCGAGCCAATCAGAAGAGACTTGATCGGAACATTACGCAACAGTAGATTTGACTGTAAAAGAAAAACAGGTCACAGAAACGCTTCTTACGGCTACGATGGTCCTAAAATCCCTCATTAACCAACCTTTAACTTTTCCTGCACACATATTCAAATTATATACAGGAAGTAAAACAATAGATAAATAAAATACCATAAACAGCCTTTAACTCCTTATTGCTGATTGGCTCGCTGTCTCCTCTAAAACACAGCAATAAATCATTAAGATAAGAATAAGAAAGATAAGAAGTGTTTATAAAGATGATGTTTGATCACATGACTGATGTGACAAACTGGGATTAGTAGAGGATATCTTTGCATATGTAGGTGAAAACTGGTAACTTAAACCATTGCTGCCCCCCCCCCCCCCCCCCCGTTTGATTTGATTTGATTTGATTTGATTTGATTTGATTTATTTTATCAGTCCATTCAGTTGTTACTTTTTTTTTTCTTCCTTATCACACTATTTTCTTCTCTCTTGTATTTTCTTTTCCCTTAGAGGATTTGGGACAATGGGGGGAGGGGGCGGGGGTTAATATGTACCTTTACTGAATCTGTGATTTGTATATGGGTCAAAGACGAGACATGTAAATTTAGTGTCCAAAGGCCATTAATTTAAAATAAAAAGATAAATATTTATAAATATCATATTAAAACACTTAACCGTTACTCTTCTTTTCACCCAGAAACATCTGTGTGTCAAAGTATTAAATTAAGGGAGTTATTGAGCTTTAAAGTGTCAAAATGTCATTCGGTGTAACTGTCCCAAGTTAAATTCTAATGACAAAATTGTTTTTAAAATGTAGAAAAATCATCCTAAAATATAAATTAACACCCATGGGGGGTTAATGTGTACATTTACTGAATCAGTGATTTGTATATGTGTTTAATTACAAATGCCAATAATAAAAATAAAGATGATGTTGCATACAGTAACTGCCATTTATTTTTTTTTACTGAGAACTGTCACATTTCATCTGAGAAGGTTTTCGCTCTCCTTCATGAAGCTAATAAACAGCTGTCATGCATGTTTCATCACATTGTTTCATCTGGTCTTTTATTGCAGCTGTAAACTGTTCCACATTAGAGTGATCTGCTAAGAGCATTAGCCATTGTGTCAGGGAGACTTTGTTTCTCTCCTTTCAGTTGAGTAGGATTACTTTTTGCTAATGTGAAAGGGCTAAGTGGAAACTTCTTATGAACCTTCTTAAAGCTTTAAAAAAAAGTGTTTTGTGAAAGCATTGTAGCTTAAGACGCTCTTAGTAATTATTGTAAAGTAACGAGTGAAGGAAGCTGGAGGTGTCTTAAGAGGCTCTGTAACTGCAGATGATGGGATGTTAATGTTTAAGCCTTTATTGTTGCTGTTGATGATGTTAGTGATAAGAAGAAGAGAATAAAACTAAACTAACACACAAATGAATTGAATATTTGATCTGCCAGCTGAAATGCCATCACTGAGGTTCAGTTTCAATCCTGCAGATCTTGTCATTTTCTTTTCTTTTCATCATTTTATGGCACTGATACAGAAAGTGATGACTTTTATGAAGCTTTATTAAAGTGAACTCAGCACAGTAACATGAATCATGAGCTCAAAAGCATCTTTAACCCCGACCTGTCATTTTCTGTGATACATTAAGAAGCTTTTAACATCATTCACACATACTCTAATGTTTCATTTGAATGTAAAAATAAATACATAATGATGGGTATGGTCATTTTTAAGTGGATGCCTTTACTGTTGCTGTTGATGTTAGTGATAAGAGAATAAAACTAAACTACTAAACTAACACATAAATGAATTGAATATTTGATCTGCCAGCTGAAATGCCATCACTGAGGTTCAGTTTCAATGATGTCATTTTCTTTTCTTTTCATCATTTAATGGCACTGATACAGAAAGTGATGACAGAGTGACTCCAAGCAAGATGACTTATATGAAGCTTTATTAAAATGAACTCAGCACAGTGACATGAATCATCTTTAACCCCGTCTTGTCATTTTCTGTGATACATTATGAAGCTTTTAACATCATTCACACATACTCTAATGTTTCATTTGGATATACAAATAAATAAGTAATGTAATACGTTCTTGGAAAACACTTGAATCAAGAATCAAAGTTGTTGTTTGTTTAATTTTATACACGGATTAACAGAAACTAAATATTTGACTGAAGGAGAGATGAGAATGAGAACATGAGCAGATATAAAATAACAATCCTGTCTGCTAGAAATTATCTTCATATATGACTAAACTGCAACAATAAATATGTTTAGCTATAAACGTAATGCTGGCTGAATTTCTCTAAACATAATAATAAAATGTTAATTCGACAAGTTGCGTAAATGTTACTTTTTGAACATATGAGTCAAATTTTCTTCTCCCGCCACCAAATATCTGATCTCACAGTACAAACTACAGCATTAATGAAACATTTAACGGTTATGTTTAGACTCTGGCAGCACTTTACTAAATGTTAGAGAAAGATTGTGGTTTTGGTTTAATACAGAAACAGTCTGCAGTGATTTGAAGCACATGTTCAATATGTTTGCATTTAAACAAAACAACTTTAATCACACGTAGAAACTTCAGACTTAATTCATTTAATTCATTATAAAATGCTGTCTGTGTAATTAGGAAAACTCTTTTAGTTATAACATCATTTCTAGGAGACAAGGTTGGAAATAATGTTTCATGTTAGATCAAAGTTTACACTGAACTTCTTTTATTTTGAAATAAAAGTTCTCTCTGTAGTTTCCATCTAAACAAAGTTATATTTATATTCACTGTTTCTCACCAGGTCCATTGTGTGTGTGTGTGTGTGTGTGTGTGTGTGTGTGTGTGTGTGTGTGTGTGTGTGTGTGTGTGTATGTGTGTGTGTGTGTGTGTATCCTTGAGGCTTGACAAGCGTATCAACTACATTTCCTTCCTTGTAATTTATTAAAATCTGTGTTGCATGTAAACCATTCTTCTTCACTGCCTTTATTTGGGGCATGAATGCGTATCATGTCACTCATGCACAACACAGATGTGTGTCTATAATTTGATGATAAACCTCATATAGAACTATATTCATATTATTTTTGGTCATGGTACTTTCAGATTTATAAAGTTGGTTTAAAGGGAAGTTACTTTTTTTTCAGTCTTTATTTTCACCACAACATAGATAGATAGATAGATAGATGGATAGATAGATAGATAGATAGATAGATAGATAGATAGATAGATAGAAAGAAATAAAATTTGTCTTGGGCTCTTAGTGCTGAGACCACTGCCGCCATAGTTAAGAACAAAGAAAGAAAAGAAAAGTCAAGTTGCACATCAATATAATCATAATAAATGATATAATGCTACCTGTTGACTCAATAAACACATCCACAGTCTTATAACAGTCCGATGACTCAGTGGTTCTGTATTAATGAACATAAACTTAACAAATATTGGTAAAATATAAATACAACAGACACCTATAAAAGTTGTGGTCTACAATCCTTCCTTATATCAGAATGATAAATAAATAATACCCTAACATCAACAGCAGTTAAACATGGTTATGAATTAAACAGCTGAAACAGTATTTCCTCTTTTTTTTAAAGGTTTGTTTTATTAACAGATATTCATTATTACAGCTTATTTACACTTCCAGCTCGTGCAATTGAAAAAACAAAATAAAATAACTGCTTTTCGAGTCTGTCCATTTCCAAGGAAAAAGAAAAAAGAGCGTTACTTAATACTTTTACATGTACTGTCACACTGTAACCAAATATTTAATCACATTTAAATTCATTCACAGTTTTTATTTCAGATATGAGAATTCATATGAATAAAAGGTGTACTCCCCCCCCCACACACACACACATTCACATTTTTTCCCACGTTGTGACAGTTTCATGTTTGAAGGGACAGCTCAATGATGAATATTACAATTTTCACTGAGGAAATGGGAAACTGAGATTCAGATGAAAACCAACAGATGTCCATGAAATACACATAAGTGAGAATTCAGTTGAGATGATTTTTCACACCTGACTTTTTCATACAAGAATCAGTTTCTTTATTCATATTTTAGGAGAAGAACCATGTAAAGTAAAGTAACTCACATTCATTACTGTCTCAAATGAATTACTTTGATTTTAGTCTTCACATTTTCTTTGGTGTTTGGTTGGAGTGGTTGAATGTGTTGCATAAAAACATTCAATTCAAAGGAAATGCTAAAAATGAACAAAAAAGTCTCACTAAAGATGTCATTTCTATCTCAAATGAATAACTTTTATGACCTAATTTGCTCCCTGTCCCACTCACCATGTTGCATTCTCTTGTTTAATTTTAGTCTTTTTACATTTTCTTTGGTGTTTGGTTGGAGTGATTGAATGTTGCATAAAAACTGATGCAAATATATAAATGATCCAAACAACTGTAGCAGTCTTACTCTTTTATTTAACAAACAAAAAAACACAATTTCACCTCAAACCAGAATGAACCGGATAGGTGTTAACCTGTCACTGAAGTAACTCGGAGTGATCATCAGTTTACCTGATACTTAAATGACTCAGTCGATGTTCTCCACCCCCCAGTGACTAATTGTTTTATGATTAGGTTAGATGGATGATTCACTACTAACTAACATCTTCACATAATCTCTTCACACAGTTGATACAACAGCAACAATAATGGATCAAACTGTGTCACATCTGCATTCTTTCTCCGTCAAACACTGTCACTTCAAAACTGTTCAGAAACTAATGTGTGCTGTCATATGAAGAGTATCATGAATCATAACCACATGAAATAAATTCATCTATATTCAAACAATCTTCCACTAAAAAATAAGAAAGCTGTTAGAAATGAAGTAATTCCAGCAGTCGGGTTGCCAGGTCTGGTGCCGGATTTTATTTTAGCTCTAACTCTGTAAATATACCACTTTATCTACATGTCTAACCTTTTTAGGCGAGAAAGTATCCCTTTAGATCCACAATGTGACGCTAATTTGTCCAAATAACATCTGCTTAAAGTTTTGTTCCTGCGAATCCGGAGCCACTCAAGTTAGCCGTAGCGAGTAACGCACTTCCGGTCATTTTCACAAAATAAAACACCCGTTGCCTTTTATTATTAAGAAAACCATAACGATAGAGTTGGTGCTTTTATTTTGAAAACAGGAAGCGAACATACCCTCGCTGTAACTGACTTGAAACCACCGAGGTACATTACATTGTAACGCCAGTGGGAGTAGCAGCAATGTCTCTGCATGTACTGCCTAATCCTAAACACCGATTGGCTTGTGTGTGGTGTCGTCAGAAGCAGAAGAGGCTCACGGTTGTAAACATCTAGTCACGTGTACTCTGAGATGGACGCGCAGGTCAGGAAATGACGTAAACGGACCGTATATGGTTTGTTATTTGTGTTATTACATTACGTGTTGGACTGAATACATGGACATATTGAGGAAAATATTCCGGTTTTATGAAAACGGATTTCATATTTCACAAGAATGGATACTTGGCGAGCTGTACAGAAAGTCCTGAGTCATAAGATGATCGTTGTGGATAAAAGGAAGACTTTGAAGGTATGTAGCATTATAGCTTTTCTCACTTAGCTGAGTGGCTAGCCAAGGTAATCGCTAATACTATTACGGCTGTGAGCAACCATATAAGTCGTGAGTGGTCTTGAATGAATCAGAACAATCTAAGCTTTCCAATAATGTACGGCATGAGTATATATGTTTCAGGGTTGGTGTTTAAAACATTCAGAAGAACGTGTGGCTACCTCCTAACATCCGTCCCGTCCCGTGAACGGCACAGCGTGCGTTAAGAGGTTAATGAATAGCGTCAGAAAGTCAACCCACTGTCCACATTTCCATTGCTACCGTTTTGATACTTCATGGTACACAAACAAATAGCATCTCATATGAAAGCTAAGACCCTGGTGAGTTCAACAGTACCACTATTATTGCGCTAAAAACTCAGTGAACCAGCAGCATACAAAGGTAAACAACCACTTATTTACAGTGACTAACAGATATTCTGTCTTACCTTCGAAGTTTTGTGATGAAAAGTTGTACTTGACAGCAAAAAACGCTGGTTTTAGTAAGTCCAACACGGCTCTGCTTGTTTACAACTCCATTTCACCCAGTGCCTGCCTACAGTAGCTGCACCAGAACAACAGACAACCCTGGCAACCCGCACTTCCGGCCGCTAAATGGCTGGTACAATGTACACAGAACGTGTCAGAACCTCATTGTCGAACCCGTCAAAAAATTTTAAAAATATTAATTCAGACTAAATTTTTTTTTTTATGGAAAAGCAATACTTTCATTCTGTACCCCTCAAAACGCCCCGTGGCTGTATTATTTTTTTAAAATATATAGCTTTTAATAAATATTCTACATATTCAACCTTTAATGTTTATATGATTCATGAAAAATGCATTTTTTAAATTATCATCATTACTTAAATGATTTAAAAGAATATAACTACAACTAATAATAATACTTTCACTTACACTTTTATTTTATCATTAGTTCCTTTTTGTCTTTTGAACATTCAGAAATAAACCTAATGTGTATCTCTAGATCACTACACACAGACACACACACACACACACACACACACACACACACACACACACACACACATGCACAGTATCTAATTCACAGACATTCCTCAGTGTTTTAATGACTCTCTTCTGAGAGGAGCTTTTGTCACTGAGGTCCATCTGGGGTGTGTGTGTGTGTGTGTGTGTGTGTGTGGGAGTGTGTGTGTCATTTGAGGGGGACAAACGTGTGTCTTTGTGTATAAATATAACGTCATACTATAAAATTACAGGGACAGCTCTGAGGACTGAGGGGGATCGTGTTTGTGTGTTCTGCTCTTTGCTTGTTGCATATAAAATTATAGATGTCAAGTGTGGGTTTTATAGAATGTATATGTATATATGTACGTCCGTGTGAGTGCCTGTAAAATTATAGGGTGAACGATGGGCTATGGACACACACATACAGCCTGTGTGGGTTTAGGAGACATGGACTGAAGGCCATTTTCGGTCGCTAATGTCATTTTTGTGTTCCCGCCATTTCATTATAAAACTATAAGCTGGAGTTAAGAACAGTATTGTTTGGTTGTTAAAGGTTTTAAAACCAACTTTGTGGCTGAAATACGCTAACTTTCTTCACTTGCACACCAAAGTCATGTTGCTTAATTGTTAATTGGAGGGCAGGTGGTTGAGATTAGCACCTAGTAATCATTACAGCTGGGGGGGGGGGGGGGGGACACTGGAGGAGGGGTTTTCTTTAACATTCCTCATGAAGACAACAAACTTGGGTCTTTTAGCCCAGAGCAATTTGTGATTTTGTTAAAAGTTTAAATTACACCTCAATTATCTGGGACTTTCCTACAGTGCTTTTGTCATTCCTGGTTTGGGAACATGGATGTTTGCTGTGGTGATTTTTATGGTGTCCCACACTATGTTTTCATGGAGAGGAGAGTCAGGGTGGCTGCTTGGAGAATGAAGGAGGCCCAGTTTTTTCCAAAGAGACCCAGAGAGCAGAGCAGCAGCACGCAAATCTGTGGAATTTCTCATGGAGGACTTTCATAGTGTCACACACTCAGCGAACACATGAGATGGAAGAGATGAAGAAGAATTGTGTGAGGAATGAAAATAGAGAGAGCTTGAGACAGAAAGTTCAAACTCTGCCAACGTTATACCTCAATACACCTGAGCAGTTACTGCGTAGAGTGGTTGGTTTCATACACTGTTTAACCCTCCTGTTGTCCTCGAGTTAAGGAAGGGAGGAAGGAAGGAAGGGAGGGAGGAGGAGGGAAGGGAGGAAAGGAAAGGATGGAGGAAGGAAGGGAGAAGGAAGGAAGGAAAGGAGGGAGGGAGGAAGGAAGGAAGGAAAGAAAGGATGGAGGAGGGAGGGAGGGAGGAAAGGAAAGGTGGGAGGGAGGAAGGAAGGAAGAAGGAAGGAAAGGAGGGAGGGAGGAAGGAAGGAAGGAAAGAAAGGATGGAGGAGGGAAGGAGGGAGGGAAGGAAGGAAGGAAAGGAAAGGTGGGAGGGAGGAAGGAAAGGAGGAAAGAAGGAGGGAAAGGAAAGAAGGAAGAAGGAAGAAAGGAAGGAGGGAGGGAAGGGAGGAAAGGAAAGAAGGAAGGGAGGAAAGAAAGAAGGAAAGGAAGAAAGGAAATCAAATGCATGCATTGACTTTGTAACATGAACAGTGAGCTTCTACTCTTCACCTTCAGCCATTGAAGAGCTTCAAAATGATGACAAAGAAAGAATAAAATCATTGTTGGCAACTTTTCAAACCAGTAAAGATCCTGACCTACATTTCAAATGGGAGCGTGTCTACTGTATGTTCCCACAGCTCTACGTTCCCCTCAGCTTAACCATAAAATAAAGAATGTCACCTTTCAAGCTTCGTCATAGATGAAACACGTTATGTGCATTAAGGAAACTGGTGGAAAATGCTTGAGGGTACATAAAGGTGAGGGAACATAGGGATGACCCCTTGCAGACCTCTTTGCAGTGCTTTGGTGTCTGCAAGCTGCGATTTACAACATGTTCTACCTTCTTGCTCAAATCTACGTGTTCTACTATTCAAAGCAAACCAATAATTGCACCACAAACCTGCAGGAGCCCCTCAGGATTGCATTATTTAAGTCTTCTTTTGTAACTCAGTGCTGAATTTCAGTTGAATGAATTTGATCACGCTTCACTTCCTGTTGGGAAACAAGTATCAACTGTGAATCTGAGAAGGCATGAAAGCATCTGATTGTATGTTTTTTTTAACCTATAAATTTCTCCCTTTGCGACTACTATAAGCACAATTTTTTAAAAGCTTTGATTCTGAGGTTTTTCGACACCAAACCGTAACATTTGCAGTAAATCAGAAAAGAACGCTTTCTGCTTTAAACCTCCACCGTGTCTGACATTTGAGAGAAGAAATACACACAGATGTAATATTGTTAACAGACAGACATTTATAGTAAATCATCTGCTTGTTTTAATGTACCAACTTGTGGGCTACACACACATGCCAAGCACACCCCCCACTTAAGAGGGGGGGGGGGGGAACAAGCTGGCACGTTTTTTAGAAGAAGAAATCCAACATGTGCACGTCTTCTTTTTCCAAGAAGCAGCTATATTTTCCTGGAATGTATCCCACTCCTTGAACCCCCCGCCACTCATAACCACAGTAGCCCACTGCAGCATGGCGTTTCCAGTGTGTTTTTGGGGGTGTACATACAGAGAGAGAGAGAGAAGGTGGGGGAGGGGGATCTCTAAAGCCATGTCCTTTATAATGTGCAGGGGCCCAAACTGTTCAGAGGAACTCCCTCTCTGTTCTGTATTGTTGAGTCTGTTTTGAGGTCGGACCTTGAAAGCGTCCTGACTGGTAATCAGCAGTTTTTAAGATGATCAAACAGCCTCCATTATGACGGAGGACAATGGGACTGACAGGAGAGGTTGGGGGGCAGAGCAAGAAAAGATGACAATAGATTTCCTCTTTCTTTCCCTCCTCACTTGTTCTTTCCTTTTTCCCCTTTTGACTATTCACAGCTTTTTTTTTTTTTAACCCCATTTTCCACACACCTACAAAAAAAAATGTCTTCAGAGATCTTTTTCCTAAAGATTTTGAATAGCATGAGTTTTAAGGAATGCATTACTTCCCATACATGCAGAAGTTGCCATTAGCTCTCTGAGACTGTACAGATGGACAAATTAACAGTGACACATGAGAAGCATCTCTCAAAGTTGACATAAGTAGGAAAGGCCACAATGTGGTTCCTTTTTTTGGGGGGAAACTTTCACAGTGTCTGAGTTGTGCTGCGTTTTTGCTTTGCCTCCGGGTTTAGTCGGCTATGTGGTTGGTTGCCGATGTGTTTTTGAAGAAGGTGAGAACATTATTACAAGAAGAAGCTGCATGGATTCCCTCCAGTGTGGAAAACACCAGAAAAGCAAAGTTGTACATGAGTCATCCGAGTGTCTGCCTCCAGGATAAAAAAGGTGATGAATTAAAACAGGAAATGAACAAACACCAGCTACAAGAGTTCATAAGAAACTGTTTGCCATTTTATTTGCTTTCTTTTTGAGATGTTGGAAGAAAAGATCAATACCAATCTGCTGCATTACGATGCAAGGGGACATGCGGCTGTTATTTGAGGTAATGGTGAGACACTGAAATCCAATCCGAGGAGTGGAGTTAGAGTTACAGATTAATTGCATTTGAGGACTGATCAGGAGCCAGAACACTGCACAGAGGTTCATAATACTCACACACAGGATTGTACAACTCTGGAAAGTTATGACGGCGGCAGCAGCTGTTTCATCTGTTGTTGTGATGATCTCGAGGCAAACAGCCAAATGCAGTGTCAATGTTACAAGGTAGTTCTGTGCATTTCCATGTGTATGTTTAATCTGGACACAAGCAAACAGAAAAGGACTTTGTACTGTCCCATAAAAGGAATGGGTCCAGAAAGTAACTTCAAATTTTGACAATAAAAACTTAACTTTTCAGGGACTATATAACTGAAGACATCAGATAGATAGATAGATAGATAGATACTTTATTGTCCCCGAAGGGAAATTTGTCTTGGGCTCTAAGTGCTGAGACCACTGCCGCCATAGTTAAGAACAAAGAAAGAAAATAAAAGTAAAGTTGGACATTTGCAAAACTTAGAAAGTCATAGAGAAGATGTGGTTTTTACCAGACCGAAACTAAAATAATGAGTAAATACTAAATGCATGCAAGGCTTCTTTAATAAAACACCCAAACACCACACAAATGCTGGAGGCTGCAACAGGACATGGTGCAAACTTTGCTTACACCAGCAAACTTTTGCAAACTGCAGCAGAAAGTTTTCACCATAGAAGCAGCTTTGGAGCGACTTGAATCCAGTTTAAATGATCATAACGTGGTTGATGTGGTAAAAATGTAATTATCATGAGTGAGAATGTAAACAGTGAGTGAAGCAGACAGTCAGTCAGTCAGTCAGTCAGTCAGTAAAACAGCCGTCAGTCAGTTCAACCACCTGTTCAACTCGGAGCAGCCAGAAGACAGAAACTCTTCCAAGAAACACACACAAACCACACACACACACACACACACACACACACATATGCACACACACACATTCAAACGTACACACTGTACAGAGTGTTCGAGCCTGCATGTTAAGTGTGTTGCTGCATGTGAGTAGAGACCATGGGGCCAGTTTAAGTATTTGCCTCCCAGCCAATAGCACAGAGGGGATCTTTGCCTCCCAGCGAATAGCTTCTGAGGAAGCTTCGCCTTCAGCCAATGAGGCGCTGAGGAGGGAGAGCTGATCCACGTGGAGCTCAACAGATCCCAAAACACCAAAGAACTGGAGACAAGGAGAGAGAGAGAGAGAGAGAGAGAGAGAGAGAGAGAGAGGGAAAGAAAGAAAGAAAGAAAGAAGGAAAGAAAGAAGGAAAGAAAGCAAGAAAGAAAGAAAGAACGAAAGAAAGAAAGCAAGAAAGAAAGAAAGAAAGAAGCATGGTTAAAATAGATAGTAAGTCATAAAACATATGAAGACATGAATTTGTTTAATAATGAGTGAATGAAAGTTACTGTAAATTTTCTGCTGTATTTTTCTTTTTTTCTTTCTCTTTTTGGAGAATTATAACATGCACAACAAGATAAAAACAGGAAAAATGACTCTTAAAAGGTTCATTTACATTTTAAAATCAATGAAATCAATAAGAAAGCAAGAAAGAAAGCAAGAAAGCAAGAAAGAAAGCAAGAAAGAAAGAAAGCAAAAAAGAAAGAAAGAAAGAAAGAAAGAAGCATGGTTAGAATAGACAGTAAGACATATGAAGACATGAATTTGTTTAATAAAGAAAAATGAATGAGTGAATGAAATTGAAGACAAACAACAATAGGTTACTGTAAATTTACTGTATTTTTCTTTTTTTCTTTCTCTTTTTGAAGATTATAACAAGATAAAAACATGAAACATAACTCTTAAAAAAGTCATTTACATTTTAAAATCAATGAAATCAATAAGCAACAATCTAATATCCATCAAGAACATTCCCTCATCAAGTGTTGCTGTGGTTTCTTTCTGTCACATAAAGAAACACCTCAAAAGTTTCATGTTACACACCAACAGTTTACAACAGGGTGTGTGTGTGTTAAAGCGTAAAGCGTAAAGCCAGGACTTCGTGTATTAAGAGCGACTGCACCTGTGTTCCTCTCTTGGGTTTTTTCAAATGGAATCGCCCACTCACAGCCGCTGACAGAGAGCAGTGACGTGTCTCAGAGTCACAGCAGCGTCATCATGCACAAACCTACATGTGAAGTCATAGGAAAAAAAATTCTGATGCTAAAACTCACGTACTTCAACCACAATTTGAATTTTTGGATTTGAACCTTAATGTGAACTTACACACTGATATAAAAACTTCAGAAACAGGAAGTAATGTACATGCACTTAAAGTTTATGGTTGAAAATGCAAGTCCCCTTGATTTAACCCTCCTGTCATCCTCGAGTCAAGGAAGGAAGATAGGAAGAAGAAGAAGGGAGGAAGGAAGGAAGGAAGGAAAGGAGGGAGGGAGGGAAGGAGGGAAGAAGGGAGGAATGGAGGAAGGAAGGAAGGAAAGTAGGGAGGGAGGAAGGAGGGAAGGAAGGAAGGAGGAAGGGAGGAAAGGAGAAAGGAAGGAAGGTAGGAGGGAGGGAGGAAAGAAGGAAGGAGGGAGGGTGGGAAGGAAGGAAGGTAGGTGGGAGGGAGGAAAGAAGGAAGGAGGGAGGGAGGGAAGGAGGGAGGGAGGTAAGGAAGGAAAGAGAGAAGGAGGGAAGGAAAGAAGGACAGAAGAAAGGAAGGAAGGAGGGAAGGACGGAAGGAAGGAAGGAAGGAAGGAAGGGAAAAAAGAAGGAACAGTCAAAACAGATGGGGTCAATTTGACCCGGGAGGATGACACAAGGGTTAAATCATTAGTTTTAGGGTGAAGACTTGGTAGAAAGGTTAAAGGTTAAAGGTTAGGGTTAGTTTAGGGTTAAGATAAGTCCAGGTTACAGTTGCAGTGGTGAAAATAGTTCTCTAGGAAACGACTATCAATGTAATATCCTCTAATGGAAAC
Organism: Scomber japonicus; assembly: GCF_027409825.1. Taxonomy (NCBI): domain Eukaryota; kingdom Metazoa; phylum Chordata; class Actinopteri; order Scombriformes; family Scombridae; genus Scomber; species Scomber japonicus. The sequence continues at coordinate 31,796,493 of NC_070580.1, read as the reverse complement.
ATGACTGTGTGTGTGTGAGTGTGTGAATCAGCAGGTCTACTGCTAATATTCACACTGTACAGGAAGTCATTTCATGTCTGAGGTGTTTTGTTGTTAAACCAAACGTGCCTGTGTCAGATTTCCTTCCTCCAGCAGCTGCACAGGTGACAAATGCTCTGACAGTAAACTGTGAATTTGCTGAGCAGCACCCATCCTGCTCACTTTTACACCCTTTTTTCACTCAGTAACTAATGGAGACGACTTACCTCCACCTTGTGAAAAATGGATCTACTGAGCATGAGCAGCTCACTTTGCTCTCCGCTCCTTGTTTGCAGCTCAGAGTCTCCACGAAAGAGCTCGAACATGAATGTGCCTGGTTCAAACTGGGTCTTGTTGGATGTATTTCTGTACTGCGGCAGGTCTCGTGTCAGTGTGTCAGTATGTCGTATGTTTAATACCTAAGTGGATCCAAATTGGCCCCAACAAGCTGCTCTTTTCCACCCTGGCTTCTTGGCGGAGCATCATACTGCTGGTGTTCTTGCTCCGCTTAGGTCTGCTAGAATGGATTGTTTCTAATTATCCTTAAAGGACAAGTTCACTATTTTGCAACAGTCAGGGGCCTACATGAACATTTAAGCAGGATTTTCTTACTACGTGATCATGTTTACTGTCCATTCATACAGAAACTAAGTAAACTGTTTCTCTTCTCACCCTCAAACCCTTGAAACCTCAAACTAGTAAACGGTCTTGTAGTGGTTTCTTAAACTACAGCTCTTGGACCAGTTTGGGGGTCTATTACTGGAAGAACACACCAGCAGCAACTTCTAGAAATACACATGAAAGAGGGTTAAAATGAAACAAGGTTAACATAAGAGAGTAAACAGTGTTCAATGAGCGATCGTCTAACTCTAACCCTCATAAACTCGTTCATATTTTGGCCGAACGTGAACTGAACATACTGTATTTCTGTTTGATGAACGTTATTGTGAACACGTTCTTTCTGGCGTTTGTGAACGGCGCTCTCTCACAGTTTAACTTTGTTCAACAGAGTGCCAGATTTCTATAGAAAACCCAGCTAAAACACACCGTAAACAGGCCTTAAAGCTGCAGTTGGTAACTTTGAGGAGAGAGAGGACTTAGCATCAAATTTGAAGAAGTACAACTTTCAGATCCCTCCCCCTCCCTCTCCGTTGCACTCCTGCCCTGCTTCCAAAGTCCCTCCCCCAGAGGAGGCTGACGTGCGCGCGACCGGTAATACATGAACTACACTCCACACAGCTAGATATAAAACGCTTTACAGTGACTTTCACATGGCAGCAGCATCATAGACATATATACTAACCCTAACCCATGTATATCTGTCTATGAGCAGCAGTACTACCTCAGACCTCCACCTTTAACAGCATCTTTGTATGATTACTTAAAACAATTTTGAAATCTGAGGCATAGTTTCAGTTAAAACTGGTCAAATAATTGTCTGTGGTTCTGTATGAGCTGTGGCAATAATTTAGAAAAATAATAGCTTGCAGCAACATATTGAAAACTTCAGATTTGTGAACTGAACTTTGAACTAATTCATGTAGAAAGTGAACTCTCCCAACACTGAGAGTAAATAACTTTTACTGTTGATCATATTTCCTTCTGAAACTGCTCCTAGTTGTGTGAAAAGCTTGCTTGGTGATTTGCAGTTAATTGCTTCTCCACTGCTGTCACAATCACACCTTCACTTTCCTGCAAATGTTCACTTCTAAAACACACTCATCAGAAACCTGGGTAAGCCATGAAATCATGTCGGTCTACTGGGGAGTCTCCTCAGACTGAGAACACAAAACTTCTGTGGTTCTGGAGGAGGTTTGTCAAGTCTGAAGAAATGACATCACTGTAGTTTTTCGATTCAGGTTTGGAAACTACAATTTATCATTAAAAGCCCACGTTAAAAAAAAATAAACTGGAGGTGTAGAGTTTAAAATATGTAGGTGTTTACCAGGAAGAGAGAGTCTAAAAATAAAATACTATCAAGTTTCATTATGGCTAATAACAGACCTGATATTTTTGGAGTATCTTTTGTGAATCCTTTGAGTTTAAGGAAGTGCAATACTAAATATCATTGGTGTAACTCTTTAATTTACTTTCTTAATCCCCAGAAATGGAACTGTGTTTTCTTGATGTAAATACTCCACCTCCACACCACAGACACCTAAAGCTCATCTGATTCAACTCTGTATCTCCTCTGATCTGTTGAACGTTACACTTGAACGCATCAGAAAAGTAGAGCTGACTGATGCACCTGTGTGAGAGGAAACACCTTGTCACTAGATCATTTATCATTTTAAAAATGTTACAAAACACCAAAAGCTCCTTTTCATGCCACTAAATATAAATGACCCTGTAATGCAGAGGCAAGTAAACGTACTGTTACTGTTAGAATGATATGACTCAAGTAAAAGTAAAAAGTAGTCATCCAAATAATTACTTGAGTAAGAGTAAAAAAGTGCTTGGTGATTAAACTACTCAAGTGCTGAGTAACTGTTGAGTAACGTCTGATTTATTTGTTAACACAAGCATTCAATCAGCGGCGGCGAACCGATCCAGTGAGAGTTGGAGGTCACGGTCTGATGAAGCCAACAGGACCACATCATCTGCAAAAAGCAGTGACCCAATCCTGAGGTCACCAAACCCGGACCCCCTCAACGCCCTGGCTGCGCCTAGAAATGAAGATTATGAACAGGATCCGTGACAAAGGGCAGCCCAACCCTCACTGTAAAACAAGTCCGACTTATTACCGGCAATGCGGACCAAGCTCTGGCACCGGTCATACAGGGAACGAACGGCCCGTATCAGGGGGTCCGGTACCCCGTACTCCCAGAGAACCCCCCACAGGACTCCCCGAGGGACACGGTCGACTGCCTTCTCCAAGTCCACAAAACACATGTGGACTGGTTGGGCAAACTCCCATGCACCCTCAAGGATCCTGTATATCCTATAGAATACCAAAGAGGTAAAAAGAAAAGTAACAAGCTCAATGTAGCCTAATGTAGCGGAGTAAGAGTATAGTTTCGTTTTCACAAAAGTAAAAAGTATAGTGATTTAAAACTACTCCTAGAAGTATAACTTTTTCAAAAACTTACTCAAGTAAATGTAACGGAGTAAATGTAACTGGTTACTACCCACCTCTGCTGAGAATGAAGCTCGCTGGCACTCAAAAACGTAACTCTCATAACTTCAGACGAAGAGAAAAGAAGACATGGAGATTAAAATGAGTGTGTTAAATTGACAAAATACTGATTCACCTATAGTTGAACAGCCAAATAAAGCAAATGAAATCAGCTCCGCCACCCATGCCGCATTCGTCCCATACCACAACCAACCAAAGCTTCTGACTTGTAAATATTGTGCATGTTGAAACAATTAAGTGTGTGTGTCCTGGTTGAAGTAGAAGAAGATAAGTCAGACTGATACTGGGATTCCCACAGTGCTTGCTGTGTATTTTGAATATTCAAATCAATCTTATCAAGGTTTAACGGCTATTTTATCACACAAGAACAAAACAGAAGCCACATAACCGAAACTCTTGAGTTGAGAAGCAAAAAGAAAAACAGGAGCTCAATAATATGCATGCTGATGTCTGATTGATGTTGCTTCCCTTGTATCTTGCCAACACAGTATGTCTTAAAGGCACATCTCACAATTTGTTGACTGTTAAAACATCAACCTCCAAGTTGTAATTGCATCTTGAGTAACTGTCATTTTCCAATATATTCGATTTGACACTTAGTAATTGAAAACCAAACCAACATGGACGTCTTATATCAGCCAAAATCCATCGTTTAATATAATTAAACTTAAAGGATACATGTCATTTTGTCAATACACATTATTTTAAACCTCCACCCAACCTTCCTACGTTGTCAGATCGTGACGTGAGCTCGGCATTAACTCAAACAGCTGAATCGACCGCAGCTGATAATGCCCATCTATATAGAGCCAGCGGTGAAGGACAAACCACAAATACTCCAGAAGATGATCTACTGCAGATAATCAACAGATGACAGGTTGATTGTTCTAAAATAATTTCTTGTTTGTATATTGTGGTTTTCTCATTACATGACATTCCTTTGGCAGATGCTTTTGTCTAAACCAATTTGCATTTTTTCCCCCAGTGGGAGCAATTTTGGGGTTCAGTGTCTTACTCAAGGATACAACAAGAATAAACCACCAACTGTAGGATTTGAGCTGCAGCTGCTCCGTTATTAGCTAAAGTCAGAGTCTCTGTAGGGGTTTGTTCTGCTTTTTTTTTTTCATTTTTGTCTTTTTTGCCATTTTAGTCATAGTAAAAATGAGAAATGAACAAAACATTTTTCAGCCTGTTTATTTCCAATGGAGCTCTCTGTGCCCTCATTGAACCTGTGTTGTATACAATGCACATACAGTTTACTGTTTACACACAGCAGCAGGAAAATTGTTGCTGCCTCATGGGTTTAAACGTCACCTACAAAAAAATTCCTACAAACAATCATTTAAATGGAAGTAAATTGAGCTAAAAGCCTAAATACCACTTCAAAAAAACAGCTTTGGCCTGCACTGCTCTCCTGTAAACATACTATAGGGGGTTTTCTGATTTGCTAGGTGACCTCTCTATAGACTTAGGTGGCAACAGAGGAGGCCACAAATTGTTCATTTTCTCCATCTTTCAGCAGAGAGGCTTCAGGGTGAAAGAGAGAAACCCGAATCAGTCCCAAACTCAGTGTGTGGTTTCCTTCATTCAATCTGTGAGTCACTGTATGAGGCTGGAAAATACAGCAGGGGGGACTTTTTCTGCACTCACAGTACACATATACTGCGTGTGTGTGTCTGTGATGAAGCATATAGAAACAATATGAAGGGTGTGTGTGTGTGTGTGGTGAACAGTGAACAGTATTCAAATATATGATGTGTTTTCTGCTCAGATGGGTTTCAGTCATCCCGTGGTGGGAGTCCACTCGTCTCTGTATGAGCTGCCCCTCACCTCCCCGACACCAGCACCTTACAGGACTGTTAAGTTTCCACCATAACAAATACAAAACTGAAAACACACACACACACACACACACACACACACACACACACACACACACACACACACACACACACACACACACACACACACACACAGAAACATTGATCACAAGCTGGAGAGCAGGTTCAGATAACAATGCTGTTGTCTCATTGGTCCAGATAATGTACAGTAGGCGTAGTAGAAAAACACACAGACTGATGAATCCCCAAAGAATTGCTTAGAACAACCTGCTGGAAATTCTTAATAAACTGAAAACATTTTGGATGACTTCAGTGTAATTTGACTCAAGTGCCATTGAGCAAAATTTTTAACCTTCACAACTGCCTCAGGGTCAAAGCGCTGTTGCTGTCGCTGATCATGAACTCCAACCACTCTGAGAAAGACAGAATGGAGGAATATGCAAAAAGTCCAGTTTGGTTTCTTGTACATGTTGGCAGAGAAAAATATGCAGTGATAAAACGAGGCATTCAGACCCTTTATTTAAGTACAAGTAGAAATACTGTAGTCTACAAATACTCCATTACAAGTAAACACCCTGAATTCAAAATGTTACTTAAGTTAAAGTGCAGTAAAGTACTCAGTATGTCAGTATGCACACTGGCTTATTTAACCCTCCTGTTGTCCTCGAGTCAGGGAAGGAAGGAAGGAAGGAAGGAAGGAAAGAAAGACAGATGGAAGGAAGAAGGAAGGGAAGGGAGGGAGGGAGCAAGGCAAGGCAAGGCAGTTTTATTTATATAGCGCATTTCATACACAATGGCAACTCAATGTGCTTTAGGAAGGAAGGAAGGAAGGAACAGTCAAAAGAGACGGGGTCAATTTGACCCGGGAGGATGACACGAAGGTTAATTAATGTTTTTGGCAAGTTGCTGAAAGTCTTACTGAATCAATGAGTGAAATGTTCATGGCGGTTCTTTCCTACCAAAAACTTTCAGTCCAATATCTGCTAAAGAAAATACACAAATGTTAAACTTTTTTATGGTCATGTTTAGACTCTGGCAGCACTTGGTCAAGGTTAGAGGAAGATTATGAACATGTTTATTAACTTTAAAGTCCAAAGTGCTTTTTTCCCCCCTAACCCTAACCACATGCAGGACTCAGGATGTGAACCTGGGTCTCTGGTGTCAGAGTCTACATCCATACCTGGGTTTGACTTGAATCTAGTAACAGGACTCTGCTACTGCTACGTTCTGGATAAATCAAAACTTTCTGCAGCTGCTTCACGAGCCGGAGAGCTTCAAGTGCTTCAAGTTTTGTGTTTACGTGAACAGAAGACTTACAAAGACATGAATTCATCTTATTTTTATTGCACCTTTCTTCACAATGTAGCTGGAAGGGTTTTGGATTTAAAGGTCTAGTTCACCCAAATCACAAAAAAAACATATTGTGTATTTCCACCCTGAAAAACATCAAATAGAAATTTAGTGGAATCAACTTTGAGATTTTTTCCATCTCTTTGTGTCTAAGTGACTAATGAGGATAACAACTTTGAAATTGGTTCAGTATTGAGCGAGAGCGCCGCAGCCAGCAGACACAAAACAGGCTGTAATGTAATCCAACAATGTAAGTGCTTGTTTTTGCCACTTCTGACAACATTATGGAAATGATGATACAGAGAAAGTCTTCATACCTTTTCTATATTCCAACACAACAAACTCTCCTCTCTCTCCAACTCTGTCATGACTGAATATTTACCTGATTTCAACAACTCACCTTTCAAGATTTCAGAACAAGACTTCATCTTGACTGAGATAATAAAACAACGGGCAAAAGGTAAAGAGACTTGGTGTATTTCCTTCCCTTCTTCCTCCCTTCCTTCCTTCTTACCTCCCTTCCCTCCCTCCTTCCTTCCATCTGTCTTTCTTTCCTTCCCTCCTTCCTTCCTGCCTTCCTTCCTTCCTTCCTTCCTTTCTTCTTTCCTTCTTTCCTCCCTCCCTTCCCTCCCTCCTTCCTTCATTCTGTCTTTCTTTCCTTCCCTCCTTCTTTCCTTCCTTCTTTCCTCCCTCCCTTCCCTCCCTCCTTCCTTCCATCTGTCTTTCTTTCCTTCCCTCCTTCCTTCCTTCCTTCCTTTCTTCTTTCCTTCTTTCCTCCCTCCCTCCTTCCTTCATTCTGTCTTTCTTTCCTTCCCTCCTTCTTTCCTTCCTTCCGTCTTTCCTCCCTCCCTTCCCTCCCTCCTTCCTTCCATCTGTCTTTCTTTCCTTCCCTCCTTCCTCCCTTCCTTCCTCCCTTCCTTATTTCCTTCCTCCCTTCCTTCTTTCTTCTTTCCTTCTCTCCTTCCTTCCGTCCTTCTTCCTCCCTTCCTTCCTTCTTTCTCCATTCCTTCCTTCTTCCTTCCTTCCTCCCTTGACTCAAGGACAACAGGAAGGTTAACATTTGCTCATTATGTTGGAAGAATTTAGTCGTATACATTTTAGTTGTAATTGGTAGCAGAGAGAGTTTTAGGCTGCTCTGTGTGGTCTGCTGTGTGCACCGGTCTTGATGGGAACTTAGAGGTGCCACATAGAGGCCACATAGACAATGCACAGAGGGTGGGAGATGGGAGGGTCAGTAGGGGTCCAACAGTAATTTATTCTCCCTGGGGCCCCTATAGTGGGTTAATCCAACCATAATAAGTCAGGATTCATTACAGTAACAAGTCTCTAAACAATTAACCAGAAACAAAGAGCAGCAACTTCAGTGAAGATGTATGTCTCCGCTTGTTTTACTGATGAGCTTTTATCCTTTTATGGAGAATTTTAAAAACACACAAAGCAGTTACGTACACTCACCATTAACAGCCTGTTTAACTGGTGGATTTATGTGAGTAAGGCTATCATAGTGTTTGTCATCGTCATCTCCTTTTTTGTATTTTGTGCTGAACAGATGCAACGATGACTACAGTTTCTGGACGGAAACGTACTTCCATTGTTACCAAATTGGATTTGAAGCCGCATTTCGACGGATTATCTTGTTTTCCCTTTTTGTGAAATGATAATAACTCCCCTCACTTTCAGCTGTGCACAGACAGATGGCCTGTTTACCTGAAACAACACAAACAGCTGGTGGTTTGAATAAAAAATTAGAGGATTTTATCTATAAAACAAAAAGAGATTAAATCCCTAAAATCCACTTAAAACAAATCCTTTCCTGTGTTTCTTTTGTTTCCCCGGATGTTGCATACTGTAAAACTGCTTTTGATGCTCATTATGAAACTCTTTTCCTTTTTTTTTTTGAAATGCAATTTATTGACAGACGGTTTCAGTTGCAGCAATGTGGCAATTAAACCACACACACACGCTGAGTGGTACAGACTGACCGCTCTGCAGGGGGGGTAAATACTTCCTCATGTATAAGCCCCCCCTCACACACACACACACACACACACACACACACACACACACACACACACACACTCACTCTCTCTCTCTCTCTCTCTCTCTTCCTCTGATGACTCAACACACACTTTCAATTTCTTGTCAAACACCCCCGTGGTCTGGAAACACCTCCCGCCTCTAAAAACCTCAATAAATGAAATTACTATTTGAGCCATTTACACATCAGCAACCTCTTCATCAGCAAAAAAACAAAAAAAAACAAAAAAACCCAAGATAAATGATAAATGTAGAGTTTTACATGAAACATGTTGAGCTCTGGATAGTTTGGTGGTTTGTGGAGGAGTAAGTGGAGCATTATTCAAATCATTCAACAGACCAACATCTTTAACACTTTAATGGTCGGCATAGATTACTCCAGCTTTTTCTATATGTTTATTAAAACTCACATTTGTCATATATTTCTGTTAATCTATGTGATATATATGTGTGATGTATTCATTTATTCAGCTGTTATTTGTCTGCGCTGTTAGTTTTATGTTTATTGTAACGTAAAATGTCACTGAGTACCTAGAAAAGCAAAAAAAAGGTATAATATAATTTTTATAATTGTGTGAAAACTAATCTCAACTCAAAGGTCCACTGACTAGCTTGTTCCAGAGCTTTTAACTGCATCTCAACCTTTTTGTGGAATAATAATAATGATAATAGTTTATTTTTGGATAGGGACAGTGCATATTGATGAACATCGATATTAGGCATCTCTGTAAATATGCCGGATTATAGCAAAGCTGCTAATTTGCATCCGTAGTCCCTAGTGAGTAAAATAAATATAAAAAAGAATACAAGTAGAAGAGACAGCAAATAAATAGATAAGATACAAATAAAACACACACAGTACAATAAAATACACAATCAAAAGGATATCAGATCCAGACAGGATACAAGTGGTGATATTCAATATATGTGTTATTATATTGCACCATCTAATTCCTAAAATGCTGATTTTGAGTGAAAATGATTTGAGTCCATAATGAAGCTGAGTCTGTTTTTTGCATGATCATGTCAGTCGTTTTATTTCTCATCCCTCGGTCATTCTGATCTCTCTCTCTCACCACTCATAATTTCCTTGCTGTCATTTCAGGAGCATCAATTAAGACGTCAACCGGTCACATCGACCCAATAGCATGGAGACGCATCTTTACTGTCAGCCTATCATAGTGAAGCTGTGTGTCTTTTTTTAAATATGTTTTCTCCCTCTCTGCTTTAGTGTTGTTTTGAGGCTGTTTTGAGCAACCCACCGCCTCCTCATCACCGCCTGCAGTCTTTGCAGATTCATCAATGCATCACTTCATCATCAACCTAAAGAGTCATCAGCGACCTCCACCAGTGTCTAGACTCCATCTGATGTAAAATAAAAAAGTATTCCTTATGCACTACTCTCTTCACTTTATGTTCGCTTCAGTTTTTGAGATGCTTGTTAAGAGTCAGAAGATAATTTCTAGGTAGATAGGGGGGAAAAAAGTACTGTCAGATAGATACACCTCAGGGCTAAAGTATATAAATATTATAAATGTACTTACTGAAGAACTAATCCAATTAAATCAATACAGGTCAAAGTGGTGCTGGTGGTCAGGGCAACTGAATAACTTTCACAGAGCTCATAGAAATGTACAAAAGATGATTGGGAGCATATTAACCTCAGAGTATGAGTGTACGTAATTCACCTCAAAATCCCCCTACAGAGTCCAAGCACCAAAGACTTTTGACAATGCCTACTCATCAATATCATCTGTATAGTAAACAGCTCTTTCTGCCACAGGTCATTCACTTCTTCCTCCTTTGGTTGGCAAACGACAAAATTCTGGTTAGTGAGGCTGACAGGTTGGCTGAGAAAATTCTTCTTTTATTGTCGCAACATAGTCTAATCATAAATATCATCTGTATAATTAACAGCTCTTTCTACTACAGGTCTTCTTCTTCTTTGGTTGGCAAACGACAAAGCATGAGCTAGATTAAAGCCAAATTCTGGTTAGTGAGGCTGACAGGTTGGCTGAGATCATTTTCTTTTATTGTCGCAACATAGTCATTTACAATTAAAATATATGATCATAGCAAAGGTTAGAGATGACAGGAGCTGCTTCATAAAAGCTTAAATTTCTCTCCTTGTTTCTTTGTCGTTGTAGAAAAGCTTCATCTCCAAACCAACCATACTTATTCCTCTCTTCTCCATCAAACCCTTGACCTCCAGCATGAACAAGAACACCTTGAAAATATGGAAGAATAACCTTTGGATAGTCAAATATTCTGTGAAAAGTGATAATACTGCTGAATATTTCATGGCTGGGTCTCATATGTGTGTATGCACATGTTGAACAACATTCATAGGAAATAAATGAGGTGCCATCCTGGAATACAGTATCCATTTATCTTAATACATCCATGCAGTAAACACAGCAACAGCAAATCAACTAGGACTCATTCATAATGTTTAAATCCTTTAAAACTGACCACAGGAGCTGGAAACGAGGGAGGGAGGGATATTTAATACTTTTTATTTTTTTTATATTAATGAGTACCATAAACCTCTGTAGAGTTGTAATCAGGTGAGATTATATCAAACCACTTGAAGACCGATTTCAACTGTTTTAAGAAGATGAAATTACAAGATTTAAAGGATAATTACCGTTTCTTACAACCTGGACCTTATTTCTAGCATAAAGTACGATCATTTACTCACCCAGACAACTTTGGTGTCATTTGGAGTCGTTCGGACGAAATTAGCTCCAGTGTTGCGCTGCGTATATCCGTATAATGCGAGTACACAGGGCACCGAAGCGCAGCCTCTATATAACACATTATCTGCCACCAAACTAGTTCATTTCACCAATATTTAGTTATGATACGTTAGTGCTATTCCCCTCCGAGCCCGTGGTGGCATGTTATCAACATCCGGGGTCTGTAGGTTGACCTACTAACCTCTGATCTGGATGATGTCATTTCCGAACGTCTCTACCACACCCCAGTTTATCATTGAGCGGATCCAGATGCGTATATCCTGGCCTCACATGTACGGATATACGCGGCGCTCCACTGGAGCTAATTTCGTCCGAACGACTCCAAATGACACCAAAGTTGTCTGGGTGAGTAAGTGATCGTATTTTATGCTAGAAATAAGGTCCAGGTTGTAAAAAACGGTAATTATCCTTTAAGAAGATGAAATTGCAGGATTTAAGAGACACAAATGTTGTTTGGGGGAATTTGTTTTTTGTAATCATTTTACTTCATTTTCAAATTTGGCGCCACAACATGAAAAGATAAACTGTGGAGGAATGAGTCAAAAGTTATGTTAGATATGCAAAATATGTAGTTTGGATCAGACATGCAGATAATGTTGGTGTTTGTTGTTAATTACAATACCAGGAAAATGAATCCAATCTGATAAAAGTTACAGCAATTAAATTTAAATCATGTATATCATATCTCACACAGGTGCTATTTATAGCATCATTACAATCATTACGTACCTATGATATAGAGCACATTAGCTGCTGATCAGACAGATTAACAGTAAACAGCAGCAGTCATGGGGAGTTAAAGGGGATCTCTGAAGTTGGGACAGCACACAACCACAGCATCAAAAACGACTGTTCTGAAAAACACCCACTTCTTCATCTGCATGTCGTTCAAAGGTTTAAGTGTGGGGTTTTTTTGATGGCAGATTTTTCCCCCAGGAAGGTAACCAAGCATGTGTGTGTTCTTTTTTTATTTTTTAAAAAGTGTTTCCCTTTTTAAAAAAATGATTCATAATCATGGGACCTGCAGATGTACACCTGAGGTTTCTGCTTCACTGCATTTTTCTAATTGAATTGACATTTTGACGCTTGATCTTTTGGTTTTACTGTAACTGTAATTATTCACTTTCAGAATCATTGACCAATATCAAAGTTTTGAGTGTGAGTCTGCACCAGACTGAAGTGAGATGGAAATGTGAGAGGGAGCAGCGACAGAGGAAGACGCTGAGGTGAAGTTGGAGGTTGAGGTTTGAGAGAGAGAGAGAGAGAATAAAGGAGGAGAGACCTTTAAAATAAAGGGAAGAGGAGGAGGTGAGATAGACTGCAACAAAAGTGCAGATGAGCAATCAGGAAAACCACAAATAACAGCATACCTGTGTGTGTGTGTGCGTGTGTGTGTGTGTGTGTGTGTGTGTGTTTGTGTGTGTGTGCGTGTGCGTGTGTGTGTGTGTGGTGTGACACAGATAGAGACAAGAGACGAAAGGATATATATTCTCACATCTGAACTTTGCACTATTCAGTCTAATAGAAAAAGATCCACTCTGGTTGCTAAGTGACTAAATCAAAAAAAAACATTTTAGTCAGACAGTAAGAAATGACTTTTATATGTTTAAATCTACATTACTGACAGACATGCTTTCTTCTTTCTTACTCCACTCTCTGACTTCACCTAAAATGAATTGAACATCTTCCGCATTAACTTAAATTAAAATACTTGTTGGTGTGATAGTTCGGCTCATGTCACCGAGAATCAACTCCCCACTTTCGGCCACTTAAGCAAACTTTTTGTTGTCTCGATTGACGAAACCAAAACTTTGATTGCGTAAACTTAAGTAACATGGTCAACCCAAAGAAACTAGATTAAGTGGGTAAACTGCGAAGACATTTGCATACGCTGCAGTATACTAGTTACAGGAAATCTGTGTATCACGCAGTAGACAGGTAACCCTTTCCTCCCCAGAACCGCCAACGTTACTTTTGAAGTGTGCTTATTTTAACCATAAGAGGCTCGCTCTGTCAATATTTTGGTGTGTGTGTGTCAAAGTAGACTGACGGCACTTAGAGGACAGATGTGCTGTTAATGGTAATGTACAGTATCGCTGTATAGTGTATAGTTTATATTCAAGTTATGATCATTTCTCCAGTCTTTACTCTCTTTCTACTTAGTTAACTGATGTCTTAGCTTGTTTTAAATTAGATTTAATTTATTTTAGTATCTGAGACCTGAGTACTATATCTTGCTCACATGTCTGAAATAAAGAATCTTGAATCTTGAATTTATACTAAATGGTTTTTGTAGCACTGCAATTTGCCTTTGAGCTAAATAACGTACTACAAGTATATATATATTGTTACCTCTCTGCAGTTTTAAGCTATGCACATGTATTTCTAAAAGGCTGATTATTTTAACCATATTAACATAAGAGGCTCGCTCTGTCAATATTTTGATGTGTGTGTCAAAGTAGACAGATGTGCTGTTAATGGTAATGTACAGTATCGCTGAACATTGTATAGTTTATATTCGAGTTATGAACATTTCTCCAGTCTTTACTCTGTTTCTATTTGAGTTAGTCTATTTAGTTACTTAGCCTTTATTTATATTTGTTTCTTTTACTCATTGTTTAAATATGTTGTGATTTGTACTAAATGGTTGTTGTAGCACTGCAATTTGCCTTTGAGCTAAATAACGTACTCCATGTATATATATTGTTACCTCTCTGCAGTTTTAAGCTATGCACATGTATTTCTAAAAGGCTGATTTGAAACCTGAGTATATAATAATAATATAATAATGCATTTTATTTAAAAGCACTTTTTAAAAGGACTCAAAGTCACCTTACAAGGCACAGTATATATATCATGTTTTGCTTAATCCCCTAATTCAATTACCTGGATTCTCATTTACAGACAAAATATATATATAGTGTATTCTGGTTATTTTGTGCATGTGTGTGCTCTCTAAATGAGAAGATGTTCCCATTAAACTTTACAGAGCTTTGAGAGTGCATGTTGATGTCAGAAAGTGAAAATGGAAAACTGGAGGTTGGAGAAAATGCAACCCTTATATCTGCACTGATATACACTTTAAACAATACTCAACAGCTTCACATTACATTAACTTAAGAGTATTTGCGCTTGGCTTTAATGTGTGTGCTTATGTCCTCGATGTACCTTTATATCAGACGCTCTCTAACAAATAACTTCCTGATGTAGTTTGGGTTTACTATTCAGTGACTCATTGTTCTATAACGGAAACGCTTTGTCTAACCGACACTGATACCGCTATCTTCATAAGTGTGAAGCCAGTCATTCAGGAACTTAATGTGACTCACTCTGGTGTCAAGGCCACTGTTAAAACTGTGACCTGAAAGTATAAAGCTAAAGGTTTCACAGAGGCTGGATCGACAGAAACACACTTTCACTTTTACTCCTGATACCTCCGCTGCCTCACGTACATATTCACACTTATCTATTAGATGTATATGTAAAAATCTTCCACTGACTGGTATTGTCTCCCTCTGTGGGTGTTTTATCCTCCAAAAACACAGTGTTTATCTTCATTTTCAGTATTTATCTTAATTATCAGTTAGTGAAAGCAGGCAAAACAGAGCTTGATGATTCAGAAAGAAGATGCTTCACACGCTATTATCAATAATTCACATTACTTTGTGTCTCTGCTGTAGTAGATGTGGCCTCATGGACTCAGTAGAACCTGTGAAATAAGTAGGTTTAAGGCTCAGAAAGTCAAATAAGGGTCATTATGCAGCAGGAAAGATGGAAATAGTATATTGGGACATTAAAAGAGGGATCGGCTACTATGATAGAAGCAGTGGCAGCGGACAGCCTGAGTACTGGATTCAAATACTCAAGTACTCAAGTAGGGTGATATAAGCTAAATTGGGCCACAAAAGAACAATGTATGACGTTTATTTGTATTCTTATGATTAAAAGGGTTTGTTTTCAATATTTTTATGTGGAATGTATGTAAGAAAATATAATTGTTTAAGCCCTACAGCTGTTGAAAGATGAGCTACCCCACATTTTTTTAGATCAGCAGTGTTAAGGTAAAATGGGCCGGGCTGATCAGTAAAAATGGGCCACAAATTTTGGGGTTGTCACTGTTTCTAGCATTCAGCTCCATTACAGGAGTGAGTTTTTATTGAATGTCTGTTTTGGGTTACCTTAGTAGAACGATTATAAAACAATGTTTCTAATAATCATTCTAATAATTACATTAGAAAGAATAGGAGTCATCTTATTTTGAAGGACTAGACCATTATGTGTTCAATAAACCAGAGACTTGTTTTGATTTGATTTTAATGCCGTCACACTGGCTCATATACACAGAGTGTTGCACTATGGGTAGTCTTGTATTAGCGAGTATCTCTATTTAGAGTGAGTCTGTTGGAGTGAGTCAGCACTAAAGGTATTTGGCTATCTCAGGTTGTGTAAAGTGTTTTTCAGCCACAGAAGAACCAAATTCATGAGCAGTGAAAACGGGTCCAGAGCCCCCTCCTGTGTATTTACTACAGGAACAGACTGTGGACTGAATCGTCTGTCCAGCAGCCAAGAACTACCTCCGTAACAGATGATGAGGAGCTCAAAAAGACAGACTGCCTGGAGAAAATCATTTTAAGTCATCCAACAGCCTCGCAGGAGCCGGTGTGAGTATGTGACTGATAGACAAGCTAAAACAAATGTGCGATTTATGATCTGATTTAATGGAAATGTTTCACTTTTAAGAGAGAAAAGGCTTCAAGAACGATGAAGAAATATGTGTTCTGGCTCAATTGGTTTGACTGAAATGTTAAATTACAACTTGATGACTAAAAAAGACATTGACTAGAACTGTAATAAAACAGTAACGGTTTTCTTTGACTAAGATAAGATAAAAACTAAGACTTTGAGTCAACGAAAACATGATGAAATGCATTTCCACACACACTCTCTATGCAGCATTCACTTTATTTCGATCCATCAGACCTTCATTCAAGCGTAAATCATGCATGCTAACGAAAGTCTGACTGAAAGCTAAAAAAAGTGTGTGCAGAAATCTCTCTTTCATCAAGTTTGGGTTGATTGATGCTTCCGTCACTTTACGAAGATTTAGTGAGGAACTAGTTACCTAAATATAATAAAAACATACAAGGACATTTGACACAGGACTAAGACTAAATGAATAAAAAAGCTGAGAAACGTAGTTCATTTTAAGATATTTGAAGCAATTGAACCTAAACATGAAGTACAGTTGATCATATAGTTGATAATCAGTTATAGAAAGGCCTTTTCTCTTTATGCAGAGTAGGTGCTCTTCATTAGGTGTCTATAAATATAAAAACTAAGACTTTGAGTCAACGAAAACATGATGAAATACATTTCCACACACATTCATTCACTTTATTTCAATCGATCAGACCGTCATTAAAGCAGAAATCATGCAGGAAAAGTGTGTGCAGAAATCTCTCTTTCATCAAGTTTGGGTTCATTGATGCTTCCGTCACTTTACGAAGATTTAGTAAGGAACTAAAACTTGACTTTAAAGAAAAACAGGGTGAAGTTAACTAAATATAATAAAAACATACAAGGACATTTGAGACTAAATGAATAAAAAAGGTGAGAAACGTAGCTCATTTCAAGATATTTGAAGCAATTGAACCTAAACATGAAGTACAGTTGATCATATGGTTGATAATGAGTTGTAGAAAGGCCTTTTCTCTTTATGCAGAGTAGGTGCTCTTCATTTGGTGTCTATAAACCCATAAATATCCACCTGAATGGAAAGCAGAGGTTAATGATGATTCTCTTTAGTTTCTTTTTACTGAGAGGCTGAAAGCAGCTGCTTATAGGGTCTTTGTGTGCTCAAGTCATTAAGTCTCCTGGAATGAGTTGATAGGCCGACTCAGAAAGAGACTGTGAGTGTCGGTGGAGTGAGTTTAATCATTGACGGTGTTTGTGTGAGTTAGAATGAGAGAACATTTATTCTGAAAGTCACGGTGGTCCCTGCAGGAGTTTTATATAGCCTGTGGGTCCGATTCATCTCTCAACCAATCAGAGGTACCTCTCAGAGACGGAGCCTGGAGACTGATTGGCTGTCTAATTTGAATTTAAACAATGCTGGTCATTATCTAATCCAATTACCTTTCTTCTTGTAAGACTTCATTTTGAGAATCTGGTGAAATTTGAGAGTAACTTTTGAATTTGAAAGGAAATCAAACTTTATTGCTTCTGTGTATAAAAGATGAAGAAGGAAGAATCTCTCTCCAGTTATTCAATTTCAACTTTTTTCCAGCCACACGTCACAACTAATTTAGGACTTTGAACATTTTTTGAAAGTGTTTTTGTTTTCTTGGTGACGTTTCCTCATTCTCATACTCTGATACTGAGTAGGTGAAGGATTTTCTTTTTTCTATGTAAAATCGTGGGTGGGTAAAACCCCATCAGACTGTAACTCAGCTAGATTGCTGTACAAACAAAATTAACTGAATTAACTAAACTTTAAATCCTACCTTAAAAAAAAGAAAAACTGACAGTATGGTGAAATACTTCTGCCCAGACCTGCAGGAGACTAAATACTCCACTTAAAACTCTTCAGTTCCTTCTTTTATTGAAAGCAATTTACAATTAACAGGAACATTAGCAATGTGTCATAAATCCACTAAAAACCCACATATCTGACCTGCAATGAACCAATATGGCCGCTCAGGTCCACAAGTGTTTAAGTTTTCCGGAAATGCAGAAAAAAAACCGTCTGGTGAGTCAGTTTTTACCGTTTATGCTCCGAGCGGCTGAAACAGTCTGCCTGAGGATCTTTAATGTGGTTTATTTATTTTTAAAATGTTTTATTCTTTCTTCTTCTCTAATCTATTTTTGTCGTTTTTCTGTGTGTGTTGGTCTCAAATTGTTTTTTTAGTTTTCTCTCATTATCAGCTTGTCAGTCATTTGTAAATCACTTTGAATTGCACCAACACGTACTAAAAAAGGTGCTACACAAATAAAGTGTGAGTGATTCATTGGTTGGTAAAAGTGTGTAAGAGTTGTTTGTTTGTTTTTTTAGGAAATGAGATGTTAACCGTGTTGAAAATTCAAACAGTCCCTGCAGTAAAAAGCTTCCTACTTTCTCAGGTTGAACCATTTGGTTTATTTCCCACTCGGCAGGGAGAGGGCATGGAAGTTACTTTTCAGACTTCATTCAGGACAAAAGTACAAAAAAATAAAGAAAAACAATCCTGAATATTTTGCATGAGAGTTAGATTTAGCTTACAGCGTTTGTGAATCCTTTAATGAATCTTTAGTGAATTTCTTTTTCATTGCTGACTCTCAGTATTTCAACCAACAACCAGCTTGGTCTAAAATTCAGCTGGCAACAAAACACTTGAATATGTTGCCATTGGAAACCGTTACACTGTTTTAAACAATAACAGTTTTAAGGTGACAAAGCTGTGGTCGAGGGTTAGGGTTAGGTTCACTGCGTTCAGATTTCCATCGACAGGTTGTATCAGTCATTTTCATTGGAAGCCGACGAGCCGAAGCCACAAACTGACGCCTGACGTGTCACCGCATGAAGGGCGTGATGCGCTGAAATCACAGTACTTTTCTCAGTACTCCAAACCATGGTGAAGCGTCGACCAATCATGGTTTGGATTAAGATGATAACTTGAAATGATGCGATCTGTGTTGTTATGGCAACAGTAAATACCCATAATACCCCATTCCTGACTTACGGTTTGAAACATGACACTCGTGGATGAAGACGGGAAGTGAACAACAATGGTATCCTGCAGCTAAATCCACTAGTTGCCAACTTGTTATCAAGTTACTTTATAATGATGTCATCTAAACTGTGTCCACGGGTCATTATTAGAGTATCAGACCTTTACTGTTATTTTCCTTGTGAAGAAGAGATGTTTCAAGTTGTCACAAAACAATACAAAAATGGTCTCAATAATGGGAAATGGGTTTCTTTAAAAGCTGCTAAAAACACATTAGAGAATATAATAATAATAATAATATATTTTATCTGTAACGCGCTTTTACAAGTGCTCAAAGACGCTTTACAAAGGACACAAACAATTATAGAACAATGTGGAGTAACACACCACCAAACAATGTAGAAAAAGAAGACAATGAAAAGAGAGAGAAATGGAAAGAGGATAAAAGAAGAGTTTACAGGTTAAAAGCCAGTTTAAAAAGGTGTGTTTTTAGGAGTGATTTGAAGGTATGGGGGTCTGTACAGTCTCTGATGGGTTTGGGGAGTGAATTCCAGAGGGTGTGATCCCTGCCTTTAAAATATGTGATCCCTGCCTTTACAAATGGTCTGAATTGAATGACAGAGAGAAAAGTTTCACTCCAGGGCAGGTTTTTTTTTTTTGTTTTGTTTTTTTTATAATAATTTGTGTCAAATGTCAGATTTTCATACTTCTGAAACAGAATCTGTAATTTCCTGTTTCACTTCTGCTGTCGTTATGGGAAATGTAGAAAGTCACAAACTCTATCTGGTTGAGTGAAGAGGGACACACCCAAGAATACAGCGGTGCTCATGCATGAAAAGAGGAATCTGAAACCAGTTTGTGCGGAAAAAAACAACAAAGACACTTTTTTACAGCTGTTAAAACTTTCTATTGTGGAACTTCCACAGCATTTTATTATGACTTTAGTCGTGATTCAACAGTATGTTTCTGCGTCATTTCATGT
This sequence comes from Scomber japonicus, assembly GCF_027409825.1. Taxonomy (NCBI): domain Eukaryota; kingdom Metazoa; phylum Chordata; class Actinopteri; order Scombriformes; family Scombridae; genus Scomber; species Scomber japonicus. The sequence goes on along the minus strand of NC_070580.1, from coordinate 31,776,664 downwards.
TCATGTATAGCAGGTATGCAGAACAGTAATGATGACACTGATTTTGGATCTGATTGTGAACTGGTTTAACTGAACAGAGGACAGTGTAAACACAGTCGCCCCCCCCCCCCCCCCCCTCGCTGCCCACGCCTCCTGTCAACGCCGGCAGCAGATAAGCGACAGCAGAGATAAGCGTTGCCCTGACAGGAATGTTCTCCAACGTTTCGGTTGCCTCATAGATAGATCAGATGTAGAAACCCATGCTGACCGCCTCGGGTTCACTTTCACTCATCATGCAAATACCATTCAAATATTGATCCTCCAGCAACAAGGAATTTGAATACTTGGTTATTGAGCAATTCCCAGGAATCACTGGCATTGAACATGTTGCTACACTCACTCAACAGTAAAACACTTACAGGATTCATGCAGTTTCTTCTATTGAGAGCTTAAAAATTTCTGGGCTTTCCCCAAAGTGGTCACAGTCTCAGAAAGTGTTCATTAAAGCACTTTAACCACCATGCAGCACTGAAGATAGAATATATGTTTCTCATGGCTGCAGCTTTTAATCAAATGAAAATAATCTGTCTCACACATGTAATTTAATACACATTGGATGCTAAATGGGCTGCGGTCATGTAATGTTTTTTTTTAAACTACATACCAACATTTATATGCTGAAAGCTGAGGCTGTCATGCTCATCTTTTCTCATCATTCATTTCCACTAATGCTCTGTTAGTCATTTCATTTTTAATACTAATACTCTAATGCTTATTCACTCACATATACACACACACACATACACACACACACACACACACACACACACACACACACACACACACACTCTGATGGTACAGTCTGTGAGAGCAATTTCAGGGTTCAGTATCTTGCCCAAGGACACTTCGACATGCGGATTGGAGAAGTTGAAGATTGAACAGCTGATCTTCTGATTAGCGGACCTTTTGAACCACAGCCGCCCCCTGCCTAACCCCCCCCCCCCAAAAAAAACTCAGCCTGTTGACCTGCATATTTTGTGTATAAGAATTATTTATATGCAAAGACATTTAAGCAGCCGTCACAAACTATAATGAAATGTCTAAAAAAGTAGAAATAGTAGCATGCCTGTATCTCAGTGTACTTTGCTGTTTGACTAAAATCACATAAAAGTCTTGTTTGAAAAGTGTAAAAGTAGAAATGACAGCAACAGGTCACAAAATGCCCTCGAGGTCATGAACCCAGGAGGATCTTTAAAGGTTTCATAAATCTTTCATGTTCTCCCACAAACACAACTCATACTGAAGTTTTTCCAAGAAAACCCCAATCAATGTTTTTTTTCATGGGTCTGTTTTTCATCTTCCTCCGCATCTGTCCTGCTGAAGCCTGTTTTCACTGTGTTATCTTCTACTTAATCATGCGCTGAAGCAAAGTTTACAGATTATTCAAATCATATTCAAATGTTGCTGTCAAGAATGTAAGATTGATTATCTCAAAAGCAGGCGAGAAAAAAAAAAAAGAGTCTGTCTATCATTAACTGTAACCAGCAGTAACTGGAAGTTTTTGAAAAAAAACAAAACATTTGGAGGCAAATTAGGTCATTTCAGTGGGAAATTTCTCACTTAGAGCCATTTGGTTTTCACTTTGATCACTGACCTTTTCAGAGAACACCTTCAGCAGAGCAGCTGAGTTGTGATTTCCAGACATTTGAAGTGTCGACAGGAAGGTTTCATTGACAGGATAAAGTGGGTGTGAGGTGATGGTGTGGACTGTTTACTGAAGCTTAAACTGTTACTTTCACAACCTGTGGGAGTTTGGTTTGTTTTAAGGGAAGATAATCCCTTAAAATATCATTATTCATGTATCCCAGAATCTGGCTAAACTAATGGTTATAATATATTTTTTAAAGTTTACAAATAATGCAATGCAATAATATGACTTATTTTGTACCTGTACTTCAAATATGTTTGTAATTCACATAGATAATCTTGTATTTGGGATTAATTAATGGATTATATAGTTTAAGTGGTAAAAACCCCTTAAAATGCAACATGTAGCGTTTGATTAGTCACCTTAATTTAAAAACTAGCCTTGCATGTTATTTAGTGAAGTATAAGGATTTTTACCTCTTACTGTAAAAGCCCTTAAATGTTCAAGTACTCCATTAAAAAGTATTGTTATGATTTGAAATACTTTTGCCTTGATAGCACTGATGCTTAAACAGTTCACAACCTGTGGGAGTTTGGTTTGTATTAAGGGAAGATAATCCCTTAAAATATCATTATTTATTTATCCCAGAATCTGTCTTAACTAAACTAAGCTTACAAATAATGCAATGCAATAATATAACTTAATTTGTACCTGCATTTCAAATAGGGTTGTAATTCACAGAGATAATCTTGAATTTGGGATTAATTAATGGATTGTATAGTTTAAGTGGTAAAAACCCCTTAAAATGTGACATGTAGCGTGAAAGCCATCTTTGATTAGTCACTTTAAAGCCTGAACCATAAAATAATTGCCAGAACATGCTAATTCTTTGAAACTGGAGTTTATTGGACCTTCTGACAAGTAATTAAAAAAGATTAATTAAATAAGACTTTGCATCTGTGAGTTTTGTTTTGTATCATATTTGATTTGATTTTTTGCTCCTATCACCACCTTCAACTTGTTTATGCATAATATATAATGCATGAAATGTAATGAAATGAAAATTGACAGATTTACAGATGAATGAGCTTCTAAATCATATCTAAACATTTTCAACAAGAATTCACCATAAAATAAGCTACAAAATATTTAGTAATTCAACATTGCATTGGTCTGTTTACTACAGGTATCTGATTCTATGCATCACACTGATGATTTAGAGGTCTCTAAAACTCACGTATCAAATATCATTCACCTGGCATTACAGGGTTAAGGTATAAATAACATTGTGCCTGATTTTTACCTCTTAATATCCCTTAAATGTTCAAGTACTCCATTAAAAAATCTTGTTATGATTTGAAATACTTTTGCCTTGATATCACTGATGCAAAGACAGACTGCATCCTTCACAGTCCATGACCATAAAAAGGTGCTTCCTCCTCAATATTGCAATTGAACTGACACCAAGGCTAATGGTGCATTCAGTTGCACCCTGTTAACTCACCATCAAAAAATTTGCATGTCGATCGTCGGGAGATAGATTTCAAACGGCTGCAAATCCCTGTGGTTTACTGACAAATACTGACAGGCATGAGTTGTGGCATTTTTACGTCAACTGTAATTTAACTGTAACAGCGTGCTCTGAACATGTTCAGACTGCTGACGAGAACAAACAGAGGAGTTTATTGTGACGTCTCTGTGAATATCTACACTAAGCAGGCTTTTTATGGATTTACTAGTGACTGATGCAGCCTAGTACATCCATTTAAATAGTGAGGCACAAAGTGTGGAGTTCAGGCTGGTTGATGGGTGTGTAGCAGGTCTGACTTTCATCTCGGTCGGTGACAGAAGTTCATGCTTCATCACAGACCTGAAATTCATGTTTGCCTCTTTATTAAGTCTTTATTGACAATATTAATAATAATCCTTTGACATTAACGATGCTGTATAGATGCCAGGTGAAGACAGCAGCCAGAAACACTTACTATCAAACATAACCAAATGTTGTCACTAATGATAATACAGATCTGTCATTTTTGTAACATCAAAGATCACCTGTGTGTTTAACCAGACGAATGCCACAGATGTGCTCCATGCAAATATGTGAACCTCACACACTTCAAGCTCCACAACATTCTTTCATCGCCACGTTGCATTGTGGAGCATGTCACCTGAAAATGACTTCACTGTACTTCATGGTGAGACAGAAACGTGAGCTGCAGACTGACTTTTGGCGCGTTTCCAGCACGACTCGGCTTGACTCGACTCTGTTTTTTTTGCGTTTCCACTAGGGATAGTAGCTGGTACCTGGTACTTTTTTAGTACCTGCTCTGCTGAGGTTCCAAGCGAGCCGAGCCGATACTAAATGTGACGTCAACAGACTGCCGGCTACTGATTGGTCAGAAGAGTTGTTACTGGAAGAGTCATGAGCCGTCCCACACAAGAATCAAACCCGCCATTTTTAAATACCGGCTACAGCATTACAGCCATACGGTTTCTCTTCTCTTTGCTTTATGTGTGACAGAAAGCCTCATACAGCAGCAAGTACACCATCGCCTCCATGTCCTCCATTGTTTATGTGTTTGTGTCGCGTATAAAACGAAGTCACAGCAGTTTCGTGGAGCCGTTGCTATGACGACCCCGCCCACGTTGAGTAGGTACTTCTTTGTAATGGAAAAGGTCGTTCCTGGAACCGAGTCGAGTCGAGTCGAGTAGTGCTGGAACTGTGTAGTGGAAAAGCGCCATAAATTTCTTCTGTGCGGTACTTTTAATACTACACGTTCCTTTACAAACAGCATACTTGTTTGTTATGATCATAGAAGCTTTGATTGACTTCAACAAGTCTGTATCGCCTGTTTGAGGACTGAGATTGAATACCTCCACCGGTGCGTAAGACTGAGCCAGCTGGGTCATTTCTGTTTGTGTACTTGTGTAGAGCATGTTTGGGAGTCTGCAGCCATAGTCACACACCAAACTACTGAACCTGCTGGTGGAGCTATATGAAAAGTTAATGGAATTATCCTATAGGGACTATAAATGTCTCGACCAAATTCAATGGCAATTCATCAAATATTTGTTGAGATACCAACAGTATTCAGACTATCCTTACAGCCACGCTGCTACTGTGAAATCTGATTCACTGACTTCTGCAAATGTAGGAGAGTTAAGTAGTTGTAGCTGAAGTCCGTCCAGCTGCCTGTGGTTCAGACAGTAACACAGTGTACCGGCACACAGTCAGGAGGAGGTTATATAATATCATATGTACGCCTTCTAGGAATTCATACCACACACACATATTACTGTGTGTCCTGACTACTGAGAGCCGTAACTCCTCTAGCACCTTTCTAAGGAAAACAGTTTATTTGTGTGTGTGTGTGTGTGTGTGTGTGGGGGGGTGTGCTTTCTTTCCATTTTTGGGAGAGTCACTTTCCGTCGAAAACCAGCACTGTGGGGACATTTCTATATTGTGACATATCTCAATGTCCTCAGAAAGATATAAAGACGTGTGTGTGTGTGTGTGTGTGTGTGTGTGTGTGTGTGTGTGTGTGGCTAACCTCTGATTTTGCTGTAAGGAAAACCAAATTGGTATGTTGTTATGTTGTTGATGCAGAAGTTGAACCTCTACTGCTCGTAACGTCTCTACAGTTAAAGTTCACTCCTGTTAAATTCAGTTTCCTAGAATACGGTCTCTGTGGATCCTTCGGGGCACTGGGGGCTTAGCTGCACCAGGAGGCTCTGCAGGATCTGACATGCAAGTACAGATTTAAGACTCACAGACGCCAACATGAAGACCACAGGTACTGTGAAGGTTTGATCTTCATAGGATTTGTTGATAGTGATGGAACAAGGTGAAGGAACTCAGTGATGAAGTACTAAAAGCCATTTCTAGAGCATCTCTCTCTCTCTCTCTCTCTCTCTCTCTCTCCCTCTCCCTCTCCCTCCCTCCCTGCCTCCCTCCCTACCTACCTACCTACCCAGCTACCTATCATAATCTTTTTTTCTTGAATCTAAAAAAAGAGAAACTCAGAACTCGTGATTTTTACTGATTGAACGTCAGCTGAAGGAGAAATACTGAAGTGATTCTGCAGTTTGCACAATTCGCTCAGCTGTTGACATTTTAATCAGTGACCAAATCCTCATCTCCTCAGCGCTGTAAACAGTTTCATGGTGGAAGTTTTGAAACAGTTTTGAAAAAATCTTCTGACTCCCTGTGCTTTTGGATGTTTGATTTTTTTTTTAAAATGCCATGAATTTGAAGACACCTGACAGAGAAGCACAAATCACTCGCTGATAGCTTCATATTGGAGAAAGCCTTTCCCTCTCCTCTGACCCTGTATCAACTTCTTTTACTCACTGACAGTACAACCTTCCTGGCAATACAGAACAATAATTTAGCATAGCAGAAATACACTCAACATGTCTCAACTATAAATCACTTCTTTTTTTTTGCCCTGAGGGAACAGAGCTGCTATCTGAGCAGCTGCTGGCCTCAGGCAACAGAGCAAAGAGCTGATCTCTGATACCTGCATGTGATAGTTAAACAGTCATTGACATACCTTTCTGCTTCTGATGTCAGGCGAACTGCAGGAGTCATAAATACTGATCTAATCACAGGTAAATGTTACTTAGTGATCACAGATGATGGTGATTTGCCATTGCAGTTGAGACTTTCTATGAAACCACTATTTCATACCCGTGGAGTTGTCTGACAATGGAAACACTGAGATATGTCAGTGACCTAACCTTAACCCTAACCCATATAATGTGAGGTTGAGTTACTTAAATCATAATTAAAACACAAAATAAATGAGATACTTGTAATAAAATGTAGTTTTCCTTATCCAGATTACACCAGTGTTTATCCACTTCACTTTTTTTGATTTTTGATTTAACACAAAAACACAAATTCAGTGTTGATGAGAAGATTTGAGATCTGTATCAGGATATAAATCAGGAACATAAAAAGTCCTTTTCATGTATTCCTCATTATATTTTCACTGCATCTGAAGAACCAGGAAGATTATATATCGATATCTGGAAAACAGACAAACTCCCCCCAGAATAAATGCTTGAAAGAAGAACCTCCATAAAAAGGAAAGGAAGTGGAAAACACATGAAAATAGATCAGACTGATGCTGTTGCTAAGGGATGATTTGAGTTGATAGAGTTTGTAGATCAGACACTTCATGACAGCAGTTTCTAATAATATGACACAAGATTTTCAATATTTTATCCTCCGTCTTGATTATTATGACATAAACCATATAATTCATGTTACAAAGCAATTAACAGGAATGTGCTTTTGGCCAACAGCAGTTAATGAGCCAGGTTATTGGTATCTGAGCCGACGTCGGACCCCCAGTTACGCTACGCCCCCGACTCATTTTAATGAATGAGAGGGCTCATGTTTTCTTTTTTTTGGTTCACACATTGCTGTTGTTGTCTGAACATGTCTTTACATCGCTGTCTGCTAAATGTCTTTTTTTGAGCTGCTCATCATAGCATTATCTGGCATTAGGGATTCCTGGAAGTTTGACAGAAGATTGGATCCAATTTTTGTTGTAAAGACGTCAAGAGACAGGAGACTTGTCAGTTATTTGGATAAAATCTTGAAATGATTATACAAACACTTCCGTTTACACATAGCGACATATATATAGTATGTATATATGTCTCCAGATCTGATTGTCTGTCTCGCTTTTCCCAGATTACATGCAAGTCTCCAGTCCAGAAGGTGGTTTTAATGCACCTGAAAGCTCACAAACTAACACAAAAACACAGATGAATCATGTTTATGAGCTACAAGCAAGACAAACATTATTATTTGTCATCGCAGGCTTTCACTTACTCTCCTCACTGGCTCGTAATCGTAAAATGCCAAGCCATTTTATGACTTACCATGCGACATATGGGCCTCTCAAAGGGAACATCTGTTGCTGCAAATGCTCAAATGACCCTCATCTTCTCAACCTAATCTTATTATATATATATATATAAATATTGTCAATATGGTATGTGCATTTGGTCAACTTCCACTTTGATTGGATTGTCTACTTAATGACTATCACTCTGGATTACAGTGAAAATGCATAAGACAAAGAAAGTGATGATTGTCGAGGAAATGTACACAACACCACTATTATATTAGACTCTAAACAATGCATCTATTTCATATAATTCCCTGGATTATCATGAAGTCCTCACACACACATAAACACTTACACATATGCTTACACACTTAAACTTGGCATCTGCTGTGCCAACTCCTCACACTTGGGGTTTCTGTTTGAATGGGCTCACAGCCAACACACATACTGTACACAGTGAACTGTTGCTCAACGGGCTGTAACAGGAAAGCCTCAGAGCTCAGCAGAAGGGAAATATGAACCTTCAACCCCAGAGAGAATGAATAGACTATTTCAGATAGAAATTTGGAGAAGGAGGAGGAGGAGGAAGAGGAGGGAAAGGAGAAGCAGGAGGAGAGCAAGTGAAAGAAAAAAAGAGAAGACGAAACCATACAGGAAAGAGCAACAAGAGAAACAGAGAAAAAGAGAGAGCAAAGAGAAGAGATAAAAAAAACTATAGAGAAAAGAGATAAAAGATAAGATGAAAGAAGAGAGACAGTGACAAAAAAAAACAACAAAAAAATGAATGGAGAGAATTCCCCAAAAATGTCTGTCAACAACATCTCTGTTTGGTTTCTAAGAAAAGACGTATTTACCCTGGAAGTCAATGAACCTTACCACCAGTGTGTGTGTGTGTGTGTGTGTGTGTGTGTGTGTGTGTGTGTGTGTGTGTGTGTGTGTGTGTGTGTGTGTGTGTCAGGTCAGCAGATCTACAAGCGTCAGTTCCTCGATGACAAAACGTTGCCATAAGTCAGTGATTAGGAGGTCAAAGGTCAGAGGTTGCAAAGGCCAGACAAAAGTCCTGTGACCTCATAGTGACCTTTTACCAAGTAATAGAAGAGACACAGAGAGGAGAGCTGTGAGAGGGGAGAGATTTTAGAAGCGGAAAAAAGGCTTTAATATACTCCAAAACATGCTGTGGATATAGGCAAGTGACAAAATGTCCATCACCCTGACCACTGCAGAGTCTCATAGCTACCTGGAAGAGGCAGAAAGATATCAGATTGTTCTTGATTCTGATGAGAAGCTAGATGTTCAGAGAGAGTCAACTTAAACTTTCCATTGTTCATCAACAGGTTTTATTCCACTACCACCAACATCTAGACTGTGGAGACCTTTAAAGAGCTCTACTTGAATATCTTTACATGATTAAATTAAAAACCTCCTTATTTATCTTATTCTGACCCCCTCAGTTCAGCCTCTATCTGAAACAGGCCATTTTAGCTCCTGTCTCTTCACACATGAGCTCACTCTGTGGGGAAGCTAAGCAAACAAACAGTAGTTGGATTTCACTTTTTCATTGATCTTTACTTGAAAATGAAACTTGTCAAATCTGTTCATTTGAGCCCAAATCCAATGTGAAATATGTGAGTGGAGAACAACCTTAGCAGCAAAGGTTAACAACAGCTGGATGTTCAGAGAAATTCAACTTAAACTTTCCAGTGTTCATCAACAGGCTTTATTCCACTACCACCAACATGTGGAGGCCTTTTAAAAAAGCTCTTCTGGAATATCTTTACAAAACCTCCTTATTTATCTTATTCTGACCCCCTCAGTTCACCCTCTGTCTGAAACAGGCCATGTTAGCTCCTGTCTCTGTAAGGCTCACCGCACACATGAGCTCACTTCTGTGGGGAAGCTAAGCAAACAAACAGTAGTTGGACTTCACTTTTTCATTGATCTTTACTTGAAAATGAAACAAATCTGTACATTTGAGCCCAAATCCAATGTGAAATATGTGAGTGGACAACGTGAACAGCTGGCAAAGGCTAACAACAGCTGGCTGTATGTGGGCGTGCAGAGGTTACATTGTATACCAAGCAATCACAGCAGACTGATGCCCTGGATTTTGTCTTACAGGGATCATTTTTACATATACCGGTACCTTAAAAAACGGTGTGGACACTCCTTTAAAGTGATTTTTTTCATTTAAAAGTGGTCATATACAGGGAGAGGTTGGATCTGGATATGATCATAGGTATTTAAAAGGCCATCCACGATAAGAACAATAACTATAACCTCAACAATACAAGCTGTCAAGTGCTCCAGCTATGTTGGCAGCAAATGAAAATATTGATGATCCGTTGATGATCTGTTACTGCTGTATGTTGTACCACTTCCATGGTCAGAGGTCCTGGTTTTGGACTTCTGACCGTGTTTAGTATACAGTATAAGAATAGCAAAAAAAAGCACACGTCCCTGTTATCATTTGCCATGGTCAAACCCTCAACTTCTCTTCTGCCGCTGGACAATTGTCCCCACTTCACTCTGGGGATGCTGCGGTCACTCATCATGGTCATGACTCTTCTCTTTTCTGACCCCAAAGTGGTGGACTGAACTCTCCACTGAAGTCAGGGCTGACGCAGACTGAAAACCACCTTTTCTGACTAGACCACAACCGCTCATTCTAGTACTTACATCTTATTTCTTTAGACTAAAAAAAAAAAAAAAAAAAAAGCTCTTATTCTGACGTAGAGGAATGCACTTCCAATTTTAGATGATGTCAAACATTTATTACTATCTAGTTTGAAGATGAGCAGCCTTCATCAGAAGTTAAACACACACGGACATCCTTGACTCTGCTGACTGTGACAGAAGCGGCACTGTTGACACTGACTTAAAAACACAGCTGTTATCCACACAGATTGTACAGAGTGACGTTCAGTGTGGTCAAAACAGGCTTCAGCTCCTTGATGTACAAAACAAACAAACCCAAAGTAAAGACAGAGAGAGATCGGCTCGCTCTGTTTACCTGAACACTGTTTACCTGAGCAGAAAGGGATCCGCTACATCTTCCTGGAACAGTTCAGGTACGCAGACTGAGCTGACCTCGTCCCTGGGTTTACCTATAAACACACACGCGCACACACACACACACACACACACACACACACACACACACACACACAGACGGCTCTTATACACTTCAGTAGGTTTGAACCTGTAACCTTTAAGTCACAAGTCAGTGTGAGCAGCAGAATCACTGACACACACACACACACACACACACACACACACATTTACAAGCGTCTCCCCCTATAGGATTCCTGAGAGCGTTTAGTGTGATCAGCAGTCTCTCTGTAGTGTGTGTGTGTGTATGTGTGTGTGTGTGTGTGTGTGTGTGTGTGTGTGTGTGTGTGTGTGTTTTTAGTGTGTGTGCGTGCATCCATTCATCTAACAGGCCATTTCCACCCAGCGGATGTATTTACATACACGGCCTCTCTAAAACAAACACACACACTCTCCCACACACTTGCACAGCAGTTAGCTTTGTCTGCTAATGGCTAATAGGCTGACAGGGATGATGTCGTGCTGAAATAATTTACATGATAATCTGTTTAGTCTGCTGTGTGTTTGTGCTTCACACACACATGTGATTGTGGAGTTCCCTCTGCCTTTTTACATTCGGTGTGGAGAAACGCGCCCTTTGGCTAAATTACAATAAGAGTTTACACACACAGGAAGAACTTGATCTTTGACCTACATCAGGCAAAAAACAGCGACTGTTTAAATTGTGGTGTAAACATCAAGCATCAATTAGCCAAACTGTGCAGGTCAAAGGTCATCAGACAAACCAATGTGGATGTTGGATGTTGTATTTACTCAAAACAGCATAGTTTATTTAATCCTTGTAATTATTATGCTGGTTTGTTATTATTAGACAGAATAGTAAACATCATCCATTATTTAAAGGGGATTGCGCAATTTTTTGTATTTTGGCCTCGATGGTCATTGAGGATGATAAAGTAATGGGATTTAAAAACAAATACTTTCAGATGTAAAGAGGTTTAGGAGAGTGAATGAAGGGAGGGAGGGAAAGAGAGAGATGGGGGGGGGGGGGGAGAGAATGATGAGAGAAAGTAAAGTGAGTGAGTCTGTGTCCGTTGGGAAAAGGGAAGTTCTGTTTGCTTATTGCTTCAAAGTTATGGATCAAACTAACTGTTGATCCACCACTTTATTGAAATATCAACAGCTATCAGATGTCTGTTTTCTTCAGTTCATTCTCTTTAGTTTCAGCTATACTTTGAGATCAATGCTAACTTGCTAAACATGGTACAGTGCTAAATGTATAGTTGTAAATATTCTAACAAGCATTATTTTATATAGTCAACGTCAGGTCATGTTGACATTGAACCTTTTTATACTGTTCATATTCTGACTCATAATTAGTCTATACGCCAATTCACATGAATGAATTCCCCATCTGTCATTAATACATGTTGAATTAATCCTTCTGCTTGATTAAACTTCTGGAAAAAGTCATTCACAATCACTATTTTATGGTCCAGGAGAACATTTGATAGAATATGATGAATGTTTTAATGCTGATTTTTGAATTTTGTTATAAATACAGATCAAATTTGTACAATTGTTTATATAAAAAATGTGTATCAACTGCACAAAAATTTAAATTTATTTGTATATGTGGGGTCACATTAGGAAAAGTCTGACTAAAAGATCTATGTACACAGTGTTTTTACATCTTTTAAATGTAAAAATGGGTTAAATGTGACTCTGAACAGTATGTAAGGGTTAATAGTGGTTAACAATTAATTTAATAATGATTAACATGGATTTAAACATGCTTTGTTCCCCAGTGTTTAACTTAACTAAGTATATGCAGGGAAATGACTTCCATGTATCAACAACATTAACTCAAACAATCCTATCTCACTTTCTATTTTCATACAGTAGGAATGAACAGTAGTGATGGTGAAAGATAATTAGCCTTGGTTTACCCCTCAATGAAACGCTTGTTTATGTTGTGGTCTCTCAGCACAAACAGGATACATCATTGACCACACTTGGATTTGCTTCATCAACTATACAGTATGAAAAAAAACAAAAAGAAGCAATTATGGAGAAAAACTGAATATCAGCCGAGTGTAAGCAGCAGGAAATGATCCGAACAAGCCGAGGATAGAAACCCTTCAACATACACACCCAAAAAAAAAACCACAGCAGGAGTTCAAAGGTGTTTCACTTGCCATTACCTTTGGTTTCTTGTCATGTTATTTGATATAATGGATTATGGATATGTAATGGATTAATCAGAACATGATAAAAATTAAACAAGAGGTTAATTGTTGACTCATAAATCAGTTGTTGGTGTTGTAAAAGCCTCTGAGCTCACTTTGTTTTCCTTTTTAACACAACTCAACCCATTCAAAACTTTATTCAGCTGTTCTGAGCAAACAAACACAGACACGGACCTTACCTACTAAGTCATCTGTGAGCCAGGCTTCATTGGCCAACATCAGTGGCAGATGTCATTAAGGTCACATAGCAGCAGCAATCACGTGTGGCTGCAATGTTCGGGTGTGTACTTAATTTTGCCCACATGTTGAATTTCATTTCCCTCTGCCATGCATGCTCATTTCCATTTTATCTTACTCTCTCTCTCTCTCTCTCTCTCTCTATCTCTCTCTCACACACACACATACACACACACATAAAGAATGGCACACTCAAAATGAAAACCCACGGGGATGGTCTTAACAACTAAAAACAGGAAGTTGCTCATATCCCACCACACATTCCACGTCCCCCCACACACACACTTACACACACTTATACACACACACACACGCCGGACGGAAAGAACGAGGGAGGAGATGGACAGATGAGAGGAAAAAAGAAACACCAAACCACCAGTTTAACGCTCAGTCTTCAGGAATGAATGGAATACCGTTTGTCACTCAACGCTCGCACTTCATTCGGCAACAGGAATTCTGTGGGCGGTGAGGAATGCCGTGATTGGCTGGAAAGGGACACCGCTGCAGTTTGAATTGGATGAGGTTCAAACTGCTGCGTAATTCAATATCAGAGTGACTAACAGGCTTTCTTCCTGCTCTCAGCGATTAAAAAAAAAAGATTTAGTTACGGGAAGGCTGGCAAACTGGACCTGCCCCTTATCATTTTTTTTCATTCATTGAAGGCAAAATAGGGTCATGATACACTGAGTCATAAGATTTTGGCAGGATTAATGATGTTTTTGAAACCACAATATGAGGAAGGTACACGTACATGTTGTGCTTAAGTTACGGTCAAACAAGATGATGAGTGCCAGAAAGAAAAAATAAAGCAATGAGACTATTTTTTTTGGCTCAGTGAGCTTCTTTTTTTCTTTTTCTTTTTGATAAAGACAGAAGTCCATAAACACATCAACTCATTTTACTTCATTATTTTAAATTACTAACTGGAGGAAAATATAAAGAAGGTCAAATGAGAATATTACGATGACTGGTAGGCTAAGCAGGCAAGGGCAAAAAGAAGGAAAGGACATATAAGGAGAAGAGGAATGAGCGGAAGAAATGAGAGGGCATTCATGAGAGAGAGGAAAAGAGAAGAATGTCAGGAAAGTAGCCTGGGCAAAGGATGGAAGTAGAGGATATAAAAAGGAGTAGATGTAAATACATGGATGATAAAAGATTAACAAAGGATAAAGAATAATGTGATAAAATGACCAAGAAGGAAAGAAAAGGAGATAAGAAAGGAAGAGGTGGAAGGACAGGAGTCTAGAGATGGAATAAAATAGGAAAGGGAGATGAGACAATGAAAATAGAGGAGATGAAAATGGATGTTAAGGAAAAAATGAAACAAGAGAATAATAAAAGGAAAAGATGATGACATTATAAAGGGGAAAAATGAGTGAACAGGAAAAAAAGGGGAGGAAAAATATCAAAATCTAAATGAGTGCTTGCTCTGCAGAAGAGACAATATTTCCCATATTGGAAACTCAATGATCTCACCAATAGCACCACTATCAGGTCAACATGTTCACTTTTATATCAATCGTCAATTGTTAAACGCTGACTCCAAATTTAAGACTTAAAATAGGACACATTTCCCTTCACTGTGGTCAGAAATGCTTATTTGTCCTTCAGAAGATGCAAACTTTCACAATAGATATCCAAACATCGTCTTGTTTTATCACAATAGATACAACATGTTCTGTTCATCGCTGTGGCATGCCATATGATGCACATCAAGTGATCACGATGCAGCTCATCCACAGGAAGACAACACACACCACCTGAAGAGGATGGATGCTGAAAGAGCTCACCAGGAAATATCTTTTTGGGCATTGGGATTGTGAGTGAGTGACAAGAGGCAGCAAGAGGTGAGGAGAGGAGAAGACGAGCTGCTACTGGGAGAGCTGGGATGTACAAGCAGGGAGTGAGTGGAGTTTATTTAATTAGAAGAGAGAAATAGTTAAAACTACAGTGAACAACAAGGATCAAACTAGTACATAAAGTCTGTAGTTGTGCCGACCAACATTCATGAGAGAGAGGAAAAGAGAAGAAAGTCAGGAAAAGCAGGATGGGTAAAAGCAAGGCAAGGCAGCTTTATTTATATAGCAAGGGATGGATGTAGAGGATATAAAAAAGCGTAGATGAAAAATACATAAGATAATAATAATGTAGAAGCAGGGAGTGAGTGGAATTTATTTAAAGTCCGTGTAGAGTAAGAATAAATATGTGTTCTGAGTTTGACATACCACAGAAAAGTGTGTTGTTAACCACCCTGCCAAATTTGAATGATTAAAAAAATCGCCAAATATATGAAATTAAGCTTCAAAGTTGTGTAAAAATCAGCCTCTTTCTCTGCTCCCAAACGCTGTGGGAGTGCCCTCCGAGTCCGCTGAAACCCCGCCCCCTACCAAGTGTCACCTGTCAATCAAAGTCACCACCTCTACCAGAAACATGAACGCTATGTCTGAGAGCTTTCTGCTGCTAACTCAGCTGCTAGCTAGGCGGCTAACTCGGCTGCTAGCTCGGCGGCTAACTCAGCTAACTGGCTAACTATAGACTGTAGTAGTAGTAGTGTGCGCTGAATGTATTTATACCTCTACAGCAGCAGGGGCGGGTTTATGCTAATCACCGCCGTGTTACGTAACTTTTAGACGAAAAGAGGTTTAGGACAAAAGGAAATTAATTGAGTGAGTCTGAGTGTTTATGTCCATTTTCAACTGACACAAAAGAGAATAAGGGAAAGAGGAGAGAGCTAAAAATCATGATCAGTTTAGTCAACATATGATTTGATTTGTTTGTCAGTTTCATGTCAAGTCAATTTAAAGAATCGTTTTGGTTTATTACAACTTGTCATTTCTACGAGTTATGATAACATGTTACATATAAATGCTGCATTTCCACAGGCATGAGTGAGCTGGTAACGCGTGTGTTTTACTGCATCCTCACAGCGGCCGAGCTCAGCCACAGGATCAACCGTTGCCAACACGTAATGACCCCCTTCTCTCCAACCAAAGAAAATGTCTCGCTCTGAACTGTTTTGCTCAACAAGTGTGTATCTGTGCTGGTGACCAGAGACAAAATGTCTGTTTGTTAAAGTTCATATCTCAATACTGTTTTTTAGCTTTTAACTAAATCTCTTTTGGAGTTTGCATTCACTCCTTCCTGTTTGTACTTATAGCCACATTCTACTGTTGACTTGTTGCTTTCAGATGTATTAATAAGTCACCGCTGACGCAAATTCATTTCCACTGATGCAAATTGCTCCTTTATATGAAAAATTACCCACCAGTGAACACGCATGAAGCTTTTACTAAACAGGAAATGCAACACAGTAGTGCTATTCATCAATAAAAACAAGATATGACATATTCTGCACTATTAAGTCAATGGATCTGTTTCCACACAACCACAGTGAGCTGTAGTACTGGTGTCCTATTGCAATTTATGGCACAGATAATGAATGCAATTGTGTATTTAATGTCTCATCAGTGCACATTCTGGTAAAGTAGTAAGGCAGGGGCTCTCCCACAATTATCTGCCCTATGTATGTTCCCAAAATACAAATAAAAGCTTCATTACCTCATGAGAAATAAAGCAAGAGGGGAGAGGTGAGTAGTGCAGTGAGAGAGCAAGAGAGGAAACTTCAGTTGGTCTGTTTGCGTTGTGGTTACGTACTAAATAAAGAAATATACCGATAAAACAAAAAGCCTCAATACCTAGAAGCCAATACCTAGAAGTCAAAAAAAAAAAAAAAAAAAAAGCAAGAGGTTACAATGAACAGGGCATGAAAGCAAAACTAAATGGAAATAAAAATAACTTTACTTGATCTACTTTCATTGTGGTTACTTACTAAATAAAGAAATATTCAGATAACACTGAAAGCCTCAATACCTACAAGTATGAAAATAAGCTAGAAGAGCATGAAGGTGAGCAAAGAGAGAGAGAGGGGGGGAGAGAGGGAGGGAGAGAGAGAGCGAGAGAGACAGAGAGAAAGAGACAGAGAGAGAGAGGGGGAGAGAGAGAGAGAGAGGGAGAGAGAGAGTGAGAGAGAGAGAGAGTGAGAGAGAGAGAGGGAGAGCGAGCATTAAAGTGACACTAAACAAAAGGTTCATCGGTGTGTATATTATTGTGACAACTGAATAAAATTAAGACTAAAACTCTGCAAAACTAAAGGAAGTGGCTACACAACCACACAGTGAAAGTATCTGCATCAACCCTTTCACAGCTATCAAACATATTTGATATGTGGGGGTTTTCAGTCGTATCGCTCAGAACAGCGAGCAGTTGGTCGCCTCATAGCAGATGATGCGGGTGTGAACCAGCGCACCTCACACATCATCAAGGTAAAGAACATTTTAGGATTAAACACTCACACTTTGCCACAACAGTTTGAATTTTCATGTCTAAGCTTGATGAATGTTTCCCCACCTGTACCCCCAAAAAAAAATTAAGAATATCTGCGATGTGGGAACACGGAGTAACACAAGCAGCAATGCAATCAGACAGGCTGTAAAAATAAACAGTTTTATAAAGTTTATTTAATTAGACATCAAGTAATCTCACTGGATCAGTGACTCAAGCATTTCAGGAATGTGTTTCAACATTTGATGACAAAGAAGCTCTTTGTCTTTTTTAATGTCTAACAGCTTAAATTTAAGCAAAAATTTAACGTGATTAACTTAAATTCTGGGGCAGGAAAGTTTGGTTCTGAGAGAGAGAAAAGAAAAGACAGAAAAGAAAAGACAGAAAAAAAAAGAGAGAAGGCTTAATCTTCAGCAGCAGCAGCTTAAAACCAGTTCTTCCATTCACGCACACACAAAGACACTGAGAAACGCTCTGCTTTGTCCATCTTCTAAAGCTGTGTGTTTGAGTGTGTTTATGTGTGTGTGTGTGTGTGTGTATATGCGTGTCTTCAACTCTCTTTTGACCTTTGACCTCTCTGTCTGTGTGTGCGTGTAGGGGTGGGGGTGGGGGGGGGGGGGACGAGACGACACAGTGTCTGTAACTGCAGCCTGCAAATCTCTCCTGCATGACCCATATCAGGGTATCCATCAAATCTGTGGCAGCAGCGCCAACCGCATCACATCTGAGAGCATTCAATACTTCATAAGCTCTAATCAGATAAGAAACATCAAGAAAATATATATACTCAATAAGCAGACTCAATAAGCAACCTGACCTGTGCTGCTTTAGAGTGACATATGGCCATCGCCTCACCTCAGCTGTCATCATTCAGCCACTCACAGTCAGTATTTAGTTAGTTATTGTCAGGTGTTTGAGCTCCAGTTGAAAAAGTAAAAATGGCTCGTTCAAAACTATTGGATACAACAAAAGAAGGTAGAAATACATGATAAATTTGCTCTGAGGGAAGTGCTACATCTACTGTGCGATTGATTTGCAGAAGAGTGGTAAGGTAAACTACCACTATGACACTAATGGCGCTTTTCCACTACACAGTTCCAGCACTAATCGGCTCGACTCGACTCGACTCGACCCGGCTCGGTTCCAGGAACGACCTTTTCCATTACTAAGGTACCTACTCAATGTGGGCGGGGTCGTCATAGCAACGCTCTGCGATACTGCCGTGACTTTGTTTTATACGCGACACAAACACATAAACAATGGAGGACATGGAGGCGATGGTGTACTTGCTGCTGTATGTGGCTTTCTGTCTCACACAAAGCAACAAAATGGACCCGTATGGCTGTAACACTGTTGCTGGTATTTAAAAATGCCGGGTTTGATTCTTGTGTGGGACGGCTCATGACTCTTCCAGCGACAACTCTTCTGACCAATCAGAGGTCAGCAGTCGTTGACGTCACATTTAGTATCGGCTCGGCTCGCTTGGAACCTCAGCAGAGCAGGTACTAAAAAAGTTGCAGGTACCAGGTACTATCCCTAGTGGAAACGCAAAAAAAAAAAACGAGCCGAGTCGAGTCGTGCTGGAACTGTGTAGTGGAAAAGCACCATTAACCATAACTGTCCCCAGAACTGGCAGGTAAAAAACACAATCACACGTTCAGTATCTTCTTTTAAATAACTTCTTCAGACTAGCTTTTATGTGATGTCATCTGCTTGTCTATTGTCTAATATTGCTATACTGTCTTTCTATTGAATCTTATTTTATTTAATCTTGTTTATTTTACATTCTCATTATCTCCCACTGTATTCCATTGTCCTCTACTCTCATCCTCTCAGTGCCAGTCTTGTTACCTCTCTCTATGTTGTATGTCTTGTTTTTTATTGTAATGCTTTTGCTTTGCCTTGTCTGTCAAAGCACTTTGTGAACTTTGTTTTTGAAAGGTGCTATATAAATAAAGTATTATTATTATTATTATAATTGAGCTAGTTGGGGTCAATGCGTAACATTTTCAATACCACAGTATTTAAGAATGAGCACACTAGTGTACTATCAGACCTTTATACACCCAAGTTTAAAGTCACTCCTCTCTTACTAACACAGAAATACTGTTCATGTACAAAATTTTGTCCTTTTTGTACTGAAATATTTTGTAATGCACCTTTAACTGGACTTTAGAAGTGGTGGACCATTTGTGGACCTCTACGAGACTCGTATCTGAGTCCATCTGATCGAGGACACTGGATGCCCAAAATAACTCTTCTGACGCTGCAACTTTACTGGTTTTGATCATGAAGACGACACGCCCCCCTACCACCCCTCTCTCTCTCTCTCCCTCTCTCTCTGTAGCCCCTCCCACTGCTCTATCGACCTCATTCATTCATTCTCTCTCTCTTTTTCTCACACACATACATCCTCTATCTCTGTCAGACCAAACACTGGAATAACAAACCAGGGGAAGTCTCATTCATCTGCAGGACTAATGTTTACACAGCACGCTCTCTCTCTCTCTCTCTCTGTTGTTTCACTTGCTCGATCACTCTCTCTCGCTCTCTCGTCCTCATTCACTCTCTCTCTCCCTGTTTATCCTAGACTGCTGTTTTTGCTGTTTTTCCGCACAGTGTGTAATGGTACTGTATGGGGGTTAATGTGGTGTGCATGTGTGTTGAGGAGGAGAGGATGGCTTCATATAGCAGTTAAAACAACACATACAGTCACACAGATGAGGGCCTCTTAACTTTTAAGCTCACCTAAAACTCATAGAGATTAAACTTAAACAAGTTGATGCGTATAATGGTTTATAGATATACTTTCATTGATTTGCACATGCCTGTTGAGGATATAACTGTGGTTTAAAGATATAATACAGGCTTTGCAGTGAAAGCAGCACATCAGCGTCACAGCAGCAACTTCAGTCCTCCATCAGTGTCTACACAGCATGTATTCTGGCAACCTTGTCTCATAATAAATGACTAATTACAATTGAATTTTTTTTTTTTTATTGAATTTTGGAGGATATGTGATGCCCATATTATGACTGTTATCAACATAATTAGAACATTTTGATAATTAACATATCTAAGTCTCAAAATGTTTAAATGTCCTTCCTTCTTTCCTTCTGTCATTCCTTCCTTCCTTCCAAAGTTTTTATGGTTACACCACTTAGACATTTTTGCCATAATCCTCTAATATATTCTCCTTCCTTCCATCCTTCCTTCCTTCTGTCATTCCTTCCTTCCTTCCTTCCTTCCAAAGTTTTTATGGTTACACCACTTAGACATTTAAAAATCTGAAATATCCAAAATGGCACAAACAGTAATTAAAGTTAGCGAAAGTTCAAACGGGGAGACCATCTTTTTGCATACTAATGTCTATAGTCATTCTTATCCTTCTCACAGCTCATACTGATCTCTGTCGAAGCTCGTAATATCTATAGCTGTCATTTCTGAAGTATTAATTAAGATGTCAGCTGTACACATCACTTGGTCACATAGCATGGTGACACACTTTCTTTATCAGCCTATCATATAGTGCAGCTGTCTACTTCTCTGCTTAGGTGTTTTCTTTCTTTTTCAACTGAAAGTAATTAGAAAAACAAATTAGTGGTATATTAATGTCATTTCTAGGAAACAAGAGTGACTCAGTGCTGCTGTGTAGGTAACCTACGTTGTGGTAGCACTCAGACCCAGATCATTAACTCAGATTCATTAAAATAATTTGTGCATTTAAGACAGAGGGCAAATAGATGTGACGCCTTTAAAAGATGCTTCAGATTGTCGCTACATGCAAAAGTTGTCAGGTTCAACATATCCTGGCTAGTGTACTGTATTTTTTATGAAAGTAAGGGTTATACAGTGTGCGCTAAGGCTGTCACATGACGTGTGCAAGCAGCAACCTCCTGGGCTGAAAAATGAAGCAAAGGTGGAAGTACCAAAGGCTGCAATTCCTCAAATGGCCACTTGAGGCTGACTCCAAAAGCCAGTCAGTCTCCATGCATGTTATAAATTAGAGTCAGCTCCATCCTCTCCTCCACATAAGGTCACTTATGGCTCCAAACATCCAAGATGGCGATGCAAAAACTCCAATAGAGTCCACAAACCAATGGGTGATGTCACAATGGCTACATCCATTATTTTTTACAGCCTACAGATGTGTGTGAGGCAACGCTACATGCTGTGATCAGTGTGTGTTGCACATATCTCAACAGCAGAGGTGCTTTAGAAAGTCCCACTAAAGATGCAGACAGTGTAATAACTGACTTATAGTTCAGGGTCGGATTTAACGGTTTAACTTTAATAGAGGACAGCCATATTATTTAAGTGTAGTGGTCATTATTTTACCCTTGACTTAAAAGGGTTACTGGCAGCGCTGTTAAATGGAGACTGTCCAACAAGAGCATCAACAAACAGGTTTCCGTTCAAGTGACAGAGACCAACGGCCACAGAAACTTTACCTCTTTGACTATTTGCAGCAGCATGATGTTATCATTAAGTAATAGTCTGTAGAGGGAGAGGTGGATAGATGTGTGAACAGCTTTTAGAAGGTCCAGTCATCACACATTGGCTGTAGCCATGTTGCTAATATTGTAACCGTGACAACAGAGCTCCCCTAACCTTAAGGGGACCAAACACGATTTCGTCCTAACCCTGAACAAGTTGTTTTTGTGCCTTAATATAACCCAACTTTAACCATAGTGTTTCTATCATATGGGCAATCTGGTTAAATGCCCAGGGGCCCTAAAGCAGTAAGGGACCCTCAGTAACAATAAAGAGAGAAAGAAATAGGTTTTTTTGTTTTTTGTTTTTTTTACCTGTTCTTTTAATGTTAGTTGTTTCCAAGGAAATTAAGTCTCATGATAGACTTTTTTATTCGTCAATTTAATGGCTGGGCAAGTAATGATTGGTTAGCAGGCCATAGTTCAACGAGTGTGTGGGAAAAATTAGCATCTAGCTGATAATGGACATCGCTGGCGGTAACCAAAAGCCCAGCAAAAAACTGTCCCCCAAATAAGTAGCCTTTTCAAATGAGCTTCAGTGCCTAGGGGCCCCCGAGGGTACTAATCCAGCCTTGGTGTAGTCAAATCATTGAACACATTATTGAAATGGTGATGTCGTCATGTCAGTAGTGGCATCAGAGTAGAAAACTCTTATATGTGTTATTCTGGGCAGCAAGGAGCAACGACATACAGTACTAGGCAAAGTTTTAGGCAAAAATAATGCCATGAATAAGTTTTATTTATCATTTAACATCATGCAAAGTCCATTAAACAGAAAAAACCTCAATGAAATCAATATTAGGTGTAAGCACACTTTGCTTCTTCTGTGGATTCTTCTGTTGGCATCTCTGCTGCTTCATGTAATCCCAAACTCACTCCATGATGTTGAAATCAGGACTCTGTGGGGGGCAAACCATCTGTTGAGGGACCCCTTGTTTTTCTTGTTGCTGAAAATAGTTATTTACGGCTCTGGATGGATGTTTGGGATTATTGTCATGCTGCAGAATAAATTAGGGCCTGATGGGAGGCCTCACTGATTGTATTGCATGAGCCTAAAACTTTAGCTCAGTGCTGTATATACTGCTTCATTTGGAGGACCTGTTTGTTTTCATTGCATACTAAGTTTTGCCATTAAAGCATTACAAGCAGCTTTCGAGAACCTTCTTTGATGTTTCATTCTTTGTGTAATTTGTGATAGATAAAATGTGGTTTATTTATTTTTTTCATCTTAAAAAAAGGTTTTTGGTGGATTTCCTGTTGTTGAGGAAGCTCCACCTTAACTCAAAAACACTCTGATCTCAAATCAAACCACACATCCTCTTTACTTCTTTCTGTGTTTATTTCCCACCGTGTGCCCTCCTTCCCTCTGTGTGCGTTATTTTGACAACACTTTGACAGCTGAACATGGAGCCAGTCTGCGGCCCAGTTAAAGGAGATTGGATGATTTTCCATGCTGTAGCCTTCAGATTTGAAATATCTTTCTCTCACCCGAGGACCCAGAGCTCATTAAATCAAGCCTGTGTGAAGGGTGCTAGGTTGGGGTGTGGGGGGGGGGGTGCTGGATGGATAAGGGGGGCACCTGTGAACCATTTGTGGGTCCTGACCCCTGATTTTGAGAAATCCCCCTGCAGTAATGCAACACCTCCGGGAAAAAGAAACGTTGAGCAATGTTTTGAGTGTTGGAGGCCTCCAGTTGCTGATAATGTCTTATCTGTCAAATGATTGAGAGAAACTTTACTTTAACTCCTGTACATATATTTAAATAAAAACTATGATCTATACAACGTAATGATAGCAGAGAATATTGAATGCAACAGTTAGTTTCTGTATTATTTTATTGTCACTGTCAGTGGAAAATTTTCCCAGTTTATAAGCCTGTCAGGTTCAGACTTGACTCAGCTGTCAGTCTAAGCTCGACTTGGCCAGCGTTAGCGTTGCTGTCAGATCATTAACAAACACAGCTATGACTTAAAGTTAATCCTTCATGATCAGATAATTCAATAGAAAATTGGTCTTTGTGGTGAGGTCGTTTCACCAACTGCTGTTTCCAAAGTCAAGAATGAACTTTCAATCTTAACTGTTTTAGTCGGCATGCACAGTCAAAGTCTTTAAAGATGCTGAACATGATGAAGATCTGCTGTCTGCTGATCAAAAGCTCCAGAACTGTTATTAAATGGATCTTATAGTGAGATAGTGTTGTTAACAATAGTTATGAATCCTTGACTAAAATAAAGAGGATCTTAAAGTGATGTTTCTTTGATTGAAATGAGTCTTTTGCTCCTGATTAAATAAAGGTTACATTAAAAAATTATAACATAGTTTCATTTTCTCTGATTAAATGCACCTGATAGTACTGAGCCTGCACGCAGCTTGTTACTAGTCTTGCATCACAAAAGACTAAAAAAAATGAATGTGAACTTGAAAAAGACTTCAGGTTGGACATTACAGGGAATAAATCTCCCAAAATGAAATCCATTGTTATCTTTTGAGTTGGAAGCAGAAGTCTCAGTGTTGGATATGTGTGGACTTTTTGTGATATGGGTAAAATTAGCCACTAAGCACAAAATTCCTACTCTGGTGTGTTCTTCTCCCGCTGCTGTTCCCAGAGGAGGATTTTCCAAGAAATTCCCACGCCTTCTTAGAAATGGCTGAATGGAATTCCTCAAGCAGCTTTTTTCCTTCCCCTTTACGTTTTTTCCCCCCTTTTTCTGACTGTAAAAGAAGACTACAGGCCTCCTTTCATTCTCCACGCCTCTCTTTCATCTCCCTCGTGCTCTCTCCCACTTTTCTCTTTCTTACACTTTTTCTTTGTCCCCTGTGCCCGCTCTCAGCCTGTGCACAATCGATCTCACTTTCCCTTTCTTTCCTTCTTTCTTTCTTTCTTTCTTTCTACTTTCTTTCCTTTCTTTCTTTCTTTCTTTCTTTCTTTCTTTCTGCTGACTGCTGAAAGACTAAAAAAAAACAACAAAGTGCTGCTCTTTTTTCTCTTTGTTTTTTTCTTACTGTTTTGACTTTGACAGGAAGTTGTGGCAACCATGGAAACGGAGCAGCTTCACCTGTTTATGTGGTCTGTGGTCATGAATACACATGCACACACATGCATGTAACACAGGGACAGATCAGCTGTGTGTGTTTCTGTGATGTTTTTGCACAGCCACAAGACGGCAGGCTGCAAGGAAACTTCCTGTAAGAGAGGAAGTGGATGGAGGTGATGCTGTACTTCTAGGAAAAACACGAAGAAGAAATCTTGCTCTCTCATCACATCACAAAGAGGAGACAGAAAAAAAACAGCAGCTAAAAGTTCAGGTTGCTGTTTACATGCCTGCTGTCTTCATTGGTGTTTCAGATCAAACACACTGTAATAGTTGCTCTTATCTTGCTTATGATGTTTCCATAAGTTCTTTGTCTTTTTCTTATCACATGCAGGTGACAGTTTCCTGACTCATGATAAGAGGTGGTGACATGTGTTTCATTATATTTCAAACATTCATGTGACCAAGCAGCACTGTGGCTGGCCTCCACTTAACCCTCCTGTTTCAACCCAGGAGAATAACAGGCATTAACTAAAAAATGAGGTATACTATTCACCAAAATGTCCATAAATATGTGTAAAACCTGTGGTAATGATGATTTATACTTTATGCTTTATCGACCCAGGACGACAAAAGCTGCACAGGTGACAGGAAGACAACAGGAGGGGTTAAAAATACACAGCAGAAAACTGTGATGATGATCTGCACAGCTGCAGCTGATCACAGTCTCAGAACAAGTGCATGTGTGTGTGTGTTATTTAAGGTACCAGTGAAAGAGTTAAATACAATCCAGGAAGTCCTGTTTGCAGTAACACAGCTAAATGCTTATCAGATGCCAAAATACCACACAGCAATTTGTATGTTTTATCTGTTTCGTTACGAAGTCATCATCCAGCAGTGCAAACTTGCATGTGATTGGTCGACTTGAAGTTGAACCTGATTCAACGTCTTTCCCGGATGACCCTGTGTTGCTCTGCTGCAGCGCCCTGTGTTGGTATCCTGAAGCTTAAAGGACTGCCTCCAATCAGATTTTTATACAAATCTAATGAAATAGGACATTTCATTAAACTATCAACATTCTCTTAATTATATAGAAATGAGTTTGTTGAGGATGTTTTTTTTGGTGGGCTGCACACAGAGCGTACTGTATCAGTCTATACATGAGCAAAAAATGTAATGTAAAGCAGGGAGGAGCAGCAGAAATGTTTTATCAAGAAACCTTCCTTCTGTAAATAAAGATTAAACAAAGCTCCTGAGAGAGATGTAGTTCCTTAAGCCACGTCTCTGTACTGCCTTCAGTCATCTGTCAGCTCAGGTGAAAAGGCAATGAAGGCACTCCCACTGTACATACAGCTGGGTATTATCTAGCTGTCATTTACCCATACAGTTGTTGTACAGTACGTTTACTGTCTGAGGCGATACTGGATGTGCCTGTGCTGTCAGCGCACTGAGACGGGAGGAGTGACTGTTAAACTTCCCCAGAATATTTACCTAAGTTTACAGTTTGAATCAGTGTTTGTTCACATTAAAGTTCAGGGAACAGACTGGTAATAAGTAAATACATATGTTTTACTGTATGATGTGACAAAGCTACAGTTATGTGTTGGTTAGATATAGGCACAAAAACAAGTTGTTTAGGGTTAGATAAAGATTGTGGTTTGGGTTGAACAGTACTTCCTTAATGATACATGTTCATAACAGCTAGCTCAGCTTTAGGGAGGGGAGGGAGGAGCACAGTGTTTTGCTCTCATACTCTCTAGAACTTGCATTATTGTTGTTTTAAGGTTAAGTGAAGTTTGTGGTTATAGCTTTTAAAAAAACAATATTAACTTGTGGTTGAAAACAAATAGGACATGAGTAACGTTTAAGTTCCCAGGTGCCAAACCCTTTCATTTGTTTATCATGCAGTTATAGTTGTTTGTAGTGCATCTGCATACTCTCATACTGGAAATCCAATCCAACTTTATTTGTTAAGCACTTTAATAAAACCACAGTGGACCAAAGTGCTGTACAGAAGAAAAGACATATAACAGTGCACATGGGGCATAGAATTGCATATAATATACAAATAAAATAAAATAATTTAAATTAAAAAACATGAAACATGAGTAAAAAAAACAGCCACACAATAAAAACAATAAAAAATAAAAAATAAAATAAAATAAATGTCTTACAAGGTGTCAGTGGCCAAGGAGAAGAGATTTAAAATCAGGGTTGGTCAGATCAGATAAGAGGCAGCGCACGATAAATGGTTATATAATTATATATAAATAAATGTTCTTACTTTCTAATAAACTATGAGGTCTACTGTTATAAATGTTAGTAAGTCATGAATAAAAATGTTATAATAATCCATCATGCCCAAATTTGGAAATGTTAATAAGTTGTCGCTTAGCAACATAAGCATTCATGCTGCGTTCCATTTACCTCGGATGTTGGAAGTCGGAGCTCAGAATGACGTTACAGATTTTGAGATAGAGTTTGATTCGTTCCAGTTTAGAAGTTAGAAAACCAGTTCTAGCCAGGTAATTGGTAATGATACCAGTGGATAAAAGTGCATTTCACTGTATTTTGCTCATACAAACAGCGTAGCAACATGTCCACATATAGAAGTTGGACAGTGCCGTGTTGTACGACTGATTTAATGAGACACAAATGAAACAGAAGTGATAATAAACAGAATATTAATACAACTTTCCACACTGTTGATGCATGGGGCAGCCATCTTGGGTTAGAGGTCAGAGATGGTGGAATTCATAAGACAGAGTCGGAGATCATACTTCAGGGGCGTTCAAGTCCAAATTTCTGACTGAGAACTCGAAAATTACGACTTCTGAAGACAAATGGAAGGCACCATTATTTGATGATGAAGTCCAGTATGCTTCACTATACTCTGGTTTGGTTTGCACTAACATCTGCTGATTGATGTTCTTCACCTGTGAGTCTTTAACTTTTTACGCACTTGTCCAGCATGAAAAATTACGGAAGAGGATTAGTGCCACTGTGGGAAAAAAGTGAGTAAACCAGAATTTTGAGAAAAAGTCAGAACTCACTTTTTTTCCCACAGTGGTCCTAATCCTCTTCCGTATAAAATAGCTGCATGACACTTCTGGAAAAGTAGCTGTGGTTTAATTAGCTCAAAAGTTTGGACAGATTTTTTTTTCCCAGAAAGCCACTCAGTCCATTGAAAGGTTTTCTGATGAACTAAAGAGTTACTTAATCCTGGAGGAAGATAAACACCAGATAAAGTTGTTCATATTAGTGACTCATTAATAATCTATAAAACACTGATTTATGATTTTTAATCACCAATAAAAGCATTAGTTAGAACTTTAAAAAGATATTAAACTTTAATCATCTGTTTTTGTTCTTAAACGTTATGTTCATCACTTTCTCTTTTATCTCTCTTAAAACCTGTACACACCCCTTCACTACAACACACACACACACACACACACACACACACATAGAAAGAAAGAAAGAAAGAAAGAATCCCATGGGAATCAGTGTGTGGGTGCGTTTCGTTTGGCACATTTTCATGTCTAAATGTTATCTAACACACACAAACCAGGGGTGGGTGTGTATGTGTGTGTGTGTGTGTGTGTGTGTGTGTATGTGTGTGTGTGTGTGTGTGTAGATGAAGAGTTGTGAAACCGGAAACTGCTTCATATTGATGCCAAAACTTCATACGCAATAAATCTTTGTATCTTTTTTTATGATCTGAAAGTGGAGTTTGCATTTTTTTTACTCAGTTGATGGTTCACCAGCTGACCTTATCACCTCTCAGATCAATAACACCTTCCACACTCTCTCACACGCCTTAACTTCCTGTGACCACAAATTAGAGAAGTCAAAACAATCACAGCGGAACAAAGTATCATGTTTTTCCCTGAGCTCAGCCCCTCAGAGCTCAGACACACCTTCCTCTCAGGCTGTATACAAATTATTATTAACATTTCACCAGAATGATAGCAGCTCTGAGTCTGAGATGAAGTGTTTGATTGACAGAGGTTCAAGGTTCAGTTCGGATTAAAAAGCCCTGCAGTGGAAAACACAATTCAGGCTTTAGTGGCTCTAGTTGCTGGAAACTACAACATCATACAAGGGAATGCAGCAAGATAATAGCGAGTAAATATTAGCCATGTCTGAAGTAGCCTTGTCTGTTTATACTGGCTATTATAAATGTGCTTTCAGTGTAAGTGATGGGGCCAAAATCCACAGTGAATCAGACAAACTTGTTTTAGTTTCCAACAATGGAAAAATAAGTACTGGTTATTCATATGTTGGTGAAATACATTCTTTAAATGTATGATTGTTGTATTTGTCAAACTGGGAATAAATGTTTTCTTACTAGAAGGTATATAACCTGAGCAGCCTTCCAGCTATCATGATTCATTTAGACGGTGGTGTTAATGATGCTTACTCAGAGCTGTGATGTTCAATAATTCATGATCCTGCCAAATTACCGTGTCAGTCATAAGTCACGGATGCACTGGCTTCGAAGAAATGTTGTTGGTTTGATTGTTGCTGACTAATGACGCTGGAATCAGCTGTCATCAGTGAAGTGAAGCCTCGTCTGTCAGACACCAGCTTTAAACTAAAAACAGAAACCCTTTCTTCACAGAGCAAACTAGTAATTTAAGCCTGCTACTGCTGCTGCTGCTTAATACAATATTTTGACTAGAAGCAGATTTACCACTCTCTCTCTCTCCAACTGTTGCAACAGTGTCTGTCTCCCACATATTCCAATTATGCAGATTTCATTTGGTGAAATGAGCAATAAAATTAAAGTAGGAAATAGATTTTTAGTTTATTATAATTGTGGTTTCAACCGTTCTATGTGTCCTTCCTGCCTGTCAGTGTGTGTGTGTGTGTGTGTGTGTATCTGTGTGTGTGTATCTGTGTGTGTGTGTTTTACTGACGGAGTGATACTTCTGTCGTACGTCGACCCGGCTCTGTAAACAGCGTCCTGCCCTCTCTCATTGTTTAGCATGGGAAAGTTTTCCGGCGGAGGAGTGAAGCACGCTGTCAGCTTCTCTGGTATTCAAAATGTGTGTGTGTGTGTGTGTGAGAGAGAGAGAGAGGGAGAGAGGGAGGGAGAGAGAGAGAGAGAGGCTAAGTTTCCACCCAGAGTGCAGTATAGTGCAAATTTTAACCAAATTTGGTTCAATTTTTTTAAATAACGTATGTTTCCATCCACCTCCTTTATGTGAATATTAGAAGATGAGTCACTGATATAAATGCAAATGTTTCAGTTGTGGCCGTTAAACGACTGCAGAAGAAGAGGGGGCAATAAGATAACCTAATTAAGAGAGAGCCAAACCTCAAACAATGAAAAACAATGTAGAAAATTGGCATTTATGTTTATTTCATGTGTTCATTGAAGGAGCATTACAGTCTTCTCATTGCTGCACACACAGATTTAATTCTGTTGATACATTTCATCTCTAAAGTGGACGTTTGTGCTCCACATGGATTATATCCATTATATACAAGTCTAAAATCTTTCTAGTGATATTTCAAGATCTTTTTTCTTAGTTTTTTTAATTTTATTTCCAGCATTTCCATTCAGGGTATTTTTGTGCATTTTTTTGAAAATGTGAATAAAACAGATGGATGAGGAGATGGAGGATGGGTCGTCAAATCAGAGAATATCACCGGTCAGTGACCTCTGAATAAAGTAATCCAGTACAGATCAACTGGTAGGATCTCAATCAAACCCTCCTTCTTTTAATAAGGGCGGCTTATTTCTAAGATCTGTAATTGAAATGGCAGCAAATCAGTTTTACCCTCTTATATAATGATAATAAGTGGATTTCTAGAAAGAAGTGATACTTGGCTAAATCCAGGGTAAAATATCTCTTACATGTAGTTGCATCTCTTGTTAGTCCCTCAGATATGATCAAACTAGATTTCAACCATTATCTAATGACTCTCATAAATATTTAACAAGTCTGCAACACTCAGTGCCTCAAATGTCTCAATAGTCCCGTAGACATTTCTACTGCACTTATAGTACATTATGCTTTTGAATATTTCCTCACTGATCCTTCACAGTATTAACAGATCATTCACTCGCTCCACTGACACATCCTTTAACCATCAGACCAGTCCAGCAGACACGGAAATGATTTTGTTTGGCCGCCAGCCACTTACAATGAAAAGAGAGAAACAATATAATCAAAAATATAATCTCTACTTTAAATGTTATCTTTATTGATTATTGATAACTGATGTTAGTACAACACAGCAAAAACAACACCAACACAAAGATGAGCTGAACAAACAATAACATGACATCATACAGGAAGTGTGTGTGTGTGTGTGTGTGTGTGTGTGTGTGTGTGTGTGTGTGTGTGTGTGTGTGTGTGCGTATGTGTCAGATCATTTCAATCTTTCTGCATGCGTGTGCGTTTGTTACAGTATGTGACGTATTGACTGATGAGGATCATTAGATTATAACTGATCAATTAGGGATACATAGATGTGTTGTGTGTGTGTGTGTGTGTGTGCGTGTGTGTGTGTGTACCGATGTACGTGAAGGGTGAACAGTATGACATGGGACACAGCAATGAATCATGTATCTGTGTATATATATGTGTGTGTGTGTGTGTTTGTGTACAGTATGTGTGTGTGTGTGTGTGTGTGTGTGTGTGTATCTATGTGTGTGTTTGTGTGTGAGAGTGAGTGAGAGAGAGAGAGAGAGAAGTCCTCGGGGAAGTGTATCAGTTTTAAAGGTGTCAGTCAGAAATGGAGTACAGGGGTGTGGACGTCTCCCACGATCCTCCGGGAGCGAGAATCAATTTCACAACCGAAATTATCATGTTACTCTCTCTCTCTCTCTCTCTCACACACACACACACACACACACACACACACACACACACACACACACACAATTATAAATACATCATTACCGACACATTACACAGAACTCACACTTGTGCTCTATCTTTCACGTTGTTGTCATATTGCCCTTTTCCTTCTTTTCATGACCTTTATCGTTTCACCTCACTCTCTTTTTTTTTCTCACACGTTAAACTTGAACATTGGACTTAAACTATCGCTCGTGGGTCTATGTAACAGGCAGGAACCTACATGTCATGTGTACTTTCTCTGCTAATCTCCTCAGGCTTTACTGTACAACTTTATTAGTGCTTTCATGTGAGGAATGCCTTTGATTCGTCATCTGAAACATTGCACAAGGTCTTATACTCTGTACTGTAGCACAGTAAAAAAAAAACTGTAACCATGCCGACTTTACACAGCAGCAGCAGCGGTTGGGTATCTTTCAGCCTTCAGCACACACACATGAACTATAAATCAATCAATGAAGCTTTTAAAGTTATGAGTATTTACACTAGAAGGTTAAAGGACGAGGCAATTACGAAAGAAGGCGTTCGGATTTAAAAAATTGGACTGTAATTATACATCTTGACTGATTTTTTCAATTTTGATTTAAGACTTAGAAAATATATTCTAATGGATTCACAATGCATCAGTATTTATTTTCAGGTGTCTCTATGCTGCCCTAAAAGTCAAACGGAAATGTTTCATGGATGGAAACTGGGAGGTTTGACAAGTTTATTACTAAAGAAAACAAGTAAAGAGCACAAAAAGAAGACTATTGCACCAAAGGCAACTAAAAGGCTTCCAATGTGATTTATTCTGAGCTTAATGAGGAGGTACATATTCATAACATTTAAGGTAAAACAGTCTTCTAAGTAGTTTATTGTCTTAAGAAAGTTCCTCTGTTTCTTCTTCAGCCTTTAGATGGAGCACAGTGTTAGTCCAGACAGAGTCCTATAACATTAAATCATCTGGGTGCACAGCGTAACCATTAAAACATTCATGCTATTACTCTGCTTGTGTCGTCATGCCAACGGTATTTGCAGCCACAGCTCCCTCCTCCAGCCCCAGCCTAATCCCTATGTGCTATACCTTTGGTGTGGATGATTTTGACTTTGTTACCATATTAAGAAAAGGTGCTCAAGTTCCTCTCTTCCTTCCTTCCTTTCTTTCCTTCCTTTCTTTCTTTCCTTCTGTCCTTCCTTTCCTCCCTCCCTCCATCCTCCCTCCTTCCGTCCTTCCCTCCCTCCTAACTTCCTTCCTCCCTCATTTCCTTCCCTCCTTCCTCCCTGTTTCCTTCCTTCCTTCCTTCCTTCCCTCCCTCCTTTCCTTCCTTCGTCCTCCCTTCCTCCCTCCTTTCCTTCCTTCGTCCTCCCTTCCTTCCTCCTTTCCTTCCTTCGTCCTCCCTTCCTTCCTCATTTCCTTCCTTCTTCCTCCCTTCCTAACTTCCCTCCTTGACTCAAGGACAACAGGAGGGTTAAGGTGGGATTAGATTGAAACAAAGCCAACTGGAAGGAATTATTACTACATGCCCAAGGCAGCACAAATTGACATAAAGATGCTTCCATGCCAGCAAAAAGTTAGAACTTCTCCTGTCTTAATGAATGTGCTGCATAAATGTGTAAAGATGACAGGAAAAGGGGGGGAAATTTAGTTTCTGGTGAGTTTTGAGGTAAATCACAGACTATAAGCTGAAGACAAACACACAGACACAGTTAGCCACTTTACAGCTACAGTTGGTACACTGGCTATTGAAACACAAACAGTCCAGCTTTCTATCTGAATTTGCCAACTTTTTAAGGCCATTTATAACCTGAAATGAACATTAAAGGTGGAAACATCACTCTAGATATTCAGACATTTTCTTAGTAAAGTACAGACTGGTGACAAATTAAAGAAAAACCTGAATAAATGAGTGAAGACACATAACAAACACATGAATTAAATGGTTTGATGAGAATAAAAAAAAGATTTTAATCATATGCTACAGGCACCAGATCTCAACCTAACTGAATACCTGTGGGAGATTTTAAGTGTGGCTGCTTTCAATCATTAACACCAAGACACCAAATGAGGGAATATCTTTGGAGAATCTGGGACAAGAAGCACTGAAGCCTCATGGTGGAACAACATCTTATGAACTCACTTTATATTTGGCTTTACTTCAATTCTTTATCCATCTGGGAATACATAGATATTGACAAATGCAAGCTTGGGATGTCAGCACACCAAGAATCAATTTCTCCTCCATGTTTAAATGCAAGATGCATCCAGACAGCACTGTCTCGATCGGTCAACCGTGCAAATTTGGAGGTCAAAGTTCTCCTTTGTTTTAGTTTGACCTGCCGGACTTCCATTGAAACAAGAGCTGCAGTCTTGAATTTGTCAATTATATGGGCTTTTGAAGTAAATTGAAATAAATTAGAACATTTGCTGTTTTCCTGACTTCTGCTCTGAATGCACAGAGATAATGTTTCCTGCTTGTGAAGGCCCAACTCCAACAAATACTCTAATATTTCAAATATCAGCATTTTAAAACATGTTTTAAGGGAAGATGTGGTTGTTGATTGTTAATAAAGCAACACTTGTTTTATTAACGGTACATGTATTGGTCCCAGTTATGTGACTTTACTCTAATTAGTTCAGCCTCTAAACCAAATAATTAGTTGATTTTGGTTAGTACACTTTTTTTTCTATCTCACTATTTCTTAGCACACAAAGAGCACATATTCTGTCCATATGGCTGACACTGAAGGTAAGGAGAACTCATTCTATGGACAGAATCAGTATTTTTAAAGTGATATAGGCGTATTAGTTACAAAACAGCTTCAGGAGTGAGGGATACCAGTGTTTCCCACACATTCATTTATTCGTGATGGTCACGTGTCCCACCCACAGACGCACGTGTCAGGAGGATCAGGAAATGACGTTGAAGGGGCCGCATGTGGATTGTTCCGTGTGTGTTACATTACGTGTTGGACTAAATACATGGACATATTGAAGAAAGTATTTAGATTTTATGGAAACGGATTTCATATTTCACAAGAATGGATACTTGGCGAGCTGTACAGAAAGTCCTGTGTCATAAGATGGTCGTTGTGGATAAAGGGAAGACTTTGAAGGTATGTAGCATTATAGCTGTTCTTACTTTAGCTTGGTGGCTAGCCGAGCTAACCGCTAATACTATTACGGCTGTGAGCAACCATATAATTCGTGAGTGGTCTTGAATGAATCAGGGCAATCTAAGCTTTCTAACAATATACGGCATGAATATATATGTTTAAGGGTTGGTGTTGTGAACTTGTGGCTCTCTCCCAACTTCCGACCCGTCCCGTAGGCGGAACAGCGTGTTTTAAGTGTCTGCAGGTCCGATCCTTCATGTTGGCTGAAACAGACAAGTCACCCTCAAACATGCTGAAAACCATATTGAAGTTTGGCCTGCAGTTAGTCTTCCCTAATGTTTATGTGGCTTTGAGGATGTTCCTTACGTTCCCGGTGACATACTGTGGGGGGGAGCGATCATTTTCTCATTTGGGGAGAATCAAAAATGAGCCTGAAGTCCTTTTTATCATTACTGGCAACAGAGTCTGAACCTGTCAGAGACCTGGACTTTAGAGATGTTGTGGAGGAGTTTGCCAGGAGAAAGGTCATTGCATAAGGGAGCTACTCTAATGTGTGTGTGTGTGTGTGTGTGTGTGTGTGTGTGTTGTTAATGTGCATAGTTTTTTTTTATGACTCTGAAAACATTTGTTGTTGAGATGTTTGATATTGTGGAGATTCTAAAAACAGGTTGTTTGCTATTCTTTGGAGTGTTTCTGCATATCTGAGTGTAGACTGTTTTGATAACACACACACACACACACACACACTGCATGTGCTGAGAGTCTTGTGTTGAATTTATCAGTCAGTGTGAACCCTGTGCAGGAGTTTCCAACAACTACTACATCCACACTTGTGCACTAGTAAAGTTGTCTGTTGTGTGTGTGTGTGTGTGTGTGTGTGTGTGTGTGTGTGTGTGTGAGTGAGTGAGTGAGGGCCCCTAAGAGTCTGGCCCAAGGGCCTCTGAATTCTTAATCCAGCCTTGGCTATCTGTATGTCTATTAATCAATATATCTAATCTGTATATAAATATGTACGTAAAGTGTTGTAATTCTATTCAAACTCTGCGTTCTTCTTGGGAAACACTGGATACCACTTATTAAGAAAATTCGGGCCCACGTGAAAAGTTATTATGGAAGGTTGTTTCCTACATCACTTCCACTCTGATATCTTGTTTGTGTGTGTGACATACAGTACTGTGTAGAAGTTTTAGGCAATTATGTTGCTATAGAGTGAGGATGCTCACAATAATACTGCCATTATTGTTTTTATTAATACGTTAACTTCATACAAAGTGCGGAAAAAACTGAGCAGCTTGCCTTTTAAAATAGCAGCAGTTGTCCTCCTGCACAAAGTGTTTCAGGTACTCAGCTGGTTGGTTGTTCTTGCATTTTGGAGAAATTACCACAGTTCTTCTTCTTCTGTGGATTTCGGCAACTCAGCTGCTTCTGTCTCTTTGTGTAATCTAGGACTCCATCATGTTGAGATCAGGGCTGTGTGTGGGGGCCAAACCATCTGTTGCGGGACTCTTTGTTCTTTTTTGTTCATGAGGATAGTTCTTTATGGCTCTGGCTGGATGTTTAGGGTCATTGTCATGGTGCAGAAT
Organism: Scomber japonicus; assembly: GCF_027409825.1. Taxonomy (NCBI): domain Eukaryota; kingdom Metazoa; phylum Chordata; class Actinopteri; order Scombriformes; family Scombridae; genus Scomber; species Scomber japonicus. The sequence continues at coordinate 31,740,216 of NC_070580.1, read as the reverse complement.
GATTTTGGGGACTGATTGTATGGTAAATAAATAGAGGAGAAACCTTTTAATCTTTGATAGGATGACCACATGTTTAAATTATACTCTCTGCTGCATAAGAGCATGGACTGAAAAACCCTGTATCATGTTTCAGCTTTACAGAGAGAACAATGAAAGAAACCCTCTATGACGAAATAAAAAGGAGCTGATGTCAATGTTGATTGCATTAACTAAACTCGATGAGTCAAGAACAGTTAGTTGTTTATACAAAATTATCTTCCAATAGAAAGATGTACTGTATCTGTGTATCTACCAGCCTGACACACATACACACACACCCCTAACGGATGCCTGGTCCTCGCGATGCCTTATATGGTACAGTGTTTCCTGTGACACACTGCGCTGATACACGTGAGGCTTTTAAAACCGTCTCTCCCGGCCTGAAGATCATGTTTCAGTGCACACACACACACACACATTGAGAGGCAGGGTGCACGCATAACAGCTGCTGCAAGCCAAGACACTTCTCTGGAAAAGAGATAGGGAGAAAAGAAAATAGGGCAGAAGTATAACGGAGGAGGGAAGAAGGTCAGAAAAGAGGGGAGGATAGGAATAGATGAAAGGCTGGGGGTGTAAAAAAAAAAATAAAGGAAGGAAGGGGGAAAGGGAAGGAGAGATTTGAAGAGAGGAAGTATGAGAGGTTGAAAGGTGTAACAGCGTTATGGAAGGAGGAAAGTAGAGGTGATGCAAACGGTGTGAAAGAGAACGGCTGCAGGTCAGAAAGGTTAAAGGCTTTACAAAACAGCACTGACAGTTTTTACACCAAGACCACGCAGCAGCAGAAAGTCATCAACGCTAGACTCCCACGAGACACCCGTTTTCCTGACAGACAGCAACGAGAGCAAGAACAACAACAGAGCAGCAAAAACACACACACACACACACACACACACACACACACACACACACACACACACACACACACACACCATCAGTTTTAATAAAGACCTTCACCGAGAGGTTGTTCACACATGCAGTCACAGTGAGTCCATTCATTCATTCATGAAGGCCACACAATCATGAGTTATGTTTGAACGGACACAGGCAGATTAAAACATTTATGAATATATGGACTCTGAAGTGTATTGTTAGCTTAAAGGTTGCCACTGGGTTAGCATTACATTGTTCTCCTGCAGTTTATTGACTATCTGGACTGATTTTAAATCTCCACCAATCAATATTTTTACATTAACAATGGATGAGATAATGCTGCATGATGGGAAAGGGTTTACTCATAGTGATGGACATGCAGAGAATGACCACCACCCAGATATACAGTACATATCTTTTTAACTCGTAGCAGAAACAGCTGTACAGAAACACCTAACCTCTTTGATAAACCCACTGAACACTACCTGCAGAGTACTATGCTATTTGATGGGGGTTTTTGATGATGGCTAAAACTCATGGCAGCTTGTAGTTGTTCAATGCTGTAATTGTTGTTTTTATGTGGGTGAAATAAGTAGGTGCTCAAACTTAACTTTATAGGCCGCAATTATGGGCTGACAAATGAGGGTGAGGGGGGAGATCTTTCGTGCCAGGAATTTTAAATGAGGGCCACCATCACTTACATCTAAATCCCAATATCAATACCATTACAGTCACGTCAGCTGGGGCTTTGCATTTGCTTCTATCTGCTTTCACTGGTTGTTCACTTGTTGTACTATGTGTGACCAAACAGCTAGCAATTGGAAACATCTTGTAATAATGAATGAACGCTCTCAAGTCAAAATAACAGCAGGTTTTTCCATCCCTCACATTCTGGCAGCATGGTGTGATTGCAGCATTAAACTGTAGAACTTCATGCTTACTACTAGAGTATTTATTACATTAGATTACAATTAAATTGATTTAATAACAGTTGCAGGAGTTCTTCTCATTGTTATCGCCTTCATCTGACATACCTGCCACATATTATTACTATTATTACTATTGCTACTATTATTATTGTTATTATTATTCATAGTACATTATTATTACTGTTATTGTACTGTGGATAATAATGGTATGATATGGTGGTGGTGTATTTGTTATATAGTGACATTTTATATTTTTATATTGTATCATGTTGTATATTTTAAGATTGATAACATAACTTAGTATTACTACTGTTATTACTCTTATTATTATTACTATTGTAATTATTATTGATATTAATATCATTATGATTGGTATTTAGTCTGTGTGGGTACTGTGGGTTTACAGGAATGATGTGTGGGGTGGTTGGTAATTGAGAGCCTTATGCATGCTGTATGTGATTGTGATTGTGTTGTTGTGTTGTAATATATGTTTTATGTTGGACCCCCTTAAAAACGAAATGGTTCATCTCAAGGGACTATCCATTAATAAAATTTAAATATTCAGATGTGCAGATTTTATTTTTTTCAAGCATTAGATTGTGGACAAAAACCCCAGGCAGAAAGAATGATGAAATGATGTTGTCTGTGTTTTGTTAGCGCTGCGCTAGCACGGTAGTAGCGTTAGCTTTGTGGTAGTTTTCTATTTGCATGTTGTTAGAGTTGTATCACGGGTTTTGTTCGTTTTGTCACCACTGCACTAGTATTGGGCTTTGCTGCATATTCTTTGCTTCATGCTTGTGTGTTTATTCAAATATAGTGCATTGAACAAGCTAATTCTGGTGCCACTTAAACAAACCATAAAACTAAAACTAATAGTAATCCTCACAGACTTTCAAGTTCAGTTGAAAGAGGCTATAAAGTGACAAACATCCTGTTATAATTCACTAAGTGTCTGTTTTTAGTTTGTGCATTGGTTGTGTTGCATCGTTTCTTTACATTAGTGCATACCAAGCACGTGCCACAGTCATGTATGTTCCTGCACACTGGTAAATTATAACAGCTCTGACGTCACTCACATATTTTCTCAATTATCTCTGGATTATTTTATATCAAATTGATGTCAGGCTCTGTGGTAAAAAGTGCCCTTGACTTTTCTATGAACTTCCTAAGTACTTTGATGACAGACCATAGAACTGTACTTCCTTCCTGGCTAGTTAATGTCATTTTTCAGTGTGAAAACCATATAATGCAAAGAATGTGTGAGACAAGTTGTAACATTCATTCATGTAGATTCAGGGATGAGTCAAAGGTATTTGAAATAGGGGGGTTGGATGTATAGGGATGCAGCTAGTGCCGGGCAGAAGTTCCTGTATACTGTCCTGAGAAACGGGGAGGAAGTGAAGGAGACATGGGTTTCAGTGCATTGGGCCTCATGCAAGAATTACTTGAACAAATTGATTTATTCTTAAGAGACATGTGTGAGTGATTTTAAAAAATCAATTTCCTCATACTCTTAGAAATGAGTGAAATGTACGAGTGGTGCAGACCTTATGGGCATATTGTAGCACAGTAACTTAATGCCTTATATTTTAAGGGTGTGTATTATGTTAATGATCAATCTCATGAACATGCACCTATTTAAGAACTGGTGACATTTGTCTGGCGTAAGTTAATAGAGTTTGTTGGATTTGGATTAGGATAATATTACACAAATGCTCTTGCATAAAGGCCAGTTATAATAATTTCAGCAGATGCAATATTATGATGCTTGAAGAGTCCAATGGCTGTGCCACACTAGTAATAACTTAAGAATGTGGTTATTTGTATTAGGAGGAAGTGTAGTCCACCTCCAATATGGGCTTTGTTATGCGGGTAGGATGTAGCTGCATGTTCTTATTTATGGGGGTGGATGAGCAGCCTGGTGGAGGAATGACTAAATGTTTAGATATTCTTTCATCTCTCCATGTCTTGTGGTCATGTCCAACCTGTCTCTACAGCACTGGGAAGTTGTTTGACATATTCCCACATCATATTCTTCAAATAACAGTTGTAATCTGTCTACTTACTATTATCATTCTGATTTTCTACATTTTAATTTTACTAATGTTATTTCGATATCTGCAACATCTGCTGCACACCTGTCTATTCTTTGATGCTCTTCCTGAGATTTTTGGGTGTGCTGTATACTGTACAGATTGCACAGCCCTTCGAGGCAATTGGGAACTAAATTTATAAAACTGACAACTTGGGACACAAAAGGTGGCAACAGTCCAGTTTGTACAAGCCCTGTGGCCCGTGAACGCCCCAGCACACACCTTGATGTGAATTCTTACAAATGTTGTAAAATGCCTTTTATTTCTCACTACCTGAAAAAACTTCCATGATATTCCAGGGATTGAATTACTGGAAAGCCCATATAAAGCCAAAGAGATGGGAGGGGGAGCAGAGAGATAGACAGAGATAAATGTAGCAGAGGAGCTCACAGCACTCCCTGCACATCAATCATTGTATAATGTCAAAAACAGCTAAGCTTGCAACACACTCACACTCACACACACACACACACACACACACACACACACACACACACACACACACACACACACACACACATGCATATACAGCACCAAGCAGGCCAATGAACACAATGACTGCAGTATATGAACACAGACATTCACATGTACAGATATGCAAAAGGACATAGGACACATATAGAGAAACAAGCAGGAACATATACTGTACCCTGTAACTCTTTCAAATGTATTCACACTAAAGAGACACACACACACACTCGCTGCTGGCCAGCACATGTTCTGTGACATCTCAGCTGCTTTCAGCTCCTGTGTGGCAGCTTGGAGGAATTTCAGGAGTCAGCAGCAGACAGCAGCCCTAAGTAAGACAGTTGTAAATTTTAACATATTGTACATCAGTTGAGGTTGCCATTATCACAGTCACACTACAAGTCACTATTCAAAAAAAGTGACAGCTTTATTTGCTTATATCAGGTCTGTCTGGTGTGTTAAATACTCACATTTGAAGTCACGTTGCAAACATGTGATTTCAAATGTGTATTAGCCAAGTTTTTCTCTGGCTCATTACAGGGAGTTTTAATAGCATGAAGTTCCTGTCATACCATGAAATGACATTTGCTCATCCGTGCAAAATAGGTGCGTCCAGAAGCTTGGTGACGTGTTGGATGCCCGCAAGGCTAGATGGTGAAATGCTATAGAGCTCCTCTCTATTTTCTCTACCTGTTCTATTTACTTCCCACTGGCATTTTTGTTAATTATTGCACACCAATTTTCTTAAATAAAAAGTTATTGATTGTCAAGGAATCAAAAAGAGGTCAGACTTCATCAAAATTGAGCTTGAAATGTGAAAAATTGGCTCAATGTGAGACGCCCAGGCCTTGATGCTGCTGAGGACTTTCAGGTGATCACTGCTCCAAAACAGCAGGGCCCTGTTTGACTACGTTTGCAACATTCATCCTTCTTCTAAGATCTTTTCCTCTCCTTTCAACTTTGCCACTTTTCACTAATCATAGCACATGCCATATTTGCAACCAATGTGTGAGCATGCAAGAGCCCTATGGTACTCTCTATTGTGTCTGTCTGCAATTTGCAAGTGACAATCATTTGTGCAGCATTTGCAATCTGCATGAAAACAGTGACTGCAAATCACTTTTGTGGAAGCGGGCCTCTGGTCCTCATCTGCCTGTGGTCACCAGTCAGATCTCTTCTCTCAATACTGTAAAAGAACAATGAAAAAATACAGCGTAAAGAATCATGCATATCATGCAGTTTCTCACAGCAGGGCGGTGGGAGGGGGATTGGAGCCCATAGACCACCGGGGGACATGCCAGGACATGCCCACTTTCTCTCAATAGAGAAACAGACACTCATGTTAATTAAGCTTATATTGAATTAAACTCAAGTGGGGGAGAGAGAGAGCAGTAGAGCCTGATATTAGAGGCAGCTTTAAAATATCACACCAAACGCTTGTTGTTAATTCATTTTCACTCTCCAATGTTGGTCCTGTGGAACTATGTCAGACTTTCCACTGCAAATTAAAAAACACAGGAGATGTATGAACTAACAACATGTAATGTAACCCTTCAGGTTTCAAGTATTTAAGGTTTAAACATGGCTGAAAGAGTGGGATGTCTTCTCCAACTGGATAAAAGTGGCTGGTGTGGAAAAGGAAATACCTTTGCACTACTAACATTTTTGTGGCTTTAATTTCCTCTAAACATTTAATCTGTAGCAGCACACTTTCATTTTTTGCATCTGTGTTCTGTGTATTTTCATGTGTGTGGTTACAAATGTGCTTTTCTACTATTGGTCCCGACACATATGTTTCGTTCTGTCTTGGCAGCCATTTTCACTGCCCTGTTGTTTCCTTTTACATTTGAGCCGCTGTGATCACGTCAGGGGTCACATCACACTGAAGGCTTGTTTACACAGACAGGTTTCAAATCAAGTGTCCAATGTTTGTCCTTTTCTGTATTTAGCCATTTGATGATGTTAAAGTCAGTGTTCTGAATGATGAGACATGGCTAACAATTAAGGACAACAGAGAGGAAACAGACATGTCTGGACATGAGCCAAGCAGAGAGACAGAGAGTGACCCCCACATTGTTATGTGAGAGAGACAAAGAGGGGTGTAATCAGAGAGGGGAGAACGACAGAAGACACAACAGTTGAACTCTTTGTGTGTGTGTGTGTGTGTGTGTGTGTGTGTGTGTGTGTGTGAGAAGGAGAGGGAGAGAGAGGGAGAGAGCATCCCATTAAGCTGTCTAATGTGTCAACTTTTATTTCTCTTCTGTAGTGCCCACAACACACACACACACATACATACACACACACACATACATACACACACACACACATACATACATACACACACACACATACATACACACACACACACACACACACACACATACACAAAGGAAAAGAGACAATTGCGCGTCTGGCTGAACGATCTGGAACAAAACAGTCAGCAGTGCTGTTTCACTGACCTCCCATGGCTCTGTACTGACCCGTGTGTGTGTGTGTATGTCCATGTGCATTTTTGTTACCTCATTGGGGCCAGTATAATCACCGGCCTTTTCAGGACCAGGACCAGGACCAGTGGTCCTCATGGGGACCAAAGCATGGTACCAAACGTCATCTCTAAGGTCCTGGTTAAAGTAAGGTGGTTAGGTTAAGGTTATGGTTTTGATTAGGTTGTCCACTATGAATGGAAGTCAATGCAAACTCCTGCAATGCATCCGTATGCTATGTAGAATCACACGCAGGAAGTGGCATTATGCCAACTAACTCTGTTTGGTTCAGTGCAAAAACAACAAAGGTAGCTTATGACAGTTTTTTTTATAGTCATGATGCAGGATCTCTATAAGAGCCTAACGATTGCTGTGCTAACTTGTGGTTGGCATTGTGAAATTTTCCATGTGTTGACATTTCAAGAGTGTGTGTGTGTCTGTGTGCCAACACATGTTCATACATGTGGTGCAGTATAATATCCTGTTGAGAAATCATGCTCTCTCTCTGTGTGTGTGTATGTGTGTGTGTGTGTGTGTGTGGTCTGTCATATGCAACTTTTGTGGACAAAGTTCAGACATAGGATCAGTTAATTGGGGACGACTTGTCCAACTGGGGACAAAAGCCGTGTTCCCAATTGGGAAAAAGCAGATTTTTGGGTCAGTGGTTATGGTAAGGGTTAGTGTACAGTAAGTCTCTAGGAAACGCAGGAAGTGAATGTAAATCTATCTTTATGTCCCCAAACGTGACCATGATCTGTGTGTGTGTGTGTGTGTGTGTGTGTCACTATAGGTTACAGCCGTGGACACACACACACACACACACACACACACACACAGGAAAAGGAAATTTCTTTACTTATTTTAACCGTTGGTTGGGATGGAAGGAAGGAAAAGGACTGATATCATAGCAGAAGCATCAGTCCTGACGTTTGTTCTCGAGGTCAAAGCTCATGATCTGAGTGTATATTTGTTCAGCTATCGGTTTAAACTTGCAGATGCTGCACGGTTGGGTAAAATCCCCTAACTGGCTTTTTACCCTCCCTTCCTCATCTAGACCATCATGTCATATTTAATCCCATTGTTTGTTTATGTGACTCACTTCTTATCACTTGTGTGAAAGGAAGTCTCACTTGAAATTCCGGCAGAGTGATGATTAGCGTATTTTAACGGCACAGTAACACAGTTTAACAGTAAACCAGAAGTAAGCCAATAGCCCAATTCTGTCTCCTAGAAATTACGTTAATGAACAGTGAATCACTTTGCAAATGAGCTGCCTGGATTATGTTCATAGGTGACCTTTTTTAAACAAATGAAGTACAACATTAACATATCATTCTGAAGCTGGGGTGAAGAGGTGGGCAACAGAGACATAGATATGCATCCCCAGTCCTGTGTGTGGTTAGGTGTGGGTGTCAAAAGCACTTTGGTTACTGTTGATGACAGATCGTGGTGTGGCTTAAATGTTAAATGTTCATAAACATCACATGCTTAAAGTCACAGGAAGTTCTTTATTTTATTATTAAACTGAGGGAACATAGGGCCGTGGGAACATAGGGCTGAGGGAACATAGGGCTGAGGGAACATAGGGCTGAGGGAACATAGGGCTGAGGGAACATAAGGCTGAGAGACAATAGGACTGAGGGAACATAGGGCTGAGAGAACATAGGGCTGAGGGAACATAGGGCTGAGGGAACATAGGGCTGAGAGAACATAGGGACGTGGGAACATAGGGCTGAGGGAACATAAGGCTGTGGGAACATAGGGCTGAGGGAACATAAGTCTGTGGGAACATAGGGCTGAGGGAACATAGGGCTGTGGGAACATAGGGTTGAGGAAACAGGACTGTGGGAACATTGGGATGAGGGAACATTGGGATGAGGGAACATAGGGCTGTGGGAACGTAGGGTTGAGAGAACATAGGGTTGAGGAAACAGGACTGTGGGAACATAGGGCTGAGGGAACATAGGGTTGAGAGAACATAGGGTTGAGGAAACAGGACTGTGGGAACATAGGGCTGAGGGAACGTAGAGCCGAGGGAACGTAGGGCCGTGGGAACGTAGGGTCGAGGAAACATAAGGCTGAGGAAATATAGGAGCGTGGGAACTTAGACATGCTTCTGTTTCTAGTAGTGGATATTGTACTGCAAGATAAAAAAAAAAGTGTTATATCTGAACATTTCACTAATATGCTTTGCAACTTGTCAAATACTTATTATGTTGAGAGAAAACTTAATTCAGATAGCTTGACATTTCATGCAAACTGTATTTGCTGTTGCCGTGTAGTTGTATATGAGTGTCATTTCTGGGATACAGGTATGAACATTTAGTGCCAATGCAGAAATAAAGAGTCCAACATGTATCTGTGTAAACAGTAAGGGTGTGGAGATCAGGATGGCAGGGTGTAGCGCATCAGAGTTTCATGCATGAGTTAATGTCCTATGTCATTAACTTATCCCGTTCATCCCACGTTATGTATACATTCCTGATTTTTATCAAATGAATCAGAAATGTTTCAACACAGCTGCTCTTTGTTTGTTCTGATGATTCATTGGAAAGAGAGATCGCTCCAACAAAAGTCACCTAACAGGCTGTTTATTATATAACCAAAAATGATCCCATTCCCATCACTGGATTGATAGTCGTGTGAATTTGCTACTGTAAGCACCACACAACATCTGTTAAAACCACTACAGCCCAGTCGTCTGCGGCTCTTTTCAGCCACTCGGTGCCCGCGCTTTAATCTGCAGCCAAGATAATAAAAATAGGTTTGTTAATAGTTGACATCCAGCTTGAGTGAAAGTTACCCAATAAGCTGCCTACAGTATGTGTCACACATTCACAAATGCATAGTCAGACTGAAACCAGCTCACTCACACACACACACACACACACACACACAGACGCACTCACATAGATAGGGTGACATTTTACTGTGACTTTTTTAGTGTAGATAATCCAAGTGAATCAGAGAAGAACCACAGATTACTACTGACAAACCTCATGACATTTACATGCTCTCAAATGTTGGAAACGTGTCAACCACAAGGAGAAACGTTTAAGAGATAGAGGCATGAGCGATATGTGAACGATACTTTCTGTGGGTTAGTCATGTGGGATTATGATACCCCATTGTTTCATAAAAACCACATAAAAATTGTGAGAGTTGCTTTAAAAACTGCTTTTAAATACCAACTTTTAAAATATTAAAAGGTTAGAAGAGATTGAGCTCTGATTTGTGATGCATTAGGTTTATGACTTGCAGGTACTGGACCTGTAGTTTGCATGTGCGTAACACCGGATGTTGTCATGAATCTGCAAGAGCATGGTCTGTATATTAGGCACGAACAGGCATAAATACAAAATTGGTCGTCAAGTCTCGTTAATATAACGTGATTAATTCATTTGAGCTGAGATCAGGGCTTATGGATCTGGCCTGGACAAAAGATATAGAGCCGTAGTTTGATATATTGACATGTATGTACTGTGCTGTCCTCCTTGGACTCCCTGAACACCCAATTTATTCATTGTTTATTTATTTTCATTTTATTCATTTATTTATTGTATTATTATTATTATTATTATTATTATGTTTTTTGTGTTTTTGTTTTTTTTTTCTCTTTTGTGATTTGTTTTTCCTACCTCTGAACTAGGTCTTATTGCCTGTATTTGGTGCACCGTTGCTAGTGCCATGTTTTGTATTGTCCTTGTCACAACTGCTTTTCAAAAAGTTTAATAAAAATATGTTAAAAAAAAAATCATTTGAGCTGTAAGGAAAAAGAAAAATCTACATATTAGATGTGGAGGAGACTTTCTATTAACCCACTGAAGACTGGAAAATATGTCAAATACACTATGGCCACTATTCTGCATATTTTTCTGTACTTTATGTCAGGGCCTGTTTTTCATAGCTGTAACTTTGATTAATGGGAATCTTGATGCTACTGTACAGCATACAATGATTTTTTTAGACAATAGTGTTTTTCCAGCTTTGTTTCAGCAGTCTGAGGAAACCCCATTTCCTGTTAGAGCATGATAGGTCCATTAAGAAATGGTTTTCCCCTTTTGGTATGGAAAAAACTGACTGCCCTGAACTGAGCTCTGACCTCAAACCCATCCACCACCTTTGGGATTAACTCATAAGACTTATCACCCCAGCATCAGTGTCGGGCGTTGTGGCTGAATGGCAGCAAATCCCTGTAGTCGGGTGCCAAAATCTGGAAGAAACCCTGAAAGGAAGTTGTTATAACGGTAGATAAAAACACAAGATCAGCAGTAATCAGTGGGTGTAATCTTTGGGTGTCTGTTGGATTTCAGCTAAATGGATTTTTTTTAAAGTAAGTCATTTTAATTTTCCAGAGGTGGCAGGAGAAGTGTGAAAGTCAGAGGTTTTTATTCTCAATTAAACACAGACACTTCAAATACACAGATACACATACATTTAACCCTTAAAGAAAAAAGGCAGGCTTTTATTTATTCTATTTTTTTCCCTTACTTTTATTGGTAGGGTCTGTTTCAAATATGTTTTTTTTTTCTCTTTTCTTTTCTGTCTTTGTGCTATTTCACTTGTATGGTACATTTCTTATCCTATGTGATAACGTTGTTTGTATTGAAAAACAATAAAAAAAAAGTGAATTACAAAAAAAAGAATAAAGGAAGGCGATTTTCTGTATGCTTCTTATTGTCAACTAATCATGCTTGCTCAGTGAGCATCTGCCACACAAGGAACTTCTCCTGTGGGACTGAAAACATGACTGCTGTTATTATTCTTTGGAGAAATGTCTAAATGATGAAGGAACATGTCGCCCAGTGCAGCAATGTGACTCACTGGTGTGATTTGGACAACGTTAGAGGTATATGGCACACAGGAATACAGTGCTTGTAAACTGGATCAATTCTTTGTTGGTTTGGCAAATTGCCAGACTTACCCTTTAACATACTAATGCATGGCAGTAAATTGAGAAACACAAGTAGCAGTTGATATTACTGAGATGATTATCAGATCTTTCCAGGTAAATCTGATCTTAGTTCACACGCTGGGCATCGTCATCCAAAAAGCCTCCACCCTTTGCCTTTGAGCAAGGTGTTTAACATCACAGCTCCTGCAGCAGAGGGCTTGTTGTGGATGTAAGTGTGTAAATGGAAGGCGTGGCTGAGAAACAGCATGCGCTCAGTCAACCTTCCTTGGATAAATAAAGATTAGTTACTAGACCAAGAACAGGTTCCGAAAACCACCACCGTAACCTCCCAGCTACCTCTGGCAGACAATAGTACCGCTGTTAATCTTTTACCCAGTTATATAATGAAACTCAAGAACTCTGTGTGTGTGTGTGTGTGTGTGTGTGTGTGTGTGTGATCCATTTCCAGAAAATGAAACCCAAGACTTCTGAAGGCTACGACACTAAGAATGACCAATAATCTAAAGGGCTTCTGATTATATATTAGATTTTTCTAAATTCTAAGAGGAAGATTTTAAGTTATATTCGAGCAGGTTCTCCTTTCACCCACCTACACGGTGGAACAAATGCTTTTCTCAGAGCTGCTCTTAATAGATCGTTACCATACAAAGACTTCTACAATAACTATAAACAGATGGGTCCATCATTTGTATTTTTGTTAGTATAACATATCAAAGCTCATATGTTAGCTCTCAGTAGCAGGCCACAGCTTTACACACTCGAACACATTGTGTAAATTACACATTACAAGATTGGCATGAAAGTAAATGGCAGCTTCTGTTACTGTATGAGAAGAGCCAGTTACTGTTTAACAGCATTATTAAATGACCATATTATGTTAACATGCAATACTGATTCAATTCAGTGGAAAATAAACAATATTGTGTTGCTATGACATTTTTTTTATTTTATTTTATTTTTTAAGATTTTGTTGGCATAGACGCCTTTATTTATCAGTAGACCGACAGGAAACATGGGAGAGAGAGGGGGGGTGACATGCAGCAAAGGACCTCCGATCGGGATTCGAACCAGGGTCGGCTGCGTATGTGGCATGCACTCTAACCAATGGACCACCTGCTCGCCAAACGCTCTGATATCTTTTTAATAATAATAATAATAATAATAATAATAATGATAATAATGCATTTTATTTAAAGGCGCCTTTCAAAGCACTCCAGGACACCTTACAAGGCACATTTAACACAACAACAGTACATCAAACAATATAAATCAGGAAACACATTTAGTGCAAAGATAAAGAATAAATATGAATGTGACTGCAAAGTGCATTAGTACAATATTTGACAGATATATGATTCATCACCCTAATTTACAGTCACTTTGGGATTACATCTGAGGTCTGTATTTACTTTAGATCATGAACTAGTAACAGTCAACACAGTTATATAAGATACATTAGCGGGGAGAACACAAAACCAACTACAGACGATAAATATACTTAATTACTACTTCTGAAGCCACTGGCTCAATTCTTCAATCATTTTTTTTATCATAAAAGTTAGTACATGACAGATGCCTTTGAATTAAAATGCAGTTGGTCTAGTGCCCTACAAACATTTAAACAATCACAAGACTCAGCTCAAACATTACTGACAACAGTAATGATCTTAACATTGTATTGTAGAGACACGCATAATTATATGAGTCAGTAAATGAATAAGCAATGACAAACCTCTACTGTTTATCACCGACTTTGAAATTGAACAGGATATCCAGTTCTTGTTTACTAAACGATAAGTCCTTTTGATATCGAGGGCCATTATGTTCTAAATACCACAGGGATGATTTATTATGCGCAATGAGTCAGTTAATGCCAGCTGAGTTTCTTTTTTATTGTTTCACAACTGCTCCACACCTCCTAAACAAATATGGAAATCCACATTAAATTCAGAGTAACACAGGCAGTAAATCATTTAACAGGGCTCATTTTCCCGCCTCAGGAGGAGGAACAGGAAGTACTTATGTGGACAGTTCAGTGCAGAATATGTCTGTGGAGACTAACACACTGAAAATAGTTATTCACCATTTATGTGGCACTTCTGAAAGGTTTAATGTGAAGTAAATGCTAACACAAGCCTGTTATAGTGTTGAAATACTACTGTTAATATGTTATTATCCGTCCATCCATTTTCGGCCACTTATCCACAGCCGGCTCTTGATGATATTAGGCTGAGCAATGAAACCCAGACATCTTTCTCCATAGCAACGCTCACCACCAGCTCCTCCTGGGGGGTCCCAACATGTTCCCAGGCCAGTTATAAACACATTTTTGCATTTCAACACATGGACATGCTAAATGTTACGTGCTAAACAAGCTGTTAACATACAGGCATGGGAACATCTTAATGTTAGTACAGTAGACAGGTTAGCATGCCACCATTCAACTTACACATGGACTAAACCTGGAAACACTTTTATCTGACTGTGTGTATTATACAGTGCGTTTTCAAACCTGTGTTTTTCAGCCCAGTTGAATCAGTCTCTGGTTCATTTTCCTCCTCGGTACAATTCCTTTGCAGACTCAGAGCGGCCCCAAACTAATTTTGGAGCAGTTCGTCTGCAGTGGAAACATGATCTAACATCAATGTGACCCAACTACAAGACGAACTCTGCAAGTTCTGCAACGGCCCCCCGTAGCCAAGTATGTTTTTGCAAGTTGGGAGGCGGTTGGGTGACTTCAGCAATTACTAGCAGATGAGAATGAATCAAGATGAATGAATTAGACTAGCACATGAAAGTATGTTGCATTTTTGGGCATATAGGGTCATCGTGATCATCAAACTCCTGATGCAGCTTGGTACGCTTGAATTTTTTCTGTGTGAAAAGAAACCGAAACAAGTGGAAAACACAACGAGTTTGTTAACACATCCATTGATTCAAAGCAGAGGAAACACACTTTAGGTTTGAAAACGCCCTTAGAGGAAAGTTGAGCCGGAATATATAGGGCTCGGTCTGACATGCTCACTCTTCAGTGCCCTAAAATAGACACAGTAAACAGGAAAAACCGTTTTCATCTAGGTGACAACATGACCTTTTTTCTGGCAGTACCCGAAGGACAAACTTTCATATTTTCGCCCTACATTAAGTATAGATGTATGAATAGCAAGGTTGCCCATATTTTATCCATCCATCAGTTTTGTTTTTTGGTGTATAATGAAAGCAAATTAAATATAAATCAACTTTTGAAATTCGGTGCAATATTTGAACCAGGTTTTTACAATCAGTAACACATTCTTTATTGCTTTATTGTTTTCTTGGTACCCGGCTTCTGAATTCTTCCACACATTGTTTATTTGGTAATTCAAGGAAGTCTGGAGTTGTGCCTATTAACAGCCAAACCAGTCTGAGCTTTGTAGGTGTGGACGTTATCTTCCTGTGCCAGAGCCAAAATTGGTGACAAATGTGATTGAGATTGGTTACAGTTAAACAGTTCACTGGTTATAAGCCTTTTCTGTACAATTGACTTATTCTCTAATATTTAATACATATATATAATAAACTACAGTAAATTACATCCAGTAAATTTGTACTGTAAATATGACTTATAAATCCACATGTACATATTACGTGTTTTCCTATTTTCCTGTTTATATATAACTTCTTATCTTTCCATCACTTTACTAATTTGCATTTTGGTTAGATGCAAAACTGCATTTCCTCGTACTTTTACTACTACAATGACAATAACATCCAATGTAATCTAATCTTTATTCATGGAAGCAACGACTCTTAAACTGACATTTTTCTTTCTGTTATTGTATGAAAAACTGTGCCCCGAGGCCTCAAAATAAGACTAAATGACTTGTTAAACTGGATCAGTGCAGTGAAGCCCCCCTGTCAGTTGGCAGTATTAAAATGAGGCGGTTAACCATTTGACTATCATTGGAAGTTCAGCACTCAAGATAAAGGAGATGTATTCAAAGGAACTGTACACAGTTAAAAGGAAACAAGATTTTTATTTGCCGGATTTAGGAATTCCCATCCAACGGTCACACTGCCTGACAGGTGTGGACCCAACACACCTGTAAATGTTTCACTTGTCTTATATAATGAGGTGTGTGAAAGCACAAGTGTGTGTGTGTGTGTGTGTGTGTGTGTGTGTGTGTGTGTGTGTGTGTGTGTGTAGTCTTTATCTGTATCACAATCTAAACTGCAGTGCCGGCAGCTTTTGTCACACATACACACACACTTTGTCTCTCGCCCTCTCTCTCTCTCCCAGAGGTAGAGATGTATACTAGGTACTGTATAGACACATTATGTTATACATGAGGGCGTGCAGCTGACATGAACTCAGTGAACGTCCTAATCTCAGTCTGCTACTGTAAATGCTTAGAGAAATGGAGGAGCTGTTCACAGTTGCAAAAAAAAATATTACAAATGTTTAAATGGTAAAACAGCTCCAGGGAGATATCAGTAAACAAAAATAAGTGTTTAAAACAAAAAATGAAAAACTACAAAAACAGTGTACAACAGTCTGACATCTATATAGTCAATTGTCGATCCTGCATACTGTTAGTGTTTATTGTGGAAATGCAAAGACAGCAATTTACACCACTTCTTACACCACTATTTTTTACTTATTTACTCCATTTCTTTATGCGCTACCTCTTATCTGACATAGCTACTTGTAACTTGGCAGGTAGAGACTTTCCACACCAGACATATCAGACTGAAACATATCAGTATTTGAACTGCAATAAAAGAGGGTGCAGTGTGCAAAACTGACATGAACTAAGTGAACCTGAAACACTGTCTCTTGTCTTGAGTGTTTCTGTTTCTCTTCCTTAGGTGAGAAGAAACAGTCTGTGTCTATTTATTCTGTTTGTTACAGACAAAAAGACCAGGCCAGGTTTTTATTACATTCACAGTCAGAGGATTCGAGAGGAAAAGTCAGTAGATCACCAAACAAGTTGGATTTATGCTTGATGCAAAAGGTTAATAGGATTCCTGCTGTACATTCTGTACCTACTGTGTAAATTTTCATTTTATAGCTCAGCGTCAGATTTCACCATTTTATGGAAGCTCTGCAACACAACATCAGGCCATATCATGTTTTAATTATATATGCAACTGTGTTCACATTTTTCCATTCACTGTGTGATTTGAGTAACAGCGGGCTACACACATGTTTTTGAGAACTGGAGTTTTGATCCAGATAACTATTTCACCTCATTTCATTATTGAATAGAGGAATATTCTTGTACAAACACTGTGTTTATGTTGTTTCATTTGCACAATTATTGTAGTGAGCACAAGTAGAAAAAGCTTTGTTAGATGTGTGTTACTGAAAATGTGAAGATAACTGAGCCTTTGTCAGTTTGCTTCCTGTTGTTCTTCATGTGCAAAGATCATCACTGGAATCAGAAACTTGTAGGAGAAAAACACAAGCAGTCCAAGCTGACCAATCACAGCTCCATAGTCCAGGCGTGTAGTTACATTTTTGAGGATGCAGACGTCAGCTAGACCATCGGTTTGGCTGCTTCGTGTGCAGGCTCTGGAGCTACATCGTAACCCCCTTACCACACAACGAGAAATCCAGCTGGACCAAACTAATGGACCGACTGACCAAAGTGTTTAATAGGAAAATTACCATTTATTTTACACATATTAACATTTATTTGGACACTTAAGGGATAAGGCTCACAGTTTTCTATATTATACAAATTCTTTCAATGACCTACTTACAGTACAAATACTGTGTGTGCATCCAAAGTCTGTTATATCGTGTTCCTCTGTGGAACTCAGTCGTTGTCCAAAAACTATAAAAACATGTCAGTGAGCCACACCGTTGCACTTGGTGACATGTTCCTTCATCACAGAAAGTTCGAGCATGTTAATTCGTTCAGAAACAGCTCCAAAGAGAAATAACAAAATTCATGTTTTCAGTCTTCGGAGAGTTGTTCCGTGTAAGACGCCATTGAGCACGTAAAGGAACGTGGCTTGCTAGCTTGTTGTGTTACATATCACAACCTCTTGACTTTGCACTACATTATACATTGTAAATAACTTCAAGCAATGGTTCAGCGTAATTTCGACCTAGCGTCATATGCACCATGAGGTAACAATCCAGGCATTATTAGTGGGGTCATTTACCAGATACACTGGTGGTCCCGTTAGCGCCTGTACTAAGCCATTCAGCTGATGGCTCTGACGCCACTATTTTATATTAGATAGACCTCATGGTTCATATGACGCTAGGTCGAAATTACGCCAAACCATTGTTTTAAGTATAAAGTCAAGAGGTTGTGATATGTACTGTAGTATAACAAGTTAGCAAAGCTCTGTAAACAAAAATGTGTTCCTGCACATGCTCAGTGGTGTCTAACTTACAAGGAACTGCTCTTTAGAGACTGAAAATATGATTGCTGTTAGTCTTTGGAGCTGTTCATAAAAAAATGTAAAAAACTACTGCGACCATAATCTTTGCTGCAAACTTTTAATTGTTTTTGGACAACAATGGAGGTCTACAGCACAGAGGAACATAATATATCAGGCTTTGGATACACACACATTTTACTCACAAGTGACAAACAAGGGAAATATAAAAAGTCAGCATCCAAATCCCTTAAATATTACCCTGAATGATGTTGATGTTTTCCTCAGAAACTACGACTAAGTTTTCCTGTGACATTTGATGTGGATGGTCTTGATTCCCACAGGATGGATCCTAGTCATTTTTGATGACCCCCTCAACTTTCCTCTAGTTCCACCATCAGCCCAAAATGACACGTAATCTCATAGCCTAGTGGGCAGATTGCCATGAAATTTAGGATTTCAGCATTTTGTCTCTGTGTCACCATCACTTTAACGCCACCCTCCGGTCAGACCTGCTGTTCTTGCAGTGCTGTGTGTTGCTTCATCAGGCTGTATGTCAGCTGGTGTGTTTCAGATCCACGTCAGCACTCTAGAGCAGCACGAGCAAGCCTGAGGGCAATTTAATGTGTAAGTGGTGTGTGTGTGTGTGTGTGTGTGTGTGTGTGTGTGTGTGTGTGTGTGTGTGTGTGTGTGTGTGTGTGTGTACCTGGCCAAGGTCACAGATACTAGGGAGTGTGTGTGTGTGTTCATGCTATCATGTTCTAACAGAGTGTACTATCTGAGAAGGTGTTGTTTTATTGTATAATTGTATATAGGTGTGTGTGTGTGTGTGTGTGTGTGTGTGTGTGTGTGTGTGTGTGTGTGAATAAATAAAAGGTAAAAAAGTAAAATGGAGGTGAAGAGTAGCAGCGAACCACCTTGTCTCCTTGCCCCTCTGCTGGTGTCCTACACATGACTTTCTTGAATTGGCAAAAGATTATTAAATGTGTCACATCATCCATTTTTTTAAACTTCTCTGTTGAATGAGAAACTGCACCATTACAGTATTCTTCTGCTTTGAGTGAGAAAGTCAGCCACTAAACAAATATACCTGTCAACGTTCTGATTTGGAAATAATAAGGGATTTTCCAAGACCCAACCTGACCATAATTTTTACATTATGAAAAGGATTTCCTCTCTCAGCTCAAGAGATGTAATCACCAGATGCCTTTTTAATGCCTGTCCTTTGTGGCTTCATGAGCGCACTTATGTTTAATCGACCCAGCTTGCTGTTTAACATCATTTTTTCCCAACGTTAAAGTCCACTGTACACACCTTGCAAAACACACAGTTGTTTCCAGGTATGCTTTTTGACAGCAATGGGAAAATAGTCTCCTCTTAAGTATTTAAATATTTACACAGACATCTTGGAATTTTTTATGCCGGCGTCTCACATATTTTATTAAGGTTGCTGAGCTCAACAACCTTTTCACAGCTTAAGAAAAAATCATGTTAAAGAGGTTGTTGTGTAGTGTTAGTGCCTATATTAAAAAGATCTTTAAGTCCTTTTATTGCAGGTTTCAATCTTGTTTTTTTGTCCTCTAGTTTACATTTGGATATTAAAAATATTTTGACACCGGTGTTGCTTCTATGTTTCTCTTTCCTCCTTAAAGGTTTAATCTTGAATCGGTTACATCCTGCGATTCTTCCTCACGTCTCCTCTCTCCTAATTCCTTCAGTCACTCAGTAAATAAAGTCTGACTCAGCTATTCAGTCTATTAAGCTACATTAGCATTACTGTAATGTAAAGCAGCAACACCAGATAAACTGGACTGTTAAAACAACTCATGTCAATTAAAACAAACTTGGCTTTATACATACTTCATTGTCTTTGTCTGATAGATTATTATTTGATTATTTAATACTGCACACGTCATTTAATGTCATATATAAGCTTTGAACTGATCCATTCGTCTGTTCCATGAAAGTGGCTCCTAGTGGCAGCACGAAGGGTTTAATAAGGTTTCTTTAAAAACCAGCATAGCATGGAGTAGGTGGTGGTTTGTCAGTCGCTCCCTATTAACAGTAACAGCTGTCTCTTACCCCTTTTCTACCGAGCTGGAGCTGGTGCGGGTGCTGGTTCGGAGCCAGAGACTGACTAAGCACCGGTTCTTTGCTTTTCCACCGCCAACGGGCTGGGGGCAGGGCTAACGGTTATTTTCTTCTGCCTTCTTTTTTCTTCTTCTTCTTCATTTCCGGCAGGCTAGATGCCTTGCGCCATGTTGCTGCCTCTCACTGGTGAATCATGGAAGTGCTTCAAAGGCGCTGGCTACGTAATACAGTGACATAATCGCGTGGCTCCTTGACGGTGGAAAAGCAACAGGTTCGTAAGAGGTGCTTGGATTAGCACCAACTGAGCACTGGCTCTAGCACTAGCTCCGAACCAGTACTGGCTCCAGCTTGGTGGAAAAGGGGTATCTGTGTCTCATACGAGGACACAATGCTGACACACAATGGAAAATAAAATGAGTGCTCATAGAAGCTACAACAGAAACTGTGGTAGGCAGATATAAATTGACTATTAAAGCTCAGGTCGAACTGCATGAACGCTATTTCAGAATTTGAGAGGTGTGTAAATGATGTTTATGTGGATTAAGTCTTCACTACAGCCATGTTTATAACTATGAAAATGAAAGAAAGAGAAATAACAAGAGGTTTATGGAGGAATTTAGGAAACGAGAGCACATCAGAAAGGTCAAGATCGCACTCTTTGATTTACAGACAGACCCAACATTCCTCCATGAAAAAGCACTTGGCAACAGCATAATATTAATTTACAATATTGCTATTTCCACTATTACCACTACTGTCTGTAGCAACAGGCAGCTATGAGAGGATCTTGCTCCACTTTTCTCTTCCTGTAGTGGTTGAAGCCGAGTAGTTAGTTTAGGGTTTTTGTCACAAATGAGCTGAATTTGTTAATTTTACTGGACTTCTTTCTGCGCAGTGATATGATTGGACGTGATCCTCCGGAGTCTATGATCAGACCTGTGTCCATAGCAACGATGGTCTATTATTTTTTTGAATAACACAAAGGCGTAATCGATTGATCAAAATTGAGTATTTAATAAAGCCGTGTGAAAAATGGTGAATGTCATCTGTCATCAAGAACTCGGTTAAATGTGACACAATAGTGGATGTAAACTCAAAAATCCTCTAAAGACGTAATTCATAATTGTAATGTTATCATTATTTTAGCAAATTTCTGAATTCATCTATAAGATAAAAACTTGAGTACTTTTTCTAGGAGGTTAAATTACAGATCCCTTTTATAATTCAAATAGTTCCCTACATTTCAAGGATTTGTGGTCACTGACTATGGAGTTTGTCACTTTTCTTTCTAACTTATGTAATTATATCACCATTCAAATGTACTTCAGTGCACACAGCAGTCAGTGACCATTCATACCGCTGCTACACTCGGTCTATGTTCAGCCTGTTGGAGGTTCAAACTAATATGCTCAGTTCAGTACAAAACAAGGCTGATACAATCTCTGTTAATAAAGTTCATATCTCAACAGCTAATTATTTATGACAGTCGTCACATGCTGATGATTTCTGTGGCTTTCACAGACGTTCTTGCTTATAAGGAAGAAGTACTGTACTGTAAATCATAGTCGAGCTGTTCATTGTAGTCAGTTTACTTTGAAGATTCACTGTTTAAAAAAAAGTGTTCGTCCATGTACTGAACACCTCTAACTCTTTCACTAAGGGGAAATGTAAATAAGTACACTCTGTTACTTGTCTTGAGTGTTTCCATTTTGTGAGAGTTTTAAATGATTTCATGACCAGTAGTTCTTACGTTAATGATTCAACCAGCTGAGTTTATGAGGTTCTAAATTGGAGTAAACACTAGAGCCTTCAATTACAGTCTTAAGGGTATTTTTCCAAATTCTGAAATCATCTGGCAATGGAATAACTGTAAAACGTTTTGTGATGCAAGACTCTGAAATATGTGGGTTGCTCTCCAAACCTCGAACTGTTACTCAACTTCAGTACATTGAGTCTTTTCTCAACCACAACTTGAAAATGAGTTTCAAAACAGATGCAACGCTGGCAACAGATAGTCAGCAGAGAGTCCAACTGCTGTTAATCCTTGTTCTGATTTTTTTTTAATGTATTTATTCAAAGCTTTTCTTTATCCAAGGAGGCAGACTGGATTCACTGTTGCTCCAGCTGGTTGGTTGTTGCTGAGCGAGGGAGACCCCAAATTATCAGACACGATCAGGGATTTTAAACCCACAGCTCTACTGCTGGAAGCTTTCCTCGTATCCTCTGTTGCCATGAAAACGGTCCAAACCACAGACAGTGGCGTCCTGCTGAATCCAGTTTCTGGAACCAGTTTAGCTGATTTCTTTTGTGTTTGTTTTTTCCTCAATAATGAACCTATTCTCAAACTATAAAAAACATTGCAGGCAGTTAATCACCCTCTAGAGAAACTTTTTTTCCGTGTGTGTGTGTGTGTGTGTGTGTGTGTGTGTGTGTGTGTGTGTGTGTGTGTGTGTGTGTGTGTGTGTGAGAAATTTTGAACCATCCAAGACAAAATGTTGCAATCATCAGGGAAACATGGAAAAATCTTTTAGTGATTGATTAATATCACTTTTGCAATCAATGCTACGTCATTCAAGTATTAACAGGTGCTCTCTGCAAGGGAAAAACAATCAATAAAGATTAAAAAAGTTTTTCACAAAATGTCTCAGAAGTCTCTTTTTATTAACTTGCATGTCAGTGTGATCAGTACAGGTGAGATGATGACACTGATTAGTGCTGACTCACGTCAATAAGAGACACTCGAGCCAAGAATTTTCTTCTAAACACATTAAATAGGTCATAAATGTATTTCTAAAAAAGGTGTAAAAAGCATTTCAACCATTTAGATTTGAATTGTGGAGCTAGGCTTCACAAACTGTGTTTCAAGATTTCTGTGTTCAGGATTTAGTGATTAGCATAAACCCGCCCCTGCTGCTGTAGAGGTATAAATACATTCAGCACACACTACTACTACTACAGTCTACAGTTAGCCAAGCTAGCAACTGGGCTAGCGGTAGAAAGCTCTCAGACATAGCGTCCATGTTTTGGGTAGAGGTGGTGACTTTGATTGACAGGTGACACTTGGTAGGGGGCGGGGTTTCAGCGGACTCGGCGGCCACGCCCACAGCGTTTGGAAGCAGAGAAAGAGGCTGAGTTTTACACAACTTTGAAGCCTAATTTCATATATTTGGCGATTTTTTTAATCATTCAAATTTGGCAGGATGGTTAACAACACACTTTTCTGTGGTATGTCAAACTCAGAACACATATTTATTCTTACTCTACACGGACTTTAAAGACCACAAGTCTCACACGGTGGCTGGTTTACGCTGGTACGTTGAGGCAGCAATCAGAATATGGAATAAAATAATGCCAATTGTTTTTAAAAATATTTTTAAAACAACATACGCTCATGGTACAATTGATGACCCAAATTGCTGACTGATTATATAATTACAATGCAATTTGTATCATGCAGTGTGTGACATGAAATGAAAGAACAGTGTGTAGAGGCCTATAATGTATTTTTCAGGAAGTTTGGGGTGAAAGATGAAGCGAGAAATGGGGAGAAATGTCTATTGTAGTAAATGTGACTGTGACTGTATCCTACGATGTGTTTTTTTTTAAAGATTTACTTGTGAGCATTTTTTTGCATTTATTTGAAAGTGCATGGCATAGAGGCCGAAAGCAAACTGTGAAAGGGGGGGGATGACATGCGGCAAAGGTCTCTTGTCAGAATCGAACCAGGGATGCTGCGAATATGTGTCATGTGCAGTAACTATTAGGCTACCAAAGCGACATTACCCCAATATTAAATTACATGTGCAATACTAAAATATAATATTTATTGTTATATTTATTAAATCTGAAGAATTAGACTTAGAATCAGACTGTGTGTGTGCATGCATGAGTGAGTGAGTGAGAGTGTGTGTGTGTAAAATCTACAAATATTTGCTTTTGTTGTTAGCGTTGTGAAATTTTCCATGTGTTGAAGTTTTTAAGAGTGTGTGTGTGTGTGTGTGTGTGTGTGTGTGTGTGTGTGCTTGTGTGTGAGCTCACACATGTTCATGCATGTGTTGCGGTGTTCTATCCTGTTGAGAAATCCTGCTCTGTGTGTGTGTGTGTGTGTGTGTGTGTGTGTGTGTTGCACTTTAATGTCCTGTTGAAATGTAAGTGTGTGTGTGTGTGTGTGTGTGTGTGTGTGTGTGTGTGTGGTTTTGTGAGAACACATTCCAGTGTCACTGCTGTCCATATCACACCTCTGGCCTGTGACATTAAACATTAAAGGCATTAAGAAATGAAACATAATGTAATATTACAAGACAACAAAAAGAGACACATAAAAACTGAATTTGTTAAAGTTAAATAAAATAAAGTTATAATAAGGTAAAATGCAATAAAACTGATTAAACAGGAGAATAAAGATGATAGTGTGACTATAGTGCAGAGATATGAATAAACTGTCCAACATTTAATTGAATAAAAGGCAATAAAAGTCTTGATTTAAAAAGAACTAAGAAGAAAGTTAAAAGACTGTAAAAGCCACAGTAACAATGATGATGTGTCACATCGGTGGCCGCTGAGTCAACCAACTGAACGTGAAACAGTCTAAACAGTGAGGCGTTCACTTACTGATGTTTAAAGTGCATCTGAACAGTTTGGGAGGAAAAAAGCAAACCAACTACATCATCGCTGAATCACTTTACTGAAAAAAATCATTTAAATCAGTAAAGTGATGGATAATTAACACATCCAGGCAACAAAAAATACCACTAAAACACTCACCTGTTGAGTTTCTGTTCTTTCCCTTTCTCCAGTATGATATTAATCTAGCATGTGGAGATAATTTAATTCACTTTTTAACCTAATCTTAATGTGATATAACTATTATGTATTGTGTAATAATCTTAGTCATTCTTTTGTCCATGTCCAATGTTTCAATATCATCATACATGTTGATATTGGGAATAAATCATCTTTATATGATTAATACTGTAACTGATTTCAACTGCCAACCTGAGCTAAATGCTACATTATTCTCTCTGCAATAAAAACACAGACACTAAAATCCTCACAGATCACTGAATGTGCTGAATGTGCTTCAGATGTCAGAAATCATGCCTGTACGTGCACATCTCCAACTGAGACTGTGCTCAAATGAAAACTGTCTAGAGTGGATTATCCAGTGTAACACGAACACGGATTCTGGAGAGAGATATCATCGTTAAGTTTTTATGAGGTATTTGTTTTATCCTTTGAGCACTAAAGTTACCTCCTTTTATATCGGGCAAGCTGCAGCAGCATCTGTCTCATGTTTTCACTGTTTAAATTATGTGACAACGGACTTTCTTCTCTCTGTTTATTCTGTGTTTTTCTGATTTGTAGAAGCAGTGAATCTTCTGTTTCTTTTCAACTTGAAACATGTTAAACATGAACTTGACCTCTTCACAGCTGAACCCTCAACACGTTAAACCATGTTTGACCTTGTTCTCTTGAACTTGAATTCCCGCGTATATAACCACTTCCTCACTGTAATTCTACAGAAACATGAAATCCTTCTCTTGCTTCATATATGAACTTAAACTTAAACTTCCTATTTTTAAAACAATTATTTCAATCACCGGCTTCACAAGATACCACAAATTTTTGGTGTGTTTCACCAGCTGTATTTTTGGCCATGATAGAAGCGCACAGATTGCAAATATTGGATGGATTGCCATGAAATATTGCACCGACTTTCATGGTCCCCAGAGGATGAAGCCTACTGACTTTGGTGATCCTTTGACATTTCCTTTTGCACCACCAACAACTTGATATATTTGTTCCAAGATGAAAACTCTCCCCATGTCCATGTCATGTTTTCACTGTTTAAATTATGTGACAACAGACTTTCTTCTCTCTGTTTATTCTACATTTTCTGTTTTACAGAAGTAGTGCCTCTTCTATCTTCTCAACTTGAAACCTTTTAAACAAGAACTTGACCTCTTCACAGCTGAACTTTCAACATGTTAAACCTATTGTAACTCTAGTGTTTAAACTCAACCCTTTTTGACCTTTTTCTGTTGTCTCAGATCTGAGTGGACTTTCAAAGCCCCCACCCCCCCCTGGCCGTTACGACCACTTCCTTGCTGTTTTCCACAGAAATACAAACTTCTTGTCTTGCTCCATATGTGAACATAAACTTAAACTTCCTCCTTTTTTTATCATCAGCTTTACAAGATACTGTTTTCTTCTCGGTATACTATAGGCTCTACAGGTGTACAGGTGTATTTCACTTTGTTGTAGCTGTATTTTTGGCCATGATGGAAGCGCTGGGATGGGAAATACACCCACAAATATTAGATGGATTGCCATGAAATTTTGCACAGATATTCATGGTCTGACTTTGGTGATCTCTTGACTTTTCCTTTTGCACCACCAGCAAGGTGACATATTTATTTCAAAGTGAAATCTCTCCACAACTATTGCATGGATTGGCATTATATTTGGTACACACATCCATGTCCCCATCAGGATGTATTGTAATCACGTTTGTGATACCAAGTCTGTCGTATAGCTCAGTATGCCCATGTTATTCCCTTTTGGTTACTTCCCTAGTTTGTTAGTTTGTACCCCTCCCTCTCAAACACTATGCACATACGCTTCTGATTGCTTGCCTTGCTCTTCTTCATGCGTTCAGTACAACTGCAAGTTCTCAGAGGACCTGGTCATGCCTCTAAGTATATCTCCCTTTAGTGAAGCTACTTGGCAAGGTGTCAGCACATGCCACAGAGTAACTCTCTTCCCACACAGACTGCAGTTTGGGTTTTCTACCAGTGACCATCTATGGAGGTTTTCTGGGAATGGGATGGTGTCATAGATGGATCGAAGGTGGAGGAATTGAAGCTGCAGTGATGGATAACCTCAGATATCAGTCCATGTGAGGATGCGGCTTTCAGTCTGCCATCTCATCCACACACCCTATAGCAGCCAAGGCCAAGTGGTTTGGACTCGTGCAGCTCCTCTTTCCTTGCTCTGATCTCGATCTGCATCAGGGTTTCTCTTTCAGCAGGGCTGGCTCCCAAGTCCTTGTCAGCCCTGGCATATGAGCCCCAAGATGTCTTGTGCCTGACTGTGCTTTCTGCTAATGATACTGCCTTTAGTGCAGACCACTTCCTTCCCTTCTTTCCCTTGATTTCAGCCTTTTGGTGTTTTTCATCCTTTGGGTCCTGGAGGGTTTTAATTAGTCTGGTCCTGGAAATGATGTACTCCTCAACCACAGATGTTTATGGTAGTTGTCGTTTTGAGGATTTGCTGTACAGCCCTAGAATTGGGATGCTTGGTGGCACCCCGTAGGTGCCTGCTGATGGTACCTCCTAAAGCCTCGACTGCACATAGTCCGGTGTTAGTGGCCAAATGTGAGCAATCAATGTTGGTAAATCCAAACTCTGAATGTCCCTGGGAGCCCTGACCTGTCAATACTCCACATCCCTTCTCTCACCTGTTGCTGCCCCTTTTTGGTCACCCAGCGAGTCATCATACACCTCCCAAGGCACCTGATGGGGTTCCCCACAATGGATGGTACCTTCCTTTTTCTGATGATCAAAGCCCTGGACATTTGAGATGTAACTGTTATCCTGGCCAATGCAGCAGTTTCCCAAATACTGTTGGGATCGATCTAGCTTGGATGTGTGTGTTGTGTTCTCATAGTGAGATGATCCATGACCCTAACCCTAACCCTAACCCTCTGCATGGTGGCTGTCTAACTTAAGTGTTTTTAGCGGCTCCCCTGGTCTCTCTTTCTCTGGCTTTTATGATTCCCATCACAAACAAGACCACTGAGTTGGTACAGCCAGTAACAATTCCCTTCTCCATCCTTTGCTTGTCAATGTCCGTCTGATGTGCTGTAGGTGATGCTTCAGGACTTCCAGGTGCAACCAAACCACGGTCAGGTCTTTCCTCCCTCTCTTTGCCTCATTGAAGAGCTGTGTAATGACACTGGTATGCGCCAGGCATCTTGAGAATCTGGGAGCACCTTTTTTTTGCACTGATGTGTTGATATATTGGTTTCCTGTCAGGTAGCTTCTTAGTCATCTTGCTATCTGGTGGTTTCTGACTTCCCCTCCAAGACAGCCTTGTGTAATTTGCCAACAAGCAAGTATCTTCTGCTTCCTCCAGATCTTCAGCAGCCTTCCTAGATGATACTGTATCCACATATTTTTGGCCTCCCTCATGCACAGTTATTAGATCAGGAGGAGGAAGAAATTAGTAAATCAAAGCGCAACCACATTCTTTGCCAAGTTTTTGTCGGGTGATGCCCAAACATATAACTCCTCTGATATCTCTCTGCTTTGATAAGATAAATTGAGATTTGAGATAAAAAATGTTAAGTGTTGTACAGGCAGTGCCGTGACAGTAAATGAGCAGTTTTTGCATGTTTGAGTAATTAAAAACACAGAATTAAGTAATTTGAAATTAAAAAATGAAGAACGAAATTTAATTTTGACTTTCTAAAATGACATTTTGTTGTAAAAATAGTCCAGGTCAGAGAGAAGATTCACATGTCAGAGAGTAAAAAAAAAAACACCTCAGGTTACTCAAAGTAGGTCACATGTGTGTGTTTGTGACAGGTTTACATCGGGGACACACACACACACACACACACACACACAAACACACAACAACTTATTCAGGTTCCTGGAAAGCAGCTCACCATAGCATTTATGGTCTGCCTGTGTGTGTGTGTGTGTGTGTGTGTGTGTGTGTGTGTGTGTGTGTGTGTTTTGTATGGAGTGAGGGGAGGGGGTTGTTTCAAGTTCCAGCCTACTTCCAGCTGAAGTGTGACTTGGACTTCACATGTCAGAGAGTCAGAAGCCAAGAGCTAAACTTTAAAGCATTTGTGTGTGTGTGTGTGTGTGTGTGTGTGTGTGTGTGATCTTTCTATCTTTGAGGGAACCAATTTCACTTTCGCAGTAGTGAGGATATTTCTGAGTTGTGAGAACATGTTTGACTGGTCTGCACAACTTCAAAGGGCAATTTAAGGGTTAAGACTTGGTTTAAAGTTAAGGTTAGAATTGGGTTTTGGTTCAGTTTAGGGTAACAGTTGGATTTATGCATTTAGCGGGTAATGGTTACTCACAAGGCTATAAAGACAAACGTCTCTCTCTCTCTGTGTGTGTGTGTGTGTGTGTGTGTGTGTGTGTGTGTGTGTGTGTGTGTGTGTAACCTTGTAAAAAATGACACCTTGTGTGTGTATAGGACAAAAGTGAGTGAAAGTGAGTGAACATGTGAGCTGATTAACATGTGTCAGTGTGCTGCTGTGAGAACACGTCAGAGGTATTTCTGTAAGCGGTGTAATTTTACAAGAACAGAAAAACACATCTCTACACACACACACACACACACACACACACACACACACACACACATTACACTCAACACCTCTCGTTCTTAAGCTGGTTCCAGTAGTTCTCTCTCTATTTCATATGTATATATTTGTATTCATGATTGTGTATAATGGTTTATTTACATGTGTATGTATTATAATATATATTTATAATTTATACTATATATTGTATTTCACTATGTCTGCTGACCTGAACTGTGTGTCTGTTGCCTAACCATAACCTTATGTTCACTTCAAAACAAGTCTGTATCCATTTCCAGGTCTATACTTATACGCTGGGTCTCTGCCAGAATACCTTTGCATGATTTACAGTTCAAATGACTCCTTATTTATCTTATACTGGCCCTTTAAGCAGACCCTCAGTTCAGCCTCTGTATCAAGGAGCGTTTCGAGCAGTTCTTGAGGCAACGTAAACACACTACAGAACAAGGATTTCACTTCTTTTTGCGTTTCCTTTACTGGAAATGTCAACTGCTCAAACACATCCGTACATGTTTGAGCACTCCGAAATATGTTATTGGACCATGTGAGCGTACGAAATGACCTCAGTTAAAACCTTATCGACAAAGGCTATGGAACAGATGTCCGTTTCTGGGCATGTGCAAACAATGTGATGTCATCAGAAGGAGGAAGTAGAGGTACCTTAGCAAACAAAGTTTTCATGGCAGCCTGGACCTTTGACTTCAATGCATCATTTAATTGTGATCACATCTAAGGTTCAACATCCTATATCATAAGAGTGTATAAATAACATAGAAATGACAAAAAGCATGATATGTGCCCTTTAAATGGTGATTTGACTTTGTCCCTACAACATGAGTAACTCCTGATATACAACCTCTCACACATGTTAAGCATCTCATCCCCTCAGGGTTTTAGTCGGAGTCAAAAACTCCATAAGCATTTTTTTTTTTATCTGAGAGGCAAAATGAAAACACACACACACAGACTCACACACACATGCAGAAAAGCAGTTCTAGTGAATACCAGAAGCATGTTCCCATTTGTGAATGAAAGACTTTCTGTGTCCTTCCTTCCTCCTCTTTCTCCCTTTCTTTCCCCTCTCTCACTGTGTCTCTCTCTCTCTCCCTCTCTCTCTCCTTCGCTGGAATGTCTTCTTGGCAGTGGTCCAGGCGCTCCTCAGTGGCGGGAAAACACACACACACACGGACACACAGACACACATCCACACTGTAAAAAGTGACGTGTGCAGAGTGTAATTTTGTCCTGTGCTCAGTGTGTGTGTGTTCGTCAGCAGGTGGCAGGATTGGCTCCGTTCCCAGAGCGCACTCGGGTAGTCGGGGTCACAAAGTTCTTTGGAGGAGAATAGAGTATAGAGTAGAGTAGTGGGAATAAAACTCACAACCTTAACACAGATAATGTAATGAACAAGAGCTAAAAAAAATAAAAAAAATCAAATAATCAGTTAGATGGATAAAGCATCAACATGCAGGTTACAGGTTTAAGTGCTTTGAACCCTAAAATCTTTCGCTCCCTTATTGTTCAGACTTATTATTATTTTATTGGCATGTTGTCTTATATTCTTATTATCAGAATAAGTTAGGTAAGTCAGTAACCTACCTAGAGAAACTTTTTATGACCTTTTTAATGTGTTATTTTTAATGTATTTTAATGTTTTTCAAGCATTTATGTTATTAAAAATTAACTATCGGTATGTTTAAAGGAAGTTATCTATGAATTTGTGAGTAATTTTAATTGGTTTATTGTGTGTGTGTGTGTGTGTGTGTGTGTGTGTGTGTGTGTGTGTGTGTGTGAATGAATGACCTTGTGCCCCATTATCTAGTAGCAGTTCCTGTTTAAACTACAACCATCAATGCACAGATAACAATCACCCCCATTACTTTTGATACTGATGTTTTAAAGGAGCGTCTTACTGTTATTTCTATTGTAATAAACATTATTTATATTACTTTTAAAATTATTAAAGTTAAAGTTCCATTTTATTTTATTAATTAATTCTTTTTTCTTTTTTTTTAAAAATATATTAAAGAAGAAATAAACAAGACAAATACCTGAAATCAGTTGAAAAAATGAAATGAAGGGAAAAAACTAATCACCATAAATTTTAATCTATATAAAATGATTTGTATATTATTATTGATAACTGGTAAATAGCATGCATTCACACACGAATAGAAAGACTTCAGCCTGACAGAATTACCTGCGGTGTGTGTGTCACTTTTTGCAGTGAATGACCACCCACACACACACGCTCTCTCCCAGCTGCTGCGTTTGCCTGCTGCTCGCTTAGCCCCTCCCTCCTCGGCCCCTGATTGGCCGCAGAACTTTGGCGGGCTTTGCTCCTCCTCGTGACTACTACTGCTGCTGCAGTCAGCGAGGCAACACACAGGAACAAAAGTTCAGCAGGGTGGTTGCCCCAGCGACGCATCCCTGAACACAACCTGCTCTGTAAACAGGTCGCCGGCTGGAGGCCAAAGAGGCTGAAATCAGCAACAGGAACAGAGAGCGTTTCACAGATGGACGAGCTCTGTTCTGTCTTTAGAGGGAGTTAAAAAGAAATGTTTGTGTTCTTATTCTGGGGAACAGCTGTGTGCACACGTGTCTGACTCTGTGATAATGTGTGTTAAAGTGTGATTTGATTACTTAATTGTTGAAATAATACATGCTTGTAAACTGTCATTTTTTGAATAAATACATTTTAGCATCACATACTCTTCTTTCTACATATGGGCTTTATTTGTGGTCACAGACTGCTGCTGATTAAACGTTTTTTAGGGGGCTTTTAAAGGGGACATGTCATGTGTTTTGTGATTTATGATGTTTGATGTCAGATGTTAAACATGGTCAAAGTTCCCTGCAAGTCAAAAGTCAACCTGCTTCCAATGCTTAGTTTTGCAATAGTTATTTCTACCTTGACAAGAAGCTGACGTTGGCTCCTCCACATACATACAAACAACCATCTGTCCCATAGTCCGTGGTTCATGCTGATGTCTTTTCATGTGTTGTTCATGTTGTCCGCAACATATTTTGAATCAGATTTCAGCTCAAACATGTTCAGATGTATTACAGGTGTTGATATTAGTGGCAATAAATTTCCACCACCAGATAAATACATTTGTTTAACCTTTATTAACCCTCCTGTTGTCCTTGAGTCAAGGAAGGAAGGGAGGAAGAAGGAAGGAAAGGAAAGGAGGGAGGAAAGAAGGATGGAAGGGATGAAGGGGATTTTAGAGCCTTTTTATGGTTGTCTGGTTGTCGACATGCTAACATATTTGAATACTGGTTGAATATTGACCATGTTCACCATCATAGTTTATTATCTTAACATGTCAAGGTTTGCAAATTAGCACTAAATACAAAGTGCAGTTGTGCCATGATGTTTGTTTGTACTATTAAAGGCTGCAGATCAATCAGTGTGTCAGTCAGGGCGCTCCAGTCTTTTTATCTCTCAGGTTTACAGCTGAGTGATTAGTTTATGACCTACAATCTGAACAAAGTGACATTTGACCTGATGATGATGACGCAACATGAAAAGTTAGACATCACAGAAGTGGAGAAATGAATATCTGAATGAGATTTTATGACAGTTCATCCAATATTATAGAGATATTTTAGAGGTAGTGGTTTGAAATGACTGACATTTCCATTCTTAAATGCAGTAATTTAAAAAAAAAAAACTTTCAAATTCAATACAGATTACATATAGTTTAGTTTAGTTTATCCCCATTAATGTATCCCAATTGGCTGTTACCCAGGCAACAGCTACTCTTCCTGGGGTCCATGTTAAAATAAATATAACCAATTACAATTACAATTACAATATAACATAAATGCATACCTAAATAGAGTGCCCCCCCACCACCACCACCACCACCACACAATTCAAATGACCATATCTCCAATAAAGGTGCGACTCAGTTTCCTTTATTTATAGCCCGAGTCGCTGAAATGTTACGAAATCCTTGTCAAGCTGCAGCATCATGATGTGGGTCATTTATTTTAGAAGTGGGTCAGTTAAGTTGCAGTCAACGTAACAGAACAGAGTTCACATGTATTTATATCTGGAGCTTGTAAAACCAGATATCACATGTTGGTATCAAATAACGGCTGTAACTGCTATGAGAGGGTGAGGAAAGTTCATTCATACTATTATTACATTATTTCCAAGAAAATTGTTACATCACAGAAACATGAAATTCATTCACAAATAGAGTTCATGTCTTCTGAGAGTTTTGACAGCTCCGAAAAGGAAATGCAGTAAATATAAAGCATGTACAATTTCAGACTTATAGCTGATAAGTCATGAGGTTGTATTCTTTCAAATGAAAATAATGATTTGCAAAGGTCATTGAACCTTTGTCACATTGCATTACCCCCTCTCTCTCTCCTTGTGTAACTTTCAGACAGTCAAAGGATAAGGCTGGTGTGTTATATGTGATTTATTCTTAACTACACTGATGTTACTCTTTATTCTTATTAGTTATGTTCATGTTTTATGGGTTTTTAATACTTTCCTACTTCCCTACCCTTTCTTTAACCTTCGTATCGTCCTCCCGGGTCAAATTAACCCTGTCTGTTTTGACTGTTCCTTCTTTCCTTCCTTCTGTCTGTCCTTCCTCCCTACCTTCCTTCCTTCCTCCCTCCTTTCCTTCCTCCCTTCCTCCTTTCCTTCCGTCTTCCTCCCTCCCTTCCTTCCTCCCTCCTTCCTTTCCTTCCTTCTTCCTTCCTTCCTTCCTTCCTTCCTTCCTTCCTTCCTTCCTTCCTCCCTCCTCCCTCCTTTCCTTCCTTCCTTCCCTCCTTCTCTCTTTCTTTCCTCCCTTCCTTCTTTCCTGCCTCCTTTCCTTCCTCCCTCCTTTCCTTCCTTCCTCCTTCCCTCCTTTCCTTCATTCCCTCCTTCTGTCTTTCTTTCCTCCCTCCTTTCTTCTTTCCTCCCTCCTTCCTCCCTCCTTTCCTTCCTTCTTCCTTCCATTCTTTCTCCCTCCTTTCCTTCCTTCTTCCTCCCTCCCTTCCTTCCTTGACTCTAGAACAACGGGAGGGTTGAAAGACTCGCTTCCTAAAACAGCTGGGCACTGTAGTTTTTAGTACACATAAATTCCTCCTTCTTTCCTTCTTTCCCTCCCCATTACCTTCCTTCTTTCCTCTGTCCTTCTTTCCTTCCTTCCTCTTTTCCTTTCTCTCTCCCTCCCTCCCCCCCCCCCCCTCCTTCCTTCCTTCCTTCCTTCCTCCTTCTTTCCTTCCTTCCCTCCCTCCTTCTCTCTTTCTTTCCTCCCCATTACCTTCCTTCTTTCCTCTTTTCCTTTCTCTCTCCCTCCCTCCTCCCTTCCTTCCTCCCTCCTTTCCTTCCTTATTAAACATGCACCAGGAGATATATACATATATACAGTTTATATGTTAATAGGGGCAATATATCCTGGTGGAGATACAACTCATAAAATCCAAAATATATAAAATATTTTTTTAATTATTTAGGGAAATGTTTACGTAGGTGCAAATGAGATAAGTAAAAAAAAAAAAGAATCATTTTCACATCTCATTTTCCTTTCCCGCCTCTTTAAGGGGTTAATACACTAATACAGAAAGTCCCTGAAGATGCTTTCCAACATTGATCTTGACCTCACTCTGACCTTTCCTGTGGCATCACTATAAAATATCTCAGTCAAATGTCAGGAGTACTTCCTGTGTTATTCAGGATTTCCATGTGAATCATTCACCGGATTTCCTTTTTCCCAGTCTTTTCACATCACATCACATCATAGGTTTGTATTACATGGAGCTGGTTCCCTGTGAAGTCTTAACTCACTGGCTGAGTAATCATGGACTGAGTTGGGAACTAATTTAGTAACTTCAGCTAACGAGACTTTGAATTCTAGTCTGTTTTATTTGATATTAAAAAGAGCAGCTGGTCATCAACTTTATTCTTTTTTTTCATTTCAAATCAAACAAACAGGCATACGGGATTAGTGTATTTTTATTCTCTTGGCAGTCCTTAAAAGGGGGGAGGGTTGAGAGGGGGTGGCATGAAAGGAATATCAACGTCAGATCAGTGAAAGCAAAGATCAGTGTGAGGTGAAACTTGGCAGAAAGTTTGGAACAGAATGACGTCTCTCTACTGGGCAGATCATAAGTTTTGTTCTCAGTCAACGGATCAGAGCAGACATGATAATGATGAGAGGAGGTGGGGGGGGGGGGAGGGTAGGCCGGAGTGGGCGGGGCAGTTTGTTAAGTGTTGAGTTCATCAAAAAAGTGACCCACTGATGACCTCTAGTGGAGAGAAGAGAACTTTCATCTTAATTTTTTTCTACTTGTATAGCAGTTTTTTTAAAATTCACTAATTACTGAGAAACCAAGAACAGACTTTCTCTCTTATTATTTAAAGGATAGATTCACATTTTTTTCAAATATATCTTTACACTGACATCACTGGCAGGCCTGTATGTACATTAAAAGTGTTAGTGAGCAATAATCAAATACATTAATGATAATTAGTTGATATAATAGATGAAGAACACAATCTACAGTCTTTATTCTTTTCAAAAAGTGAATTATTGAGTTCAGCTGGGCTTCCGTAGTCTGAATTACACAAATTAGGTTAAATATCATTCAAGTATTTCATTATACATAAAGTTTTTAATTCCTAATCGGAAAAGTAACCAGTTACTACAGCTATCAGATACATGTAGTGCAGTAAAAAGTACAACAGCTTCTTTTTTTAGTATGAAATTGCATCAAATAAAATACTCATAGTTATACTCAGAGCTTCTTTCCCCGAGCCGTGACCTCCATCACTCCTTACAGTCCGATCTTCATGTGTTAATCGTTCATTTTCATGTATGTAAGTGACGTGTATTATCAGCTCCGGTGTGAACATCACTGAGGTCCTAGACTGCCACGCGTGCACAGACTCAACTGAAATATGAGCTGCAGTAATTTGTGCTACAGTCGAATCATAAATATGGATGACACGGCTGTGCTAGCAGACATGTCTGGGATTATTTGTCGTGGAGGTCAGCAGACAACAGATGAGGACGAGGAGAATGAGAACGAGGCGGTGACATGTTTATTTTTACGGGGGCTGTGAGATGCCAACGTGAATTCTACCAGCGCTCATGAATCAAATCTAAGAGCACATATACAAGATCTGATAAGAAAGAATATGATTTGGTTTGTTTACACTGCCGGGAAATAAATCAGATCTGTGTCACTTAGAGGGGGGAAGAAAATAATTTGAATTTGGGCCACTTCAGCATATGATGTGAACAGAGACCATGTTTAACGGTTGGCTCAAATACCGAACATTATAATGGACACAACACCAGAAGAAGAAGATGGAGAGGGATGGAGAGGGAGGGAGAGAGAGAGAGAGAGAGATAGAGAGAGAGAGGAGAGGGAGGGAGGGAGGAGGGGAGAGAGAGAGAGAGCTGAACAAAAGCACCTGCCTATATAATCTCAGCCCACTGATCAGCACAGAGTCCTGCCAACCAGATGATCAATAGTAACCGCCAAAATAAAAAAAATCCCAATAAATACATTTATATACATTTAAGCGACAATCCCATCTGACTCTTGTCCATCAGGAGCAAAAGGAGGAAGTAGTGTGATGATGTTGAGGCAGGAAGTCCACAAAGAGAAGGAGGTCAGAAAAGGAAGGTCGGATCAACTGTGACCACAATCATTAACTGGCTATTATTGTAACCATGACGATGAAGGTCTCCTAACCTAAAGCCATGATCTTTCCCTTTCACTAATACGATGTTCTGGAGGGGAAATGAGCTTTGTATGTTGTGTCAATACAATTATTAACTGCCTTTATCACTATTTTTAAAACGTATTTATTATTAATGGTAAGGTGGTAAAGTTTAAAAGAAAACAAGGATTTTTTAAAACTTGAAAACAGCAGTTCAGCCCCAAACTCTGCTAATATGCTTGTCCTGGAGCTTTCAACCGTATCACATGGTCCTCATCAGCAACGCGGGTTTGCTCAGTTGTCATGGAGATGTAGATGATTCTTGGCACCTTGAGGAAGTCTTCTACATGTTGATGCAAGAAAAAGAAAAAGAAAGTTGAGCTTGACAGTTAATTTTTGACTTTGGAGACAGAAACTGAAAAAAAGAACTTGAACTCAAAGTCCACTTACAGTACAGTAGTGCTTGTTTTTGGGCTTTCAACCATATCCCACAGTCAAAAACTAATTATTGATTATTGAATTCAATGACTGAAAAACATTTTGTCTTGACCCGATAATGCTCCTAATGGGGTCTGATGTAATTTAATTAAAATGCAGCACTTTACAATTTTTCCAAGTTCCAACCGTACAAAAAACATGTTTGTGTGTGTGTGTGTGTGTTGTGCGCGCTACAACAGACACAGGATCAGTGATGTGTGTCAAGAGTGTGTTTTGTGTTTGCAGAGCACTGTCCGTCACGTGGCGCCACGGCAACATGAGACGAATCGTTTCCATGGAGAGGGCCAACTGAATAGGTCGGTACGCTCTCCCCAGGCAAGGCCGACCCAGAGGACAGGTTTGGCGGGAAGTGTGTGTTGTTGTGTGTGTCATGACTGTGTGTGTGTGCGTGTGTGTGTGTGAGAGAGAGGGAAAAATAAATGGACAGAGTGTTTTGCTGACAAAGAGTACACAACATATTTTGCATGTTTGTACAAAATGTAAGAGAATCTGTTCCGTGTGTGTGTGTGTGTGTGTGTGTGTGTGTGTGTGTGTGTGTGTGTGTGTGTGTGTGTGTGTGTGTGTGTGTGTGTAAATGATCTCATGAACAAGGGAAATGACCTTCTGTTTAGCCACAAATAGTCTGCAAACACTTGAAGGTTGAAGTTTGTAAGTTTAATGTTTATTTTGGTTTTTTGCTTCCTGGTTTTGTTTCAGAGTCTCGGCTCAGATCTTACCAACATCTTTATTTGATACTAGAGACAGAACAAAAAACAAATATGGGCAAAGATGGAGGAGAGTAGCAACCACTGCAAGCATAGAGAAGCAGTACCAGACACCTGTCAGTTAAAACTAAATATCACAGAATGTAGCAAAGAACTGAGATGATGTCATCAAAAAAGGCAAAAGAGCAAAGAACTTACTTCCTTTCAAAATAAAAGACATTAAATCTGTGTGAATATTTCCACAGTATCATTTATGCTTGTCAAGTAATCAGATGATCATTTTTTTAATCTTCGTGTCGTCCTCCCGGGTCAAACTGACCCCGTCTGTTTTGACTGTTCCTTCTTTCCTCCCTTCCTTCCTTCTCTCTTTCTTTCCTTCCTCTCTTTCCTCCCTTCCTTCCTCCCTTCTTCCTACTTTCCTTCCTTCCCTCCCTCCTTCCCTCCTTCCTTCCTTCCTCCCTCCCTCCTTCTCGCTTTCTTTCCTCCCCATTACTTTCCTTCTTTCCTCTGGCCTTCTTTCCTTCCTTCCTCTTTTCCTTTCTCTCTCCCTCCCTCCCTCCTCACTTCCTTCCTTCCTTCTTCCTTCCTTCCTTCTCTCCTTTTTTTCCTCCTTTTCTTTCCTTCCTTCTTTCTTCCTTCCTTCCTTCCTCCCTCCTTTCCTTCCTCCTTTTCTTTCCTCCCTTCCGTCTTCCTCCCTTGCTTCCATCCTCCCTCCTTT
Organism: Scomber japonicus; assembly: GCF_027409825.1. Lineage (NCBI taxonomy): Eukaryota > Metazoa > Chordata > Actinopteri > Scombriformes > Scombridae > Scomber > Scomber japonicus. The sequence goes on along the minus strand of NC_070580.1, from coordinate 31,701,003 downwards.
CCTCCCTTCCTTTCTTCCTTCCTTCCTTCCGTCCTTCCTTCCTTCCTTCCTTCCTTGCTTTACTCGAGGACAACAGGAGGGTTAAAGGATTATTTAAAATGGTTCTGTCCCAGTCTGGCTTTCTGTCCTTCCACCAGTTTAAGGAAGGAAAAGGACAGATAAGAAGTTCCAGATTATATTTAAGTTTAGTTTAGTTTATTTGGATCCCCATTCGCTGTTACCCAGGCAACAGCTACTCTTCCTGGGGTCCACTTTAGAGACTGTTACTTTCCACACTGACTCTTATTTGAGTTTAAACTGGAACCCTAGTAATGTTATTCAGAGCTGCAGTTGTCTTTTCATCCTATTTATGTTCCACGCAGCCTTAACATTCAGAAGATTTATCGGTTCTTGTTTGTCGACATGCAATTTATGCTCCTATAGTCTCCGGTAAAGGTCTCTGGGTTGGCGATGGTAGTGCTGAGCTTTGTTTGCTGTGTTTGCTCAGTGTGACTTGTGCACTTTAAGTTGTATTTGTGGAGCTCCAGGACAGTTTGATGAATGACAGTTTGTGTATTGTGGACTTTTATATGGCTCATGGATGAAGGTCTGGTTTACATTTGTCATCAGGCCGGAGCAGCTATTGTCTTTTCTGTTTTTTCTTGCCATCTTGCTCTTCCCTCCACACCTGCCCTGCACCAGTCTCATCAACCCTGTGTCTTCTCCAGCCAATCAGCTCCTAGCTAGCCCTCGTCTCTTACCACCTGTCTCTTATCGTTTCATTAGTTCAGTTTCTTTTCAAATCCTGGTTCTCAGTTTAGATTAGTTAGGATTTGCTGTTCAGTTTACTTTGTTCTGCTCTGTTTGTTGAGTTTTAGTTTTCTTACCTGAGCCTGGAATAAAGACATTATTCTTCAGCTTTGCTCTGTCTATGGTCTGCTGCATTTGGATCCACCTGCTCTGCTCCACCTAATATTGTTGGCTTGAATTAAGAAGGAAGTCAGAAAGGCCTCAGCTCCCATTAAAGTCTAATCCCAAAATGAATTAACTAGAAAATAAAGTCAAGTCGAAATGAATGCTTATTTGTATAGGGACAAGTAATACATCATGACCTAATGACAAATACAGTACCAGCTTTTATAGCCTATAAGCTAGTTTATGATGCTCATCTCTAGATTGGCATTTATTTCAAATAGTTTTTTAATGAGTTTTCCAAAAAACTGTAGTGAAAAAAACAAGCAAAAAAACAAACTGACAAAGAGCTAATAAGACATAATTGAATGAATGTCATACATGGACCCCATCTCCAGTGTGCATCGTATATAATATACATACATACATATTTCATAGACAGGTTTTTTTTTTTGCTTCAATTTGTTACCTTTTCAATAGTCAGCCCATGTACAGATAAATGGGGTTAGAGACTTGAAGAGCTACTGATCTAAGGTGGTTGCATCAAATTCACTTGTAAAGTATTCTAAAAAGTCAAAAAGTTTTTTTGAACCATTTTACAGAGCCCTGAATTGTGCATCTGATTTTTTCTAGCTTAAGAAATGCCAGGTCGATTTCCAACCAAAAAGGATCAGTCAGCGGGCTAATAATGTTGAAAATGCTATGAAGTCTGAATGATGTTTTGATAGCCCGCTGTTGCTAGGGGTAACCCCGAATACTGAGATAACTGGGTCTGGCTCAATTCTCTTTTTACAAATATGTAAAAATATCTCTGTATTGAAAATCTCTGACCAGAATGTGTGTGTAGTTTTGAGCATGTCCAAAACATGTGTCCCAGAGTGGCAGAGGCCTGATGGCATCTAATGCAGTTTGGATCTGAGCCGGGGTATATCTGGGCCAGTCTGACTCCACAGAAGTGCAGGCGCTTGAGTATTTTATAGATTGGCATTTAAAACATACAAAACCCAACATTAGCCGTGCATTAAAGGAAAACATACAACTCAACAGTAAAATACATACAGAACAGCACGAGACAGAAACAATAATACAATAAAGATATCAAAAAATGACAAGCACCATCACTCATGACTACATGTTTGAATTTGAGATTAAAAGCATCCCATGATGTTACGATCCGTTCCACACGTTGATCCCTCAAACAGGAGAAAAACCGACAACGCCCTGTCAGTGTGGTAGTCATTAATGTGTGTGTGTGTGTGTGTGTGTGTGTGTGAGTGTGTGCGGTTCTGTGTGTCTGACTGTCTCTGAGGAGCTGGTTTCATGCAGTTCTGGTTTTCAAGTCAGCCACATTTATTTCTGTTTCTCTCTTGACAGTTTGGCATTAGAGGCAGAAAAACTATAATAAAATGTGTGTGTGTGTGTGTGTGTGTGTGTGTGTGTGTGTGTGTGTGTGTGTGTGTGTGTGTGTGTGTGTGTGTGTGTGTGTGTACAGTATGTGTGTGTGTGTGTGTTTGATGTATAAGCGCACACACAGCTGTGATTGCTGCCACTTCACTGCAGGAAATAAGTTATATCCTGAGTAAACACACTGATCCATAGAGCAAAGTGAGCCAACTGATAACATTTTGTCACATTTCCCAGCATGCAGTTGCTCTCACCTGTCTTCACAACCATAAAACACCCCAAGACACTGCTCTGTGGAGTCTTTTAAACATTCATATACAACACACACACGCATTGCTGTGCACTTAGTAATGTTGCTTGGAAAGAAACTCCTGACGTGGAAATCTACCACTCCACCCAGCTTTGCACAGTGATTCAAGGAGATGTTGTCTATTATACTAATGAAATGACTGCGTCTGCACAAATCCAATACACAGAGTAGATTTGAGAGGATATGGGAGCCTTTTTGGCACATATTACTACTTCCATTACTCCGCATCCACTGGCACTCTGACCTGTCTGGTCACATGAGTGGTCATGGTGTTTTTAAAATGACTAATTCATTCATATTACTTTACCTTGCTGCACAGATGTTAGCATTGTGACGATGTTTTTGAAAGACTTTACTGCGGCTCCAGTGGAATTTCTTTGCATGATTTACATTTCAATAAAAAACCTTATTCATCTTTTATAATGGCTCTCTATGCAGTTCCCCTCAATTCAGCCTCTCTCTGAAACAGGCTGTTTTTAGCTCCTGTTCTGGTGGGTCCAGCTTCCAGACGCTGCCACTCAGCCAACTTCCCTCCAGCTCCAGAGGCTATGTTAATGAATAGTAGTAGTAGTAGTAGTAGTAGTGGTGGTTGCACGCTTTCACTTCTTTTTCTCATTCATTCAACTATAAACTTTTCTAATCCATACATGTTCGAGCCCAAATCTGACTGAGTGGACAACATGAACAACCTATGGAAGACCTTAACAACAACCTTAGCAACAAAGACGAAGGGACAGACAGCCATTTGTGGGCATGCGTGACCAATCTGACATCAGTACGAGAGGAAATTTACAAATTAATTATTTAGACAGATCATGCTGAAGCCCTGGCTTTTGACTTGCAGAGAGCATTTTACATATGGATGGAGACAACTCTCTCTCTTTAACACATGGTTCAGTATGAGACTAAACCTTTACATAGATGTCAGTTTTTAACCATGAGAGAGGCTTGTAAGGCCTGATTTGTTTTTTCTTTTCTTTTCTTTTTTTTAGCTAGACGATTGCTGAAAATGAAAAATGAAAGCCTACATTTCATGGTCTGCTCATACGACATCTTATCAATATTTATATGAATTCACACCACAAACCACTCTCACTGTATTGAAATTTGACACTGATTAATGTAATGTGGCAACATGATGTGATTCAAAACTGTTGTTGATCATTTGCAGCCCCTAGTGGCCGGTTAAGAGGAGTGAGGACTCAGCAGTCAATGATATAAAATCGTTTTTTCAAAGATAGTGAATCATTGCAGTCACCAGAGGTCCTTAAGCATACACTCATAGATGTGCATGAACAATATCAGGCTGATGGCTCCAGTAGTATTTGAGATTAGCTCCAGACACACATGAACACACACAACCAAACCTATGTTCCCCTTCAGGCTTATACCAAGCGGAGATAATGAAAGGAAATCACAAAAAGCATAATATGTCCCCTTCAAGGTTAATCATTGTGTTCAACTACTCATTTGAAAAGTCAGCAGAAAAAAAGAGATTACTTTTCTTTTTTTCTTTTTTACTGTCACAGTTCTTAACAAAAGATTAGCATAAACTATTTTCTCTCTTATCATTTTCATAAAGATATTCTTTCAAGCCAGTATTGCACGCCTGTATAATTATGATGCTAAACTGGAGTAAGAAAACTCAAAGGCAGTAACTAATATAAGCTCTATGTTTTAAAATGTTTAATACACTTTGGGAACCGAGGGAGAAGGTGAACTCCTGTACGAGCAGCAGACAGACGCTCTGTTCTCGCCATCATCCCTCTGTTATCATAGTTGGTTTTAGATAACAGGCAGGTTGAGCACACAGTGTTTGATCTTCATATTATCAGTTAACCTTTAATGTGACTCACCTATTCCGTCAGTTTGCCGCCGCCGTGTGATGTGGAGTCACAATGACTCTCAGGCCCACTATTTGTTCACTGTGAGTGTTTTATGGACAGACTGACGTGAATTAGACCATTGTAGGAACGGAAATGTCATAAAATTTGAGTGTACAGTGATGAATGTTAACATTAGTTTCCACCTGCATATTTATATACAGAGAGTGAGCGCTGTTAAAGGATATTATGTAGGAAGACTACGCAGGAGCCTTATTGACTCTCAGCCTGTCTGGAAAAGCTGCACACCTGCTGCTATGATCAATATCACAATAACTTTATCAAGACACAAAACATTTACAACAATATATTTTCTCCTTTTCTTTTTTTTTGAAATTCTCTTTTTATTTAGAAAGGCAAATTCCCAATACATATAGTAATTACAGCATTTCAGACTCACACTAGATCATAGCAAGTTATATGTCCCTTGTTTGTGCTCCCTCTCCCTCAAGAGATAAGGGAGGATGGGTATATTTTCTCTTTTTCTGCATCATATCAGAATTGTTGGACACATTTTTTAGGTTTAAAATCTCTGAAATGTACAATAAGAGTGTTTTCTGATGGTCTATTCCAGCTTGTATTTAGGATTTGGTTTATGATAGTCCAAAAAAAAGTCAGTCTAGCTTGTTTAATTTGTTTGATAAAGGAGAAATATGTAATCCTGACAACAAGCGTTTTTTTAAAAGGGGTACTGCAGTCCAAATTTAAAATATTGAAGAGAGTCGTCCACCCCTGTCCCCTCCTCCCCCACGCTCAAAGCTCACACATGTTTTTTAGGTCAGGTTGAATCTTTCTCAGTTGATCCAGTTTGTTTGCTTGCTTTCATCTCTGCAGCAAGCTGTGTTTGTGTACCAATGTTTCATATGTGGCAACCTGAGGTGTCAAAAGGGGCGTCAACCAGAGCTAACAGAAATATATGTAATGACCGTGACCTCTGAACACTGCATTATGTAGCGCTGGCAGGTGATGTGTAAAAAAATATAAGATAAAATAGTGTCAGCACCACAGTCAGGTTGGATGGGCAGTGGGAGGAATCACACAGGCATAACTGTTCTGCACCTGGTTGGAAATTTCAAAAGAGAACATACTGGGTGTGGTATTATAGTTGGACGAGCCAGTATTTCAATATAATATATAATATAATAATACTTTATTTATATAGCACCTTTCAAAAACAAAGTTCACAAAGTACTTTGACAGACAAGGCAAAGCAAAAGCATTACAATAAAAAACAAGACACACCACATAGAGAGAGGTAACAAGACTGGCATTGACAGGATGAGAGTAGAGGACAGTGGAATACAGTGAGAGATAATGAGAATGTAAAAATATATAAAATAAATAAGACAAAGTAAAATAAGATTAAATAAAAGACAGTATAGCAATAAGCAAAATGAACAGACAAGCAGATGACATCACATAAAAGCTAGTCTGTAGAAGTGGGTTTTGAGTAGTGATTTATAGCACGTTTCCTTATTCTCTGATAGCATTTCACGGTCATTTTATGAGTAAGGACAGTAAAGAGATGAAAGGATATGACCGGTGCTTTTCTATATTTTTCTCATTGTATAATTTGAACCAGCAAACCTTCCTCTTTTATCACAAGCTGGACTTGCAGGTCTCCAGTCTGAGATGAATCTCAGAAACGGCTGGTGACGTCCTGCTCACCATCTGTTGGGGCTGATCTGATAAAAACTCATCTGTGAGATCACAGACACACACACACACACACACACACACACACACACACACACAGACACACACAGGATCGGGTCATTGTGCTATTTTTAGCCGCTTACCTCAGACAGAATGATAAATCACATTCAGGGTCGGACAGAGAGGAACATATTGTGTGTGTGTGTGTGTGTGTGTGTGTGTGTGTGTGTGTCTGTGTGTGTCTGTGTGTGTGTGTGTGTCTGTGTGTGTCTGTGTGTGTGTCTGTCTGTGTGTGTGCGTGCTCCTTTAAAACGTCTCAGCTGTGCACCAACCAATCAGGTAATGACATCCTGGTGACATCATAATGATGCAGCACTAGTGAAAAACTACAGAGGATACAGAGGACACACACACACACACACACACATATATATATATATATATATATATATATATATATATATATATATATGATCTGTAGGGAACATTAATGATTTTATTTATACAACTGAACCGAAGGAAAGCCTCATTACTCAGAATAATTTCACTCTATCAAACATAAACTGCTGATGTTTAACATTTATTTTGCATTCCCAATGAAAGCAACTTGTGCAAATCTTTTTTTACAAATGTATTATTCATTATAATATATTATATTATAGTCATTTAACATCATCACACATACCATAAAATAAAACAAAAGCTGTACAGATTAAGTTATTCAAGAGTTGTAAATAGTCACAGCTGATTACAATGTTAACATAAACACAATTCATAACCTCGTAGATCTAAGCGCAGCATTATCTCATCTTATCATCTTATCATATACTAATCAATTGAATCGAAGGGAGATCAAGTGTCTCCTTTGGGGGTTTGGGTTTGTCTTGGTCCATGTTATTCTCACTGTACTGTACCTGCTGCAACTTGGTGATGTCATCAGAGAGCACAATGTATGTTTCCATATTAACACAGATGATACATGGCTGTATATCCCCTCTGAACCATAGACTGTATGTAAGAGCTCTGAACCAAATGATGACACAAACAAAAACTCCAGCGGATGAGCAACAAATTCTTGAAAAGCTAAATGAGGAAATAACAGATCATTCAAATCTCAAACCAAAAATAGAAACGTTGTGGTAAATTAACAAAATGCTTTCTCTCACACAGCAGTCTGAAGGGAAGGACGATGAAACTACAGTCATAGAATTATAAAGTTAAAAGTATTTTGTGTTAATTACAATAAGAGCAGCAGCAGCAGAGAAAACCTAATATCACTAATATTACATAAACTCTAAACCAAAAATAACATCTGTACCTTTTTAAATAAAGAAACTCCCACTGTGACAACATGACTGACAGAGCAGAATTAAACTGATGGCACTTATAGATTGTAATGTCTCAACCTTCATCGTCGTTGATATTATTGCTGTTGTCATCATCATCATCATCATCATCATCATCATCATCATCATCATCATCATCATCATCATCATCATCATCATCATCATCATCATCATCATCATCATCATCATCATCATCATCATCATCATCATCCTACAGCCATGGCAAAATCTTAATTGGCAGTTCATCCTCACTACCAATGCATGGAAATAACTTGTCAGTGAAGGAGTGTTTGAAGGTGTGTATGTGTGTGTTAGTGTCAGTATCAGAGAATGACAGTTTTCCTCCATCATAGTCCAGATGAACTCTGATCCTCCGGAGCTTCACCCTGTAGAGAACGGCTTCTTTGTCTGGTCTAGAGAATGCTTTGTATTCGCCAGCAGAGAAAGCAACCACCCAAACTCCAGGCTTACTCCAAACACCTACAACCCAGTCTGTACTGTCTCCAACCTCAACATCCCAGCTGTGAGTCCCTGAGTTAAAACCCTCAGAGCCCAGGACACAGTGATAGTCAAACCTCTCTGGATTGTCAGGAAGCTCCTGTCTCTCTCCACGTCTCACACTGGTCAGATCTTCAGACAGGGTGAGTTGTGGATGAGCAGTGTTTGGATCCAGTATCACAGGAGTGAAGGAGACCATGTCTTTCATCTTGTCCCAGATATTGTAGGTCATGTTGCCCAGGTGTTTGGCCACATCTATCAGAGCTCCTGAGACCAGCTCTGGATTATCCAGCAGGGGGTGCTGTTGGACTCTTCCCATTGCAGTCTTGTAGTTCTGCATGAAAGAGACACTTTCAGCTCTCAGCTCCTCCTCTGTGACTCTGATTGTGTCTGAAAGAGCTGCTATCTCTCTGCTCAGAGTCTCAATCTTCTCCTTCATAACTTTGCTTTTCTGTTTCTCTTCCTCCCTCAGAGCAGAGATCCTGCCCTCCTCTTCCTCTTGTAGAAACTGGTGAAGCTTCTTAAACTGCTCCTTAATCTGACTCTCTGTGTCTCTGGCCTGGACCTTAATGTGTTTTGCTGTTTGATCACAGTTTTCTTTAACTCCTTCGAATACTCTCAGTTTATCCTGTAAGAGTTTTAGGAATTTCTGGAGCGTCTCTTTGTGATCCTGTGCAGCTTCATGGATGGGTCGGTACCTGTGGGTTTTATGTGGTTTTGAATCTCTGCAGATGACACACTCTGGTTCCTGATGGTCCAGACAGAAGAGCTTCAGTTTCTCAGAGTGCAGACTGCAGACAGGCTCATGCACTGCTGAAGCTCTCTGATCTCTCTTCAGTAAAAAAGCGTCACACAGGTTCTTTAATACCAGGTTTTGAGGCGGATCTCTCCTTGATGATCTCCTCTCACAAAGTGGACACTCGTATTTTTGTGTCTCTCTCCACCACTTCTTCAGACAGCCTCTACAGAAGCTGTGGCCGCATACCAGGATAGCAGGATCCTTAAAGATGTCCTGGCACAGAGAACAGGATAGATCCTCCTTTGAAGACATTTTCAGAGTGAAGCAGAAAACACATCAGGCAAAACAATCAAGAAAGAAACTCCAGTGCGATGGACTTCCTCTTGCAGAAATGTCTCTTAAAGTGACGTTTACTTTGTTCTGTTTTTCCTTCAATTTTCATTCAATCAGCAGCGGCTGGAATCATTTGTACTCCTTATTTCTGTACTTTGTCTTGTCATTTTCCTGTTTTTAGTTGTTGTGAGTTCAAGTGATGAGTTTAATCTGAAGGTGTCGTCAGTTTCTCAGGGTATTTATTCTCAGCGTAAGGGGAAGTTATTGGTACCGGTTTCCTGTTTGACGAGACAAAAAAAGGCTGACCTCAGTCATGTCATTTCTTTGTAATGTTGAGAGAGTGACTAAGTTTAATTTTAATCATCTGATGTACAACACAGATCTAAAGTGACCCAAGTGAATGATTTATTTAACATTGCTGCATGTTTTACATGGTATTACTCAATGTAAGATGAATTCCTTAACTTTAAGTTGTTTTTTAATATCACAAACACCTTTTTGAATGTTGATGTATATTATTTTAAACAAATATTTTTGTATTACTACCCTATTAATGAACAACATGGTAAAATATTACCTTTAAATTGAATTTGATGGAAACCTTTGTTCATATCAGCTTCAGATAAACTTTTACATCCATTTTTGGGACTGTGGATTTTGTCCCCCATCACTTTTTAAAGTCTTTTATGAAAGAAGGACGATGCACAAAAACATTAATCTCACAATGAGTAGAAATGATTTATGCCAGATTTAGCTATTAACTCATCCCTATCTGCAATACAGGCATACACAGAACTAATACCATATAATAAACATGCAACATCATTGCATAGGATCTATCACACTAACAATTATACAGACAAATGTAAAAACACACAGCAACATATAAATACCAGCACATTCATCCAGTACAACTATGAAATTACAATTCATTCAATTTTATCATCTGAATCACTGTAAAATGAATGTTGACCTGACTTGTTACTCAATATCCATTCTTTTGCACCACAGGAAAAAGACTGAAAGGCCATGCAAGTTTTAAGCTCGGCTGGAAGCATATTCCAGTATATGATGGTTGTAAATGAAAAGTCAGATTGTGCAAAGGTAGTCTGACAGAGTGAGATGTGTAAATCTGATTTTAGAGCAGATTAAGAGGTTTTGCGTGTTTGCTCAGAGTGGAGCTGAAAAAAGTTCTTCAGTGGTTTTCGAATCTAGACAGCGCCATCTTGAAAATTTCAGGTGCATGCTGGGAAAAATAAAAACACGGATTCTACTTATATGGGCATGAGGTGGCGCCATGGGCGGAGCATGGAGGTTGCGAGGGCTGGATCTCGAGGATATTGTGCAATCAACCTGTCAATCAGGACGTAGCCACGCCCTAATGCATACCCTGCTTTATCGTCAAATATAAAATCAGGGAGGCCAAAATGTCCCAAATGAACATCATACTGCATTGAAGAAGGCTTTAAACTAGCGATTGAGACCATAAACACATTTTGAAAACGTTTACTGAGGTTAGAAATCAAGTGAGAAGTTGGTGAATTCTCCATTGACTTGTATAGAGACGGTCGCCCCCTGGTGGCCTTTTGATAGAATGCAGCTCTAAGTTACTTCCGTGTTGGCCTCATTTCAGAGGACCGGAACTCCCTGCCTGGTCTAAACTTAATGGTGTTATACTGTATTACTATTTTCACTCAACCACTTAGCAACTTTATAAAGTATTAATGACAGTTTAGTGGCAAATTGTTCAGCATCTCTCCCATCTGTGTAGACAACTGTGTCATCAGCATACATCTGAATATCTACATCCTCACAGAGACATCGGAGATCATTGATGTATAAACTAAACAACAGTGGTACAAGAATTGAGCCTTGTGGCACTGCTATTGTGCAAAATTTAATTGGTGACAATTCATTATTTATATGAATACAATGTGAACCATCAGATAAACAAGACCTTATCCAGTTCAGTTTACTAGATGAAAGTTTAAATTTGGACAACGTTAATAGAAGTATTGAATAACTCACTTTATCAAATGCTTTATGCAGGTCAAGTAAGACTACTCCTACAACCCCCTCTTTATCTAATTTAGACACTATTACTTCCAAGAAGTGGCAAAATGTATTGGAGGGAGTAGATGTTCGTTGTTAAGATGTGACACCAGCTTTTCTGCAACAACTTTTTCAAGCTCTTTTGAAACAACAGTATGAAACTCCTGTTCATACTAACCACCCTCTAATGGTTAGTGTGAACAGACAAATATAAACTGCTGACTGCTGCTTTATGATAGACCTGGAAAAATGAGAACCTCTCCTTTAAAAAATAACTTTCACAATCCTCCGGATGAGTGAGGGTTCCTTTTTGTCATACCATTTCTTGTAAATGCCATCCTCTATGCTGGAATAAACCAGATGTGAGTTTCATTTAATGAGCTTCCTTATTTGGTTTTCTGTTCACATCCATCAGCCAAACAAGCTTTTTGCCTGTTTAACATTTTAACCGCTATGAATCTCCCTCAGCTTGGTGTTTGACTTGTGTTTAGTTTAGCTAGAAATGGCTATGCTAGCTTACTAGACAAGCTTCTCTTGAACAAAAAGGTATGTTAAGTGTCTTTGTTCTTGAGTGTTTAAATGCCCTGTGGATGTGACTGTCTTGCCCCCGATGGCAGGGGCTCTAGTGATGAACAGGTTAATGAATGCAGGATATTTTACAATGTACAACAGTATAGTGTATGTTATTATTATCATCACCAGAAAACCGGTGCACACATCTCTCTGCAGCACTTAAAGAACTAAAGAGCTTTGATTTTATGTTGATGTGATGTTCCTGAAATGACAGTCAGTGACTTCCTGTTAAAAAATTCTAATTTATCAACTTCATTCAAGTAAAATAATAAATAAAAATGAAGTGGAGGACTAGAAATGAGGTCATCATCCATCTATGTCACTTTTGGATAGAAGAAATAAATATGTCCCTTTTGTGAAGCATAACATTTTATACATTTAGTCAAAACATTTTGTCTGAGATGTTTGTAAAATTAGGTTTTTTCTTTTTTTCTGTAACTCTTACAATGAATGGAAAAGACATGTAATCCAGTCATAGTCTAATATCCAGCAGCGACATCATCACTTCCAACTTTACCTATTTGCCATCAGACAGTTCATTCAGTTCAATAGAGTGATTATGTTTTTTCTCTTTCTGTATTTGATTTGGATCCTGTTTCCTTTACATACAATACTTTATGTAGTCAATGCAACACATGACAGATGATCTGACATCAAACCTGATCAATGACAGTTTGGTAAAAAAAAACTTCAAAGTGAGAGACGCTCCATTAATAATGACAGTAATAATCTTTATTTATAGAGTGTATTTATAGATCCAAAGGTAACAAAGGTAAAACAGACAATTCATGAATTCATTAAAAACACTGATAAAACCATTTCAGTATAAGATAAAACAAGAGAAAATTTAAAGGAAATTAAAACAAAGAAAACACAAACAGTAAAATCAAGAAAGGCTTTGTGATAAATATCATTACAAAGATCAATCTGATTGAATAGAAACAAGTTCATGAAATAAATCTTGTACATGTGAGACTCGAGTTTAACTCAGCGAGACATTAAACAGTCAGTTTTTGCACATGTTCATTAAAATCTCTCAGTCAGCAGATAAGAAGGCAAAGCTGCTGAAATTACAGTCAGTGGATTATAAAGTTTAAATTATTATTTAGTTAATTTTCTTATTCAGAGTTAATTACCAGAACAGAAACAGTAGAGGAAATCTAATTTCCTAAATCACTAATATTACATAAACTGTTAAACTAAAATAAAATGTACAAAATAAAGAAACTATCACCATGACAACATGACTGACAGAGCAGATTTAAACTGATGGTACTTTTTAAACATGTAGATATTTCTGTTATCAGCCTGTTTCAATAATTCTGTTTCATTCTTTCATAAAGAGACAAATAAAAATATAATTATATTTGATTAAACCTCTCGGTAATAAACTCATGGCTGCTCGTTTACACTGCCTAATCATTGTCTTTGTCGTCATCGTCGTCATCATCATCATCATTGGTTTCCGAATCATCACTATCACTGTCTCGTCCTAATCATCATCATCATCATCTTACAATTCTTGGTAAAATCCTAATTGGCAGTTCATCCTCACTACCAATGAATGGAAACAACTTCCCAGTGAAAGTCTCTGTGATGGTGTGTATGTCTTCTTCAGTATCAAGATCAGAGAATGATAGTTTTCCTCCATCGTAGTCCAGATGAACTCTGATCTTCTGCGGCTTTTTCTTCACTTGGAGAGCAACTTCATCTGATTTAGATACAGCTTTGTATTCACCATCATAAAATCCAACCATCCAAATACCAAACTCATTTCCAACACCCACCAGCCAGTCTGTATTGTCTCCAACCTCAACGTCCCAGCTGTGAGTCCCTGATTTAAAGCGCTTAGAGCCCAGGACAAAGGGATGGTCATCAATCCTCTCTGCATTGTCAGGAAGCTCCTGTCTCTCTCCACGTCTCACACTGGTCAGATCTTCAGACAGGGTGAGGTCTGGATTAGCAGTGTTTGGATCCAGAATCACAGGAGTGTAGGAGACCATCTTCTTCATCTTGTTACAAATGCTGTAGGTCAGGTTGCCCAGGTGTTTGGCCACATCTATCAGAGCTCCTGAGACCAGCTCTGGATCAACCAGCAGGAGGCACTGCTGGACTCTTTCCAGTGTAGTCTTGTAGTTCTGCATGAATGAGACATCTTCAACTCTCAGTTCCTCCTCTGTGACTCTGATTGTGTCTGAAAGAGCTGCTATCTCTCTGCTCAGACCCTCAATCTTCATCTTCATCATCTGACTCTTCTGCTCCTCTTCCTCCCTCAGAGCAGAGATCCTGGCCTCCTCTTCCTCTTGTAGAAACTGGTGAAGCTTCTTAAACTGCTCCTTAATCTGACTCTCTGTGTCTCTGGCCTGGACCTTAATGTATTCTGCTGTTTGATCACAGTTTCCTTTAACTTCATTTGAGAGCTTCAGTTTCTTCTGTAAGGGCTTCAGGAATTTCTGGAGCTCTTCTTTGTGATCCTGTGTATCTTCATTGATGGGTATGAAATTACGGGATTTGTGTGTTTTTGAATCTCTGCAGACAACACAGACTGGCTGCTGATGGTCCAGACCGAAGAGTTTGAGTTTCTCAGAGTGCAGACTGCAGGGATCCTCAGATCCTGCTGAAGATCTCTCAACTCTCTGCTGTGGCAAAGCCTTACACAGGTTCCTTAATGTCAAATTGTGAGGCGGATCTCTCCTTGACGATCTCCTATTACAAAGAGGACACTTCTGTGTATGTCTCTCTCTCCACCAGCGCTTCAGACAGTCTTTACAGAAGCCGTGGCAGCATGTCAGGACTACAGGATCCTTAAAAATGTCATGACAGATAGAGCAGAAGAGAGCGTCCTCCAATTTCGAAGACATTTTCACTCTGAGAAAAGCTGAAAACACACCAGGCAAAAACACTTAAAAAAGAAAATCCAGTGACTTCCCCTTGTAGAGATCTGTCTTGAAGTCACGTTTACTTTGTTACGTATTTGTCCTTAAATTTGTCTTCAATTATCAGCTGGAAGCGTTCGTACTCCAGTATTAAATTTTCTGTATTCTCTCTTTTAGTTGTCCTGTTTTAGTTGTTGTGAGTTCAAGTGATGAGTTTAGTCTGAATATAAAACGTGTTGTCTGTTTCTCAAGAAATTTACCCTCCCAGTGTGGGAAGATGTGGGTGGTGCTGACAAGTCACAAAGTCACACAGTTTCTTTATAATTCAGAGAACTTAATTTAGTTTCATTTTAACCCAACATGGATCTAAAGTAACATGAACTTTGTTTTATATATTTGCATGTTATGCATGTTGTTATGATGTTTTGTAATATCACAAATATTTGTTTGAATGTTATTTTATGCTACTTAAAATAAAATAACTCATTGACTCCCCTATAAACAATAGGGTCAAAAATGTCCTGTATGTATTCCCAATATAATTTGATGGAAACCCCTTTTAAATTGGTGACATATTTGTAATTATAAACAGTCACCATAGTTACAGTATGGTGGGTGATGGTGGTGTATTAGGATGCATTACACTGAATGGTTGACTCCTTTAACATACATGAAAAACTGTGAACCCTTGACCCTTCTCACATAGCTCTCCAGCTGAATACATTTCACAATCCTCCAAACATGTGAGGTTTCCGTTTGTCACACAGTTCCTCATAAATGCTTTCGTTTGCGATGGAAACATAATGTCGGTTAATGTAATTTCCTCATTATGTTATCTTTTCACGTCCATTAGCAAAACAGAAACTGATGCATCAATTTACAATAAGCTGAGTTATTACAATAATTATTATTATAAATGTTAAGTAGTTAAGTAAGTTATAATGGACTGGCCCACAGAGTAAAAAGCTGAAAAAACAAAATTGTGACAAAATTGACAAATTGACAATTGACATTAATTGTCAGTGACTTCCTTTTAAAAAATACTAATATATCAAGTTTATTCAAGTGACAAACAGAAGAAAGCTTTATCTAATCTCAACAACATCACAGCATTTGAGGCTCCAGTTTAAATCAGTGTTGTAATTATTCTGAAATTACACCCAAACATTAAACATAGTCAGTTTTGCACGTTAATTAAATTCTCTTGGTCAACAGATATGAAGGCAAAGCAGAATTAAACTGATGTGTCACTAATTCTGTTTCATTCATTCATAAAGAGACAAAAAATGTAATTATATTTGATTACACATCCCTGTAAGAAACTGATGACTGCTGGTGCACATTGCCTAATCAAATATGTCATCAAATGAGTCCGCTGTGATTGTTACAATATTAGCACCATCGCCATCTACACCGTTGTTGTCACCCTCATCATCATCATCATCATCATCCTCTGGTAAAATCCTAATTGGCAGTTCACCCTCACTATAATCATCTTTGACGTCATCATCATCATCATGATTGGTTTCCAAATCATCACTATCATCATCCTCACTATCACTGTCGTCATTCTAATCATCATCATCATCATCATCATCATCGTCATCATCGTCATCATCATCATCCACTGGTAAAATCCTAATTGGCAGTACATCCTCACTATAAATACATGGGAACTTCTCAGTGAAAGTCTCTGTGATGGTGTGTATGTCTTCTTCAGTATCAGGATCAGAGAATAACAGTTTTCCTCCATCGTAGTCCAGATGAACTCTGATCTTCTGCAGCTTCTTCTCCACTTGGAGAACAACATCCTCATCTGATCCAGAGATTGCTTTGTATTCACCATCATGAAAAGCAATCAACCAATCAACAGACTCTATGTCGTGCACATCTGCCAAACCCACGCTCCAGACTGTATTGTATGTGTGTGTTAGTATCAGGATCAGAGAATGACAGTTTTCCTCCATCATAGTCCAGATGAACTCTGATCCTTCGGAGCTTCACCCTGTAGAGAACGGCTTCTTTATCTGGTCTAGAGAATGCTTTGTATTCACCAGCAGAGAAAGCAACCACCCAAACTCCAGGCTTACTCCAAACACCTACAACCCAGTCTGTACTGTCTCCAACCTCAACATCCCAGCTGTGAGTCCCTGAGTTAAAGCCCTCAGAGCCCAGGACGAAGGTGAAAGAAAACGCCTATTTGAATGCTTTTTTATGATATTTTTAATTTAAAAAATATCTCACTACCCCATGAATGCACAACATGGGTGAAAAATTACCTGGATGCTTTCTCAATGAAATTTGATACAAACCTTTTAATATGCTACACATTTTTTATAATTAGTTGTTTGAAAACATCAATGGGGGTCGACTTTAAACTACTGTAGCCTATTGTCTTTTCTTTCTTATTTACAGTGTTGACATGGCTGCTTACAATCAGGCTTATTATAGTTAACGAAAACTAAGACTAAAACTAAAACTAGAAATGAAAAAATTATTTAGTTAACTGAAATTAAAATACAATTAAAAAAAATTTGATAATAATAATAAAAACTACAATGAACAATGAAAAACTAACTAAAACTAAACTGAATATACTTGGAGTACGACCTACTGATAGATAAGAGTAAATGTGTAGTGATGAGGACTGATGGGAATATTTGTGGGAAGCAATTAAAAAAATCCCACAAATTTGAAAGTTCATCTTCGTGGTTAAAGAATGAAATTAAAAAGAACTTGATGATAAACCATATTTGGTGTCACACATTCTTCCATTCAGACTAAAACTGAATAAAAACTAAACTGAAACTAGTCAATTCCTTCAAAATAAAACCAAAATAAAACTAGTCAATTCCTTCAAAATAAAACTAAACTAAAACTACTAAATCACTTGATGAACTCACTAAAACTGAACTGAAATAAAAAGGCAAACTGAAAAACTAAAGAAAAATAAAAACTAAAGAAAATTTCAAAACTATAATAACCTTGCTCACAATCATGACAGATTTAATCTTTTGAACATCAGATTCCCTCTTTATGTTTCCTTGCTGAGCTGCAGTAGCAGTAGAGAAATAAAAAGAGGAACTTTGACACTAAAACAACTGTAATATTGAAAGTGATCTACGTGGTTGACTTATATGGACACTGACACGTCATATTAGCTTCAGATAATCAGGAGGAATGATTACAGCAATAAAAACATATTGCAGTGTTCATTTGGACACCTGACTGAAATGAAGTGTGAATATTAAACTTTGTCTTAGAGCTAAGCCAAATACAAAGGTCTCGATAGTAGGGTCGTAAACATATCAAATATCTACTACAGCCAAATTAATAATTGCATTGAATCTAGATGGTCTATGTTAAGACTTCTTTTGTATTACTCACTATGTAATAAATTCCTCAACTATTTTTAATATCACAAACACTTACTTGAACATAATTTTATACATTTTTTAAATTTTAAAAAGATTATATCACTACACTCATGACCTGTATGTATTCTTAATGGAATTTAATGGAAACATTTTAATTTCTTTACATAGTTGTAATTACAAACCTCTCGTGTCAAGGTCTCAATTTCACCTATCTACAAGACACGTATCAAAATATATGACACATATTAGTTTTATTGTATTTTTTGTAGAATTATTTTACAATAGAATATTTGAAATCTTTATTGAGATAGTTTGACCTGTTGTGTTTTAGCTGGTAAAGAGAAACTGTGTCTAACACTCTTAGTATGAATGGTAGAAATTATTTATTGACAGTGTTGACTTGACTGCTCACAATCATGACAGATTTAATCTTTTTAACACCAAATTCTCTCTTTGTGTTTCCTTGTTGAGCTGCAGTGGCAGTAGAGTAATTAAAAGAGGGACTTTGAACTATATACATGGAAAGATATCTACATGGTTAACTTATCTGGACACTGACACTTCATATTAGCTTCAAATAAACAAGAGGAATGATTACAGCAATAAAAAACTTAATTTAAATGTTCATTTCAGCACCTGACTGCTGATTTAAGACAAACTATGAGACTGAACTGTGAAGACTTGGATGTTTTCTCAATGCTTTCCAGTTTTAAACCTTTATGCAGATGACACAGTTTTATATTGTACTTCAATCGTTCCCCAGTCAGCAACTGAGATTTCCTTTTATCACACCATTTCTCATAAATGCTCTCCTCTGAACTGGAAACCTGATGTTAGTTTAATTTAATGAGCTTCCTTATTAGGTTTTCTGTTCACATCCATCAGTCAAACACAACCTTTTTACGTGTTTAATGAATGCAGGATATTTTACAATTTACAACCTTTTAGTTTATTATTATTCTCATCATCAGAAAACGTGCACAAATCTCTCTGCAGCACTTAAAGAACTAAACTAAACAGCTTTGAGTAACATTCAGCTGCACACAGACAGATACAGTCAAATACAATAAAGACTCTGGAAATATCCCTGGTTTTGATTATATATTGATGTGAAATGACAGTCAGTGACTTCCTGTTAGAAAATACTAATTCATCAACTTTATTCTATTAAAAAAAAGAAGAAGAAGTGATTATATTATCTTTAAGGGGGAGGGGGTAAGATATAATAGCGTTAGCATTGAACATAATATGCTGTAACAATTATCATGACATGAATTAAATGTATGAGTGATGTTTTTATATACTTATTTCAAACGGAGGAGTATGAAATAAGGTCGTCATCCATACATGTCAGTTTTAGATGGAAGAAATAAACATGTGTCCCTTTGTGGAGTATAATGTTTCATTATAATGTTTTAATTTAATTAGGTTCCTTATTAGGTTTTCTGTTGTCAGTGTAGGATAAAACAAGAGAGAATTTAAAGGAAATGAAAATAAAGAAAACACAAACAGTAAAATCAAGAAGGCTGTTTCAATGATTCAGTTGCATTCATTCATAAAGAGACACATAAAAATGTAATTATATTTGATTACACATCCCTGTAAGTGGCACACTGCCTAATCATCATCATCATCATCATCATCATCATCATAATCATCATCCTACAACATCTGTGGTAAAAACCTAATTGGCAGTTCACCTTTATTACCAATGAGTGGAAACAACTTCTCAGTGAAAGTCTCTGTGAAGGTGTGAATGTCTTCTTCAGTATCAGGATCAGAGAATGACAGTTTTCCTCCATCGTAGTCCAGATGAACTCTGATCTTCTGGAGTTTCTTCTTCATTTGGAGAACAACTACTTTATTTTGTCCAGATCCAGCTTTGTATTCACCAGCAGAGAAAGTAATCACCCAAATCTGATCTCCAGAATCAGTTAAAACACCCACCACCCAGTCTGTACTGTCTCCAACCTCAACGTTCCAACTTAGAGACCCTGATTTAAAGCCTTCAGAGCCCAGTACAAAGGGATAATCAACCCTTTCTGGGATTTTAATGAGCGTATGTCTCTCTCCACGTCTCACACTGGTCAGATCTTCAGAAAGGATGAGCCTTAGATGAGCAGTGTTTGGATCCAGTATCACAGGAGTGAAGGAGACCATCTCCTTCATCTTGTCCCAGATGTTGAAGGTCAGGTTGCCCAGGTGTTTGGCCACATCTATCAGAGCTCCTGAGAGAAGCTCTGGATCATCCAGCAGGGGGTGCTGCTGGACTCTTTCCACTGCAGCCTTGTAGTTCTGCAGGAATGAAATGTCTTCAGCTCTCAGTTCCTCCTCTGTGACTCTGATTGTGTCTGAAAGAGCTGCTATCTCTCTGCTCAGACCCTCAATCTTCTCCTTCATCATCTGACTCTTCTGTTCCTCTTCATCCCTCAGAGCAGAGATCCTGGCCTCCTCTTCCTCTTGTAGAAACTGGTGAAGCTTCTTAAACTGCTCCTTAATCTGCCTCTCTGTGTCTCTGGCCTGGACCTTAATGTGTGTTGCTGTTTGATCACATTTCCCTTTAACTTCTTCAAAAAGCTTCAGTTTCTCCTGTAAGGGCTTCAGGGATTTCTGGAGCTCCTCTTTATGGTCCTGTGCAGCTTCATCAAGCTCATCCCCCAATTTAGAAGACATGTTCTCTCTGAGTAAAGCTGAAAAGACACCAGGAGAAACATTCAAATAAGAAAATCCAGTCCAATTGACGTCCTCTTGTAGAATTGTCTCTTGAATTTATGTTTTCTTTGTCGCGTGTTTTTCCTTAAACTTGCCTTCGATCATTAGGCAGCTGGTCTGACGGTGAAATTTACAATCTGTCTCTCTGGATATTTCTCCTCCCACTGTAAGAGGAAGTGGTTGGCACTGACCTCTGTCACACAGTTTTGTTAATGTTCAGCTAATAACTTAGATAAACTCCATACAAGTTTCATTTTAATCCTCTGATTTACAACACAAATCTAAAGTGACCCTAGCGAATGATTTTGTTTAAAATCTTTTCGACTGTGGTTCAGGAGGTAGAGCGGACGTCCACCAATTTGAATGATTGCCTGTCCGATTCCCGGCTCCTCCAGTCCATATGTCGATGTGTCCTTGGGCAAGACACTTAACCCCATATTGCTCCTGTTGCTGTGCCAACGGTGTATGAATGTGTGTGAATGGGTGAATGAGACATAATGTGAAAAGCGCTATATAAGTACAATCCATTTATTTACCATTTTGCATGTTATAGGCTACATTTATTTACCCATTATATAATAAATACCTCATATCACAAACACGTATTTGAACGAAATTTCATATTATTTTAATTTTTTTTTTTTTTTTTTTTTTTTTTAAGATTTTGTTGGCATTGACGCGTTTATTAATCAGTAGATCAACAGGAAACATGGGAGGGGGGGGGGGGGGATGGGTGACATGCAGCAAAGGACCTCCGGTCGGGATTCGAACCGGGGTCGGCTGCGTATATGGCATGTGCTCTAACCACTTGACCACCTGCGCGCCAATTATTTTAAATTTTAAAATAATTTTTTCACTACCACATAAATGCACAACATGGGTTAAAAAATTACCTGTATGTATACTTAATGAAATTTGATGGAAACCTTTTAATTTCTTTACATCATTCTAATTACAAACCTCTCCTGTCAAGGTCTCAATTTTTATCTACAAGACTTACGTATAAAAATATGTGATACACGTCAGTTTTATTGTATTTTTTGTATAATTATTGTACAAATAGAATATTTGAAATCATTATTGGGATAGTTTGACCTGTTGAGTTTTAGCTGGTGAAGAGAGAGAGTATCACACTTAGAAGAAACCTGTCGACCTGTTAAAGTAAATGTGATATAAAATATAGGAGAGATTATATAAGACTATATAAGAAGGACTTTGACACTACAGAGACTGTAACATTGACATATATCTACATGGTTGACTCATATAAATGCTGACGCTTCATTTAAGCTTCAGATAAAAGGAGTAATGATTACAGCATGAAAAACCTATTTCAATCTTCATTTGAGCACCTGACTGTTGTTTAAAGACAGACTTGAAAAACTGTGAACACTTGAATCTTCTCTCTGTGCTCTCTCATTGAATTTGTTTCTCAATCCTCCAGACGACTGAGGTTTCCCTTTGTCACACTGTTTCTCATAAATGCTCTACTCTGTGCTGGAAACCTGATGTTGGTTTAATTTAATGAGCTTCATTAAAAATAAAAATGTGTCCCTTTGTGGAGTATAATGTTTTATACATTTGATTGAAAAATGTAGTTTAAAATGTTTCTAAATTTTAATTTTTCTATTTTTTATAACACTTACAATGAATGTAAAAGACATTTAATCCTACACAGTGGTGCAGTCATCGTCTAATATCCAGCAACACCATCACTCCCAACTTTCTCTATTTCCTGCTTTAATAAAGTTCATTAATAGAGTGATTATGTTTGTTTTTTTGTTTGTATTTGACTTGGATCCTGTTTCCTTTACATACAATACTTTATGTAGTCAATGCAACACATGACAGATGATCTGACATCAAACCTGATCAATGACAGTTTGGCAAAAAACTTCAAAGTAAGAGATGCTCCATTAATAATGACAATAATAATCTTTATTTATAGAGTGTATTTAAAGATCCATGTTATACAGTGCTACACGAGGGCAACAAAGATAAAACAGACAATTCATGAACTAATTTTAAAAAACTGATAAAACCATTTCAGTATAAGATGAAACAAGAGAAAATTTAAAGGAAATTAAAACAAAGAAAACACAAACAGTCAAATCAAGAAAGGCTTTGTGATCAATATCATTACAAAGATTATTCTCACTGAAAAGAAACAAGTTCATGATATAGGTCTTGTACATAGACTCGAGTTTAAATCAGTGAAACATTAAACACAGTCAGTTTTTGCAACATGTTCATTAAAATCTCTCAGTCAGCAGATATGAAGGCAAAGCTGCTGAAATCACAGTCAGTGGATTATAAAGTTAAAAGTATTATTTAGTTAATTTTCTTATTCAGAGTTAATTACAATGACAGCAACAGTAGAGGAAATCTAATTTCCTAAATCACTAATATTACATAAACTGTAAACCTAAAATAAAATGTACAAAATAAAGAAACTATCACCATGACAACATGACTGACAGAGCAGATTTAAACTGATGGTACTTTTTAAACATGTAGATATTTCTGTTATCAGCCTGTTTCAATAATTCTGTTTCATTCATTCATAAAGAGACAAATAAAATATAATCATATTTGATTAAACCTCTCGGTAATAAACTCATGGCTGCTGGTGTACACTACCTAATCATCATCTTTGTCTTCATCGTCATCATTGGTTTCCGAATCATCACTATCATCATCCTCACTATCACTGTCGTCATCATCATCATCATCATCATCATCATCATCATCATCATCATCATCATCATCATCATCATCATCATCATCATCATCATCATCATCATCATTAACATCATCATCTGGTAAAATCCTAATTGGCAGTTCATCCCTACTACCAATGAATGGAAACAACTTCTTTTTGAAAGTCTTTGTGAAGGTGTGAATGTCTTCTTCAGTATCAGGATCAGAGAATGACAGTTTTCCTCCATCGTAGTCCAGATGAACTCTGATCCTCTGCGGCTTTTTCTTCATTTGGAGAACAATGTCCTCATCTGATTTAGATACAGCTTTGTATTCACCATCACAAAAACCAACCACCCAAGTACCAAACTCACTTCCAACACCCACCAGCCAGTCTGTACTGTCTCCAACCTCAATGTCCCAGCTGTGAGTCCCTGATTTAAAGCCCTTAGAGCCCAGGACAATGGGACACTCATCAATCCTCTCTGGATTGTCAGGAAGCTCTTGTCTCTCTCTATGTCTCACACTGGTCAGATCTTCAGACAGGATGAGTTCTGGGTCAGCAGTGTTTGGATCCAGAATCACAGGAGTGTAGGAGACCATCTTCTTCATCTTGTTCCAGATGTTGAAGGTCAGGTTGCCCAGGTGTTTGGCCACATCTATCAGAGCTCCTGAGTCCAGCTCTGGATCATCCAGCAGGGGGCGCTGCTGAACTCTTTCCACTGCAGTCTTGTAGTTCTGCAGGAATGAGACATCTTCAGCTCTCAGTTCCTCCTCTGTGACTTTGATTGTGTGTGAAAGAGCTGCTATCTCTTTACACAGACCCTCAATCTTCTCCTTCATCATTTGACTCTTCTGCTGCTCTTCCTCCCTCAGAGCAGAGATCCTGGCCTCCTCTTCCTCTTGTAGAAACTGGTGAAGCTTCTTAAACTGCTCCTTAATCTCCTTCTCTGTGTCTCTGGCCTGGACCTTAATGTGTTTTGCTGTTTGATCACATTTTCTTTTAACTTTTTTGAAGACTTTCAGTTTATCCTGTAAGGGCTTCAGGGATTTCTGGAGCTCCTCTTTGTGATCCTGTCCAGCTTCATTGATGGGTCTGAATTTGTGTTTTTTGTGTGTTTCTGAATGCAGACAGACGAGACAGACTGGCTGCTGATGGTCCAGACAGAAGAGTTTGAGTTTCTCAGAGTGCAGACTGCAGAGAGGCTCAGACCCTGCTGAAGGTCTCTGATCTCTCTCCAGTAAAAAAGCATCACACAGGTTCTTTAATACCAGGTTACGAGGTGGTTCACTCCTTGATGATCTCCTTTTACAAAGAGCACACTCCTGTGTTTGTTTCTCTCTCCACCAGCTCTTCAGACAGTCTTTACAGAAGCTGTGGCTGCATGTCAGGACTACAGGATCCTTAAAGATGTCATGACAGACAGAGCAGGAAAGATCGTCCTCCGATTGGGATGCCATTTTCACTCCAAGTAAAGCTGAAAACATACCAGACAAAACACTAAAATAAGAAAATCCAGTCCAATTGACGTCTCTTGTAGAAATGTCTCTTGAGGTTACATTTACTTTGTTTCATGTTTTTCCTTAAACTTGCCTTCGATCATTAGGCAGCTGGTCTGACGGTAAAACTTATCATGTGTCTTTCTGGATATCTCTCCTCCCACTGTAAGAGGAAGTGGTTGGCACTGACCTCTGTCACACAGTTTTGTTAATGTTCAGCTCATAACTTAGATAAACTCCATGTACGTTTCATTATGATTCTCTGATCTATGACACAGATCTAAAGTGACCCAAATTAATTACTTTTTTGTAGTTATTGTACAATAGAATATTTGAAATCATTATTGGGATAGTTTGACCTGTTGAGTTTTAGCTGGTGAAGAGAGAGAGTGTCTATCACACTTAGAAGAAACCTGTTGACCTGTTAAAGTAAATGTGATATAAGATATAGGAGAGATTATATAAGACTATATAAGAAGGACTTTGACACTACAGAGACTGTAACGTTGACATATATCTACATGGTTGACTTATATATATGCTGACGCTTCATTTAAGCTTCAGATAAAAGGAGGAATGATTACAGCATGAAAAACCTATTTCAATCTTCATTTGTGCACCTGACTATTGTTTAAAGACAGACTTGAAAAACTGTGAACACTTGAATCTTCTCTCTGTGCTCTCTCATTGAATTTGTTTCTCAATCCTCCAGACGACTGAGGTTTCCCTTTGTCACACTGTTTCTCATAAATGCTCTACTCTGTGCTGGAAACCTGATGTTGGTTTAATTTAATGAGCTTCATTAAAAATAAAAATGTGTCCCTTTGTGGAGTATAATGTTTTATACATTTGATTGAAAAATGTAGTTTAAAATGTTTCTAAATTTTAATTTTTCTATTTTTTTTTATAACACTTACAGTGAATGGAAAAGACTTGTAATCCTACACAGTGGTGCAGTCATAGTCTAATATCCAGCAGCACCATCACTTCCAACTTTCTCTATTTCCTGCTTTAATAAAGTTCATTAATAGAGTGATTATGTTTGTTTTTCTGTCTGTATTTGACTTGGATCCTGTTTCCTTTACATACAATACTTTATGTAGTCAATGCAACACATGACATGATCTGACATCAAACCTGATCAATGACAGTTTGGTAAAAAAGTTCAAAGTGAGAGACGCTCCATTAATAATGACAATAATAATCTTTATTTATAGAGTGTATTTAAAGATCCATGTTATACAGTGCTTCACGAGGACAACAAAGATAAAACAGACAATTCATGAACTAATTTTAAAAAACTGATAAAACCACTTCAGTATAAGATAAAACAAGAGAAAATTTAAAGGAAATTAAAACAAAGAAAACACAAACAGTAGAATCAAGAAAGGCTTTGTGATCAATATCATTACAAAGATTATTCTCACTGAAAAGAAACAAGTTCATGATATAGGTCTTGTACATAGACTCGAGTTTAAATCAGTGAAACATTAAACACAGTCAGTTTTTGCACATGTTCATTAAAATCTCTCAGTCAGCAGATATGAAGGCAAAGCTGCTGAAATTACAGTCAGTGGATTATAAAGTTAAAAGTATTATTAAGTTAATTTTCTTATTCAGAGTTAATTACAATAACAGCAACAGTAGAGGAAATCTAATTTCCTAAATCACTAATATTACATAAACTGTAAACCTAAAATAAAATGTACAAAATAAAGAAACTATCACCATGACAACATGACTGACAGAGCAGATTTAAACTGATGGTACTTTTTAAACATGTAGATATTTCTGTTACCAGCCTGTTTCAATAATTCTGTTTCATTCATTCATAAAGAGACAAATTAAATATAATCATATTTGATTAAACCTCTCGGTAATAAACTCATGGCTGCTGGTTTACACTGCCTAATCATCATCTTTGTCGTCATCATCATCATTGGTTTCCAAATCATCACTATCATCATCCTCACTATCACTCTCGTCGTCCTCATCAACATCATCATCATCATCATCATCATCCTCTGGTAAAATTCTAATTGGCAGTTTATCCCTACTACCAATGATTGGAAACAACTTCTTATTGAAAGTCTTTGTGAAGGTGTGTATGTCTTCTTCAGTATCAGGATCAGAGAATAACAGTTTTCCTCCATCGTAGTCCAGCTGAACCCTGATTCTCTGGAGCTTCTTCTCCACTTGGAGAACCACCTCCTCATCTTTCGAGCCAGCAGTGTATTCACCATCACAAAAACCAAACATCCAAATACCAAACTCATTTCCAACACCCACCAGCCAGTCTGTATTGTCTCCAACCTCAACGTCCCAGCTGTGAGTCCCTGATTTAAAGCCCTTAGAGCCCAGGACAGCGTACTCATCAATCCTCTCCAGATTTTCAGGAAGCTCCTGTCTCTCTCCACGTCTCACACTGGTCAGATCTTCAGACAGGATGAATCCTGGATGAGCAGTGTTTGGATCCAGAATCACAGGAGTGAAGGAGACCATCTTCTTCATCTTGTTCCAGATGTTGTAGGTCAGGTTGCCCAGGTGTTTGGCAACGTCTATCAGAGCTCCTCGGACCAGCTCTGAGTCATCCACCAGGGGGCGCTGCTGGATTCTTTCCATTGTGGTCTTGTAGTTCTGCAGGAATGAGACGTCTTCAGCTCTCAGTTCCTCTTCTGTGACTCTGATTATGTCTGAAAGAGCTGCTATCGCTTTACACAGACCCTCAATCTTCCCCTTCATCATCTGACTCTTCTGCTCCTCTTCCTCCCTCAGAGCAGAGATCCTGGCCTCCTCTTCCTCTTGTAGAAACTGGTGAAGCTTCTTAATCTGCTCCTTAATTTGACTCTCTGTGTCGTTGGCCTGGACCTTAATGTGTTTTGCTGTTTGATCAAAGTTTCCTTTAACTTCTTCAAAGAGCTTCAGTTTCTCCTGTAAGGGCTTCAGGGATTTCTTGATCTCCTCTTTGTGATCCTTTGCAGCTTCATCAATGGGTCTGAATCTGTGGTTGTTGTGTGTTTTTGAATCTCTGCAGACGACACAGACTGGCTGCTGATGGTCCAGACAGAAGAGTTTGAGTCTCTCAGAGTGCAGACTGCAGAGAGTCTCAGATCCTGCTGAAGATCTCTGATCTCTCTCCAGTAAGAAGGCCTCACACAGATTCTTTAACGCCAGGTTACGAGGTGGATCACACCTTGATGATCTCCTCTTACAAAGAGGACACTCCTGTGTTTGTTTCTCTCTCCACCAGCTCTTCAGACAGGATCTTTAAAGATGTCATGACAGACAGAGCAGACAGAAAGATTGTCATCCGATCGGGATGCCATTTTCACTTCAAGTAAATCTGAAAACACATCAGGCAAAACAATCAAACAAGAAAATCCAGTGTGATTGACGTCTTCTAATTGAAATGTCTCTTGACGTTTACTTTGTTCTGTTTTTCCTTAAATTTGCGTTTGATCAGCAGCTGGAAGCGTTCATATACCTGCATTTCTCTATTCTGTCTTGTAATACTCCTGTTTTAGTTGTTTTGATTTCAAGTGACGAGTTTCGTCTGAAAGTGAAACTCTCAACTGTCCAGAGTTAGCGACCAACCAGCCAATCCGAAAATAGTATTTCTTGTTGTAATCTCACGCCAACCTTTTAATGAAACTTGACAAACCTGTCGATATGTTTCCTCCCAGTGTAAGAAGATGTGGTTGGTGCTGATTTCCAGTTAGACAAGTCAGAAAAGCTGATCACTGTCATGTAGATTTTGTTAATGCTCAGCTCTAAACTGTGAGAAACTCCATGTAAATTTAATTTTAATCCTTTGGTGCACAACACAGATCTAAAGTGATCCAAGTGAATGATTTTGTTTAATATCTTTACAGCATTTTATTAGTCAATATGCAGTTAATTTTATTACAGACACATATTTGAATGCTATTTTCTAATATTTTAAATAAAAACATGTCTCACTAGCCCATAAATGCACATAATGGACAAAAAATTACCTGCATGTATTTTCAATGGAATTTGCTTTATGTAGGCCTATTTATAATTAGGAACATATTTTATTACAGATCACTCCCATCAAGGTCACAATTTCACTGAACTACAAGACTGATGTATCACAACTATCTATCTATCTATTGATCTATCCGCCCATCCGTCCGTCTGTCTATGTGACACATGTTAGTTTTATTGCATTTTTTTTAATAATTATTGTACAATATAATATTTAGTTGGACCTGTTTTGTTTTAGCCGGTACAGACAGAGCAGAAAATTGTTGACCTGTTAAAATAAATGTGAGGTAAAAAATATAACCAACAAACATCAATGGGGATCCACTGTAAACTGCAGGCTATTCTCTCTTGTTTCTTATTTATAGTGTTGATGTGACTCACAATCATTCCAGATTGGATATTTTTAGCATCAAATTCCTTCTTTATGTTTCCTTGTTGAGCTGCAGTGGCAGTAGAGTAATAACAAGAGAGACTTTGACATTAAAACAACTGTAATGTTGAAATGATCTATGGTTGACTTACATGGACACTGACACATCATACCATTAATAATAATAGTAATCATCTTTATTTAATAAAGCATATTTAAAAATCCATTTGAAGAGACAATTCATAAAATCACATAGTTTTAAAAACAAATGAAACCACTTCAGTATAAGATAAAATGAGAGAGAATTTAAAGGTAATTAAAGCAAAGAAAATACAAATATGATCAAATCAGGAAAGGTTCTGTGATGAAAGTGTCATATGTCATTACAAAGATTACTTTCACTGAATAAAAACAAATCTGAAAAGCACCGCTGCGTTAGCATAAACCCGCCCCTGCTGCTGTAGAGGTATAAATACATTCAGCACACACTACTACTACTACAGTCGTTAGCCAGTTAGCTGAATTAGCCGCCGAGCTAACCGTCGAGCTAGCACCCGAGCTAGCCGCCGAGTTAGCAACCGAGTTAGCCGCCGAGCTAGCAGCAGAAAGCTTTCAGACGTAGCGTGCATGTTTCGGGTAGAGGTGGTGACTTTGATTGACAGGTGACACTTGGTAGGGGGCGGGGTTTCAACGAATTCGGCGGCCACGCCCACATCGTTTGGGAGCAGAGGAGCTGATTTTTTACACAACTTTGAAGAATGTGGCGATTTTTTTAATCATTCAAATTTGGCAGGGTGGTTAACAACACACTTTTCTATGGTATGTCAAACTCAGAACACATATTTATTCTTATTTTACATGGACTTTAATTATTCTGACATTTGACTGAAACATTCAAAACAGTCAGGACATTTTTCTACATGTTCAGTAGAATCTTTTTGTCAGCTGATGAAATTACTGTCAGTAGATTATAAAATGATCCAACAGTTAGTGAAATAGAGAAATAGAAAAACAATAGAGAAAAATTAATTTCCTAAATAACTTACATAAACTCCAAACCTCAAAATGAAATCTGTACCTGTAAAGAAACTCAGATTTAAACTAGTGTACACTGCCTAATCATCTTCATCTTCATCTTCACTATCACTGCTGTCATCGTCATCGCCGTCGTCGTCATCATCATCCTCCTCCACTGGTAAAATCCTAATTGGCAGTACATCCTCACTACAAATACATGGAAATAATGTCTCAATGAAAGTCTCTATGAAGGTGTGTATGGGTTTGTTAGTATCAGAATCAGAGAATGACAGTTTTCCTCCATCGTAGTCCAGATGAACTCTGATCCTCTGCAGCTTCTGTTTCATTTGGAGAACAACTTCTACATCTGATCCACAGATTGCTTTACATTCACCATCACAAAAACCAATCACCCAAATTTCAGAGTCGCCTACCACACCCACGCTCCAGACTGTATTGTCTCCAACCTCAACATCCCAGCTGTGAGTCCCTGAGTTAAATCCCTCAGAGCCCTGGACAAAGGAAAGGTCATCAAATCTCTCTGGATTTTCAGGAAGCTCCTGTCTCTCTCCATGTCTCACACTGGTCAGATCTTCAGACAGGATGAGTTCTGGGTTGGCAGTGTTTGGATCCAGAATCACAGGAGTGTAGGAGACCATATTCTTCATCTTGTCCCAGATGTTGAAGGTCAGGTTGCCCAGGTGTTTGGCCACGTTTATCAGAGCTCCTGAGAGAAGCTCTGGATCATCCAGCAGGGGGCGCTGCTGGACTCTTTCCACTGCAGCCTCATAGTTCAGCATGAATGAGACATCTTCAGCTCTCAGCTCCTCCTCTGTGGCTCTGATTGTATCTGAAAGAGCTGCTATCTCTTTACACAGACCCTCAATCTTCTCCTTCATCATCTGACTCTTTTGCTCCTCTTCCTCCCTAAGAGCAGAGATCCTGGCCTCCTCTTCCTCTTGTAGAAACTGGTGAAGCTTCTTAAACTGCTCCTTAATCTGCCTCTCTGTGTCTCTGGCCTGGACCTTAATATGGTCTGCCATTTGACCACAGTTTCCTTTAACTTCTTCAAAGAGCTTCAGTTTCTCCTGTAAGGGCTTCAGGAATTTCTGGATCTCTTCTTTATGGTCCTGTGCAGCTTCATCAAGCTCATCCCCCAATTTACTACTCATTTTCACTCTGAGTAAAGCTGAAAACACACCAGCAAAAACATTCAAATAAGAAAAATCCAGTCCAATTGACGTCCTCTTGTAGAAATGTCTCTTGAAGTTACATGTTGTTCCTTAAACTTGCGTTGGATCATCAGCAGCTGGTCTGAAGGTAAAACTTATCATCTGTCTGTATCATATGTCTCCTCCCACTGTAAAAGGGAAGTGGTTGGCACTGACCTCTGTCACGTTGTTTGTGTTAATGTTCAGCTAATAACTTAGATAAACTCCATGTAAGTTTCATTTTAATCCTCTGATATACAACACGGATCTAAAGTGACCCAAGTGAATGATTTTTTTTATATATATTTGCATGTTATACATTTTATTACTCAGTATGTAATAATTTCCTCAACTGAGTTATTTTTTGTATCACAAACACTTATTTAAATGTAGTGTAAGAGCCATTTCTATGTGAATGTGTGTCAAGGTACCAAATTGGGCCAGTAGGTGTCCTCAGTGGCTTTAAGTGTTAGGCTTAGCCGCTACATGTAGTTTTATGCATTTTAAAGTTTTAAAAAAATGTATCACTACCCCATAAATGCACAACACAATACTTTGTTCCTCATTGATAGTGTTGACATGGCTGCTCGCAACAGATTTAATAATTTTAACATCAAATTCCATCTTTGTGTTTCCTTACTGAGCTGCAGTGGCAGTAGAGTAATAAAAAGAGTGACTTTGGCACTAATAAGACTGTAACACTGAACGATATCTACTTGGTTGACTTATCTCTTATCTAATATGAAGCTGATGATTCATATTAATTTCAGATAATGAGGAGGAATGATTACAGCAAGAAAAACCTCTGTCAGTGTTCATTTAGACACCTGACTTTTGTTTTAAGACAGACTTAAAAAGTTTTAGATGGAAGAAATAAACTTGTTATTTTGTGGAGTATAACGCTTTATAATACATTTCATTTTAAAGAGTTAATCCGAGATATTTGTAAAATTTCATTTATCTATAACTTGTATTGTGAATGGAAAACATGTAATCCTACACAGTGGTGCAGTCATCGTCTAATATCCAGCGAAACCATCTCTTCCAACTTTCTCTCTTCCCTGCTATCAGACAGTTCATTAATAGAGCGATTATGTGTTTTTTATTTCTGTATTTGATTTGGATCCTATTTCCTTTACATACAATACTTTGTGTAGTCAATGCAACACATGAAAGAGGATCTGAGATCAAACCTGATCAATGACAGTTTGGTCAAAAATAACTTCAAAGTGAGAGACGCTCCATTAATAATAACAGTAATCTTTATTTATAGAGCAGTTTTCAAAATCCACATTACAAATTGCTTTAAGAGGGCAGCAAAAATACAATAGAAATTCTTAAGATCATATATTTAAAGAAACACATAATACAAGAGAGAGTTTAAAGGAAATTAAAACAACATTTTAAGGCAGTTGAGAGAAAACACAAACAGTAAAATCAGAAAAGGTTGTGTAATAAAAGTACATATGACAAAGATTTCACAAGTTCATGAAATAAATCTTGTACATTTGAGACTCGAGTTTAAATCAGTGTTATAATTATTCTGACATTTCACTCAAACATTAAATGCAGTTAGTCAGTTTTTGCACATGCTCAGTAGAATCTCTCAGTCAGCAGATATGAAAGCAAAGCTGTTTCATTTTTTTATAAAGGGGCAAATAAAAATGTAATTATATTTGATTACACATCCCTGTAAGAAATTGATGGCTGCTGGTTTACACTTGTAGCGTAGGGGATGAAAAAAAGGAGATACTCTTAAGTTAAAAGTTGGGCTCCAGACAGGAGAAAGATGCAGAATCAACCCTGTTGTTCTTTTCTTTAAAACATGAAAAAGACGTATGTATCTGAGTACCTGAGTAAAACAAAAACACAATCTAGCTAGCCTATCTCCCTAGCTACAAAAGAACATGGATTCCCTTAAAATAAAAACCACACAATTTAGCAAAATATCTGAAATGTTATTGGGGACAATTCACAATTACCACAAACCAGAAACAAAACACTTAAATCCCTTATGATATATAATATGAATAAGAATATAGTTAACTTTTTTTCAGTCATCAATCAAAACACATAAGAACAAAAAAACAAAAATCTCATTCACAATAAAAATCATAAGCGAATGGATGAGATTGAGTTCAGTTCAGTTCAATAAGGAGCAGTGAAGGTGTGTGTGTGTGTGTGTGTGTGTGTGTGTGTGTGTGTGGAGGCAGGGAGCAGGGTGAGGTGTTTGCTGGGTGCGGGGGGGGGGGGTGAAGATGATGATGATGAAGAGACCAGGCAGGTTACAACTTCCAAGCGCTGCACAAAAAGACAACCGCCTGTCCTTGCACACACTCCGGGGTAGCTCCATCTTGTGATTACCCTTCTCCCTGCCCCCAGGTGTTCCTAATTGCCCTCTACTCCCTCCCCTTCCTTCTGAAGAGGAAAAAGCTATGCTGCACTTTCTGCCACACGCTGCCCCTAATCATCATTGTTGTTGTAGGCGTTATCATCATCCTCATCCTACAACATCCGTGGTAAAATCCTAATTGGCGTTTCATCCCTGTTACCTAGGAATGGACACAATTTGTTGGGAGAAATTCCTGTGAAGGTGTGTATGTGTGTGTTTGTATCCGGATCAGAGAATGACAGTTCTCCACCGTCGTCCAGCTGAACTTTGATCCTCTGGAGCTTCTTCTCCACATGGAGAACAACTTCTTCATCTGATCCAGAGACTGCTTTGTATTCACCATCACAAAAACCAACCATCCAAACTCTAAGCTCAGTTATCACACCTACGACCCAATCTGTACTTTCTCCAACCTCAACATCCCAGCCTGATTTAAAGCCCTTAGAGCCCAAGACAAAGGGATGGTCATCAAACCTCTCAGGGTTTTCAGGACGCTTCTGTCTCTCTCCTCGTCTCACACTGGTCAGATCATCAGAAAGGATGAGTTCTGGGTTGGCAGTGTTTGGATCCAGAATCACAGGAGTGAAGGAGACAATTTTCCTCACCTTGCTGCAGATGTTGTAGGTCAGGTTGCCCAGGTGTTTGGCCACGTTTATCAGAGCTCCTGAGACCAGCTCTGGATCATCCAGCAGGGAGCGCTGCTGGACTCTTTCCACTGCAGTCTTGTAGTTCTGCAGGAATGAAATGTCTTTCGCTCTCAGCTCCTCCTCTGTGGCTCTGATTGTGTCTGAAAGAGCTGCTATTTCTTTGCTCAGACACTCAATCTTCTCCCTCATCACCTGACTCTTCTGCTCCTTTTCATCCCTCAGAGCAGAGATCCTGACCTCCTCTTCCTGTTGTAGAAACTGGTGCAATGTTTTAAACTGCTCCTTAATCTCCTTCTCTGTGTCTCTGGCCTGGACCTTAATATATTCTGCTGTTTGATCACAGTTTCCTTTAACTTTTTTAAAGGCCTTCAGTTTGTCCTGTAAGGGCTTCAGGTATTTATGGAGCTCTTCTCGGTGATCCTGTGCAGCTTCATTGATGGGTCTGAATTTGTGGTTGTT
Organism: Scomber japonicus; assembly: GCF_027409825.1. Lineage (NCBI taxonomy): Eukaryota > Metazoa > Chordata > Actinopteri > Scombriformes > Scombridae > Scomber > Scomber japonicus. The sequence continues at coordinate 31,666,049 of NC_070580.1, read as the reverse complement.
GTGTGTTTTTGAATCTCTGCAGACGACACAGACTGGCTGCTGATGGTCCAGACAGAAGAGTTTGAATTTCTCAGAGTGCTCACTGCAGAGAGGCTCATCCCCCAATTTAGAAGACATTTTCACTCTGAGTAAAGCTGAAAACACACCCAGCAAAACATTCAAATAAGAAAATCCAGTCCAATTGACTTCCTCTTGTAGAAATGTCTTTTGAAGTTATGTTTTCTTTGTCGCGTGTTTTTCCTTAAACTGGCGTTCGATCATCAGCAGCTGGTCTGACGGTAAAACTTATCATCTGTCTTTCTGGATATTTCTCCTCCCACTGTAAGAGGAAGTTGTTGTCACTGACCTCTGTCACACAGTTTTGTTAATGTTCAGCTTATAACTTTGATAAACTCCATATAAGTTTAATTGAAATCCGCTGACACAGATCTAAAGTGACCCAAGTGTAAATGAATAACATGGGTCAAAAATGACCTGTATGTATTCTTAATGGAATTTGATGGAAACCTTTTAATTTGTTAACATACTTTTAATTATGAACCACTCCCATCAAGGTCTCAATTCCACTGATCTACAAGACTGACGTATCAAAATATGTGATACACATTATTTTCACTCTAATCGTTGTAGAATTATTGTACAATAGATTATTTACTGGCTTTTTTTGACCTGTTGTTTGAAAACAACTTGAAAATACTGTAGCCTTTTGTGTCTTTTTCCTTATTAACAGTGTTAACATGGCTGTTCGCAATCATGACCGATGTAATAATTTTAACATCAAATTCCCTCTTTGTGTTTTGTTGTCGGCAGTATAGTAATAAAAAAGGACTTTGGAATGGTATATTTGGAAAATGATTGGAAATGATTACAGCAATAAAAAAAACAATTTCAATGTTCATTTGGGCACCTAACTTTTGTTTTAAGAGAGACTTGAAAAACTGTGAACCCTTGAACGTTTTCTCAGTGCTTTCCAGTTTTAAACCTTTATGCACCTCTATGCAGATGACACAGTTGTATACTGTTGGAAATTGAAAAAGGTATACTTCCCACTTTGTGCTTCCTTGTTGAACTGTGGTGAATCAGGAGGAGTGAGTACAGTACAGTACTCTTTCAATGTTCATTTGGACTCCTGACTGTTGTTTTAAGACAGACTTGAAAAACTGTGAACCCTTGAATGTTCCCAGTTGTTTCCAGTTTTTAAAAAGTTTCACCATCACCTAGACAATCGAAGTTTCCCTTTGTTGCACCGTTTCTCGTAAATGGTCTTCTCAGTTAATGATTTCCTGATCAGGTTTTCAGTTTATAGCCATCAACCAAACATTTTGCTTGTACTGTATATAGTCAATACAGCACATGACTGTATCATTGATATAAAACCTAATCAATGATAGTTTTGTAAAAAACTTCAAAGTAAGCGACGGTCCGCTAATACTAACAGTAATTATCTTTATTTATAGAGCAGTTTTTAAAATCCATGTGACAATGTGCTTCATGAGGGAAGCACAAATAAAGCACACAATTCATAAAATTACATACTTTTAAAAACATATGAAACCATTTCAGTGTAGAATAAAACAAGAGAGAATTTAAAGGAAATAAAAACAAAGAAAATACAAACATGGTCAAATCAAGAAAGGCTATCTCATTATAAAGATAACTCACTGAATAAAAATAAGTTTATGAAATACATCTTGTATATGTTAGACTTGAATTTAAATCAGTGAAACATTAAACACAGTCAATTCAGTTTTTGCACATGTTCATTAAAATCTCTTAGTCAGCAGATATGACAGTAAAGCAGATGAAATTACAGACAGTGGATTATAAAGCTATCCAACAGTTGGTAAAAAAAAGCACAACACAGCAAAAATACATCAAAAGTATACGTTTAGATTATTTATCTGATTCAGATTTCATTGCAATGACAACAACAGTAGAGGAAAAACTAATTTCCTACATCACTAGTATATTACATAAACTCTAAACAGAATGAAATCTGTAGCTGAGTGAATAAACTCTCACTGTGACAACATGACTGACAGAGCAGATTTAAACTGATGGTAGTTTTTAAACATGCAGATATTTCTGTTATCAGCCTGTTTCAATAATTCTGTTTCATTCATTCATAAAGAGACAAATAAAAATCTAATTATATTTGATTACACATCCCTGTAAGAAACTGATGGCTGCTGGTTTACACTACTTAATCATCATCATCGTCATCATCGTCATAATCATTGGTTTCTGAATCATCACTAGAATCATCTTCACTATCACTGCCTTTGTCACCACATTCATCATCCTCCCCCTCCTCTGGTAAAATCCTAATTGGCAGTTTATCCCTACTACCAATGCATGGAAACAACTTCCCAGTGAAAGTCTCTGTGAAGGTGTGTATGTCTCCTCCAGCATCAAGATCAGAGAATGACAGTTTTCTCCCGTCGAAGTCCAGCTGAACTCTGATCTTCTGCAGCTTCTTCCTAACTTGGAGAACAACTTTTTGATCTGGTCGAGATACAACTCTGTATTCACCACCACAAAAAATAATTCCCCAACTTTCAAACTCATTTACAACTCCAAGCATCCAGTCTGCATTGTCTCCAACCTCAACATCCCAGCTGTGTTTGCCTGATTTAAAGCCTTCAGAGCCCTGTACAGTGATACCTTTGTTCCTCTCTGGATTTTCAGGAAGTTTCTGTCCTTCTCCACATCTCACACTGGTCAGATCTTCAGACAGGATTAGGTGTGGATGAGCAGTGTTTGGATCCAGAATCACAGGAGTGAAGGAGACCGTTTCCTCCACCTTGTCCCAGATGTTGAAGGCCAGGTTGCCCAGGTGTTTGGCAACGTTTATCAGAGCTCCTGAGACCAGCTCTGGATCATCCAGCAGGAGGTGCTGCTGGACTCTTTCCATTGCAGCCTCGTAGTTCTGCAGGAATGAAATGTCTTCAGCTCTCAGCTTCTCCTCTGTGACTCTGATTGTGTCTGAAAGAGATGCTATCTCTCTGCTCAGACCCTCAATCTTCTCCTTCATCATTTTAGTCTTATGCTTTTCTTCCCTCCTCAGAGCAGAGATCCTGGCCTCCTCTTCATCTTTCATAAACTGGCGAAGCTTCTTAAACTGCTCTTTAATCTCCTTCTCTGTGTCTCTGGCCTGGACCTTAATGTATTCTGCTGTTTGATCACAGTTTCCTTTAACATCTTTAAAGATCATCAGTATCTCCTGTAAGGGCTTCAGAGATTTCTGGAGCTCCTCTTTGTGATCCTGTGCAGCTTCATCAATGGGTGTGAATCTGTGCTCTTTGTGTGTTTTTGACTCTTTGCAAACAATACACACTGGCTTCTGGTGATCAAGACAGAAGAGTTTGAGTTTCTCAGAGTGCAGACTGCAGAGAGTTGCAGATTCAGCTGGAGATCTCTGCTCTCTCTGCAGTGGCAAAGCCTCACACACGTTCTTTAACGCCAAGTTACGAGGTGGATCCCTCCTTGGTGATCTCCTCTTACAAAGAGGACACTCCTGTGTTTGTTTCTCTCTCCACCAGCGCTTCAGACAGTCGTTACAGAAGCTGTGGCTGCACGTCAGGACTACAGGATCCTTAAAGATGTCCTGACAGATAGGACAGGAGAGATCATCCTCCAAATAGTGTGCCATTTTCACTTTAAAACAATAAAAAAAAATCCAGTGTGATTGACGTCCTCTTGTAGAAATGTGTCTTGAAGTTACGCTTCGTTTACTTTGTTCTGTGTTTTTCCTTAAATTTGTGTTCGATCAACATCAGTCTGGAAGCTCCTGTTTTTCAGTAGTCTGTCCTGTAGCTGTCCTGTTGTTAGTTGTCATGAGTTTACTCTGCAGGTGAATGTTATCATCTGTTTCTCAGGATATTTATACTCCCAGTGTAAGAGGAAGTGGTTGGTGCTCATTTCCAGTATGTCAAGTCAGATAAAAAGGTTGACCTCTGTTATGCAGATTTTTGATCATGCTGAGAAACTTCTGCTGAGACTGCTGAGATTTTAATCCTGTGATAAACAACATTGAACTAAAGTGACTCAAGCGAATGATTTGTTCAATGTCTTTACAGCATTTTATTACTGAATATGTAATAAATTCCTCAACTAATTCATATTATAAACATTTATTGGAAAGTAATTTTTTTGTTTTTTTATTTTTTTCGGCATTTTTTCCTTTATTTGAAAGTAGCTGACATAGAGGCCAAGAGGACACAAGGAGAGAGAGGGGAATGACCTGCCATGATCCACATTAAACACTTGACAACTTGTCAAAAATGACCTGTATGTATTCTTAGTGAAATTTGACAAAATCTGAAATGAGACAAAATCACTTTTTAATAATAATAATAATAATTGAGTTTTATAATAAGAAACTATTAACAACAAATGGCATGTATAAAACCTGCTGCACCAATGGAAAAATGTCAGTGTTGCTAGATTTCTTTCCATTTCAACCAGAGCTTCTACATAAAGAATTTAAAATGGTTGCTCTCATATGAAGATAACAGTTATAACATGATCAGTTTCTGAGTAACAACAACAGATCAGTCTGTAGTTTGAGCTTCTATTTCTTATTTCACTGTCAATTAATTTGGTTAAGTCCAATTTTTGTCAATTTGTTACATCATGCACAATGTGCTCACCGTCAAAAATAAGCCAGATGACAGCTGGCTCCTTTAGTCATCTTGAGTTATGACTTGGGCTGGGTATCATTTAAAAAATTACGATACAATTACCAATCCAAGTACCCTTAAAGTGATACCGATACCAACTGAGTACTTCATTCGATATCCATCATGTGGATAGAAGCATTAAATTGCATAAAATGCCACCACAGATGGGTTGTAGCAGCTGGGGTAGTGGGTTAGTATCGATTTACTTCGGTCGATACCTTAAAGGTATGGAGTACCGATACCCAGTCCTGTAAACTGTGGTGTGAATAGTTACACTACATGCACACCAGCTGCAAGTACATTGTTCATTTCTCAAAGAACTTAAGTACAAGCTCACAAGGTTGTGATATGTAACCCAACAAGCCTGTCCTCACAAGAACACAACACTACAGGTCACGAGTTCAGTCGCCAAAAAGACCCACGGTTTTTGTTTGATCAACAGTTATTTTGCTAACATAACGATGTTGACCTGGGGAAGTGATTCAGTTCAGATGAGGTCAACATAAACTCACTTCCTCATAAGGAGGAGGTTGGTTAGAGAATGGAAACATAATACAAGTTAGAGTGCTTGAGTTTAGATGGCAAAAAGTGGACTTACTTGCAGGAGACCCCAGTTTTCTTCCTGTTTCCAACCAACCCTAACCAAGTAGTCTTTGTGCATTAATCGGCAGTGTTGTCCAATGGTACAAGAAATACATGTGGTATTATAATTTGAAGAATTTGTTGGTTCTTGCACATGTACAGTGGTGTCTGCCATATAAAGACGACTAGTTCTTGGAAATGAATACTCTTTGGAAATCAATAGAGGTGTACAACACAGATGAATAAGATACAGGAAACCAAGCCTTGATTAAACACACAATACTTTATAAGAAGAATGGATTCATTGTAGGTTTGGCTTTGCATGTGAGATTTGTAATAATAGAAATATAGAAAATCACCAAACATGTACTTTAAGCGATCCAGTGCAATGACAAGAAGCTGTTTTAAGTTTTCAGGAAGAATCACATTTACAGTTACTCAGTCATCATCGCTATAGCTCCAATACACTAACACCAGGGCTGCTACTACTGATTATTTTTCGATTGATCTGCTGGTTATTTTCTAGATCGACCATTTCATATATACAAATCCAGAAAATAGAGAAAAAAATCTCTTCTGAAATGTAATTTGCCAAAAATCTAAAGATATTCAGTTTACTATCATATATGACACAGAAGAATTAGAGATTAGATATTTGGCAAAATGAATAAAACTATTATTCAATTATCAAAGGAGTTGCCAATCAATCATCTGATGGATTAATTGATATTAATAATATTAATAATACAGTTGTGTAGTCTGAATTCCAATAAGTTCTTCATGTTGACCTAAAAAGGAAAAGAAAAAGGCATTGATTGAGCCATTTGTGGTTTTGGAAACTTCTGTAACTGATGTAGTTCAAATCATAGTCTCTCTGTCTGCAGTCATACACACACACTCTCTCTCTCTCTCTCTCACACACACACACACACACACACACACACACACACACAGTCAGCTGTTAAATTTGACCTTATAAAACAAAAACAGAAGTCTCTTTAAAGGCAAAATGCTGACAAATAGTTTGATGGAGAATGCAAGACCATCAAAAAAAACCCTGAGAATAACAGCAATGTATTTATATTATTACGTATAACTAAGAATGAAAAAAAAAAGATACCCACATGATGATATTGAGAACACTTTTAATCAAAATCAATTCTTGGATATGTGGAATAACTTCAACACAAAGCAACCACAAGCATTACCCATCCAAAACAGTAACATCTGGAAAGCACATTTTGAAAAGCTGTACGCAGAAAAGCCAATAAATATAATTAATTCAGATCAATGTATTATTAAATGAAAAGCTACAAACATTATAAGAAATAATTAAAGGCAGCCAAATCTTCCTTCATTTCTTAATTACTTGGAAAGAATAGACCACACAGACGAAATCTCTCCAGCCAAGGAAAAGCTTGTGGTCCAGACAGTCTTAAAAATGAAATGCTCAAATGCAGCAGTACAGAAATTCAAAGTGCAAAACTGATGACTGCAGCATTTCATTGATTGAATTACCTTAAAAAAAGTATGTTTTTAATCTATATTCTTTCTTTCTGTCTTTTGAGATTACTCTCACTGAATTAAAACAAGTTCATGAAATAAATCTTTTACATGTGAGACTCAACTTTAAATCAGTGTTATAATTTCACCCAAACATTAAATGCTGTTTTGCACATGCTCAGTAGAATATCTCAGTCAGCAGATATGAAGGCAAAGATGCTGAAGTCAGTGGATTATAAAGTTGAAAGTATTTTGAGGTTTACATTTAGATTTTTTTGTTAATTTTCATATCCAGAGTTAATTACAATGACTTGACAATGATTTCACTAATATTACATGAACTCTAAACCTAAAATGAAATCTGTAGCTGAGTAAAGAAACTCTCCCTGTGACAACATGACTGACAGAGCAGATTTAAACTGATGGTACTTTTTAAACATGCAGATATTTCTGTTATCAGCCTGTTTCAATAATTCTGTTTCATTCATTTATATGGAGAGGAAGAAAAATGTAATTATATTTGATTACACATTCCTGTAAGAAACTGATGGCTGCTGGTGTTCACTGCCTAATAATCATCGTCATCATCGTCATAATCATTGGTTTCTGAATCATCATCATCTTCACTATTACTGTCATCATCAGCAGCATCATCAGCATCATCAGCATCATCAGCATAATCATCATCATCATCATCATCATCATCATCATCTCCTGGCAAAATCTTAATTGGCAGTTTATCCCTACTACCAATGCATGGAAACCACGTGCCAGTAAAAGTCCCTCTGAAGGTGTATATGTCTTTTTCAGCAACAGGATCAGAGAATGACAGTTTTCTCTCGTCGAAGTCCAGCTGAACTCTGATTCTCTGCAGCTTCTTCCTAACTTGGAGAACAACTTTTTGATCTGGTCGAGATACAACTCTGTATTCACCACCACAAAAAACAATCCCCCAACTTCCAAACTCATTTACAACCCCAAGCATCCAGTCTGTATTGTCTCCAACCTCAACACCCCAGCTGTGTTTGCCTGATTTAAAGCCTTTAGAGCCCTGTACAATGATACCTATGTTCCTCTCTGGATTTTCAGGAAGTTTCTGTCCTTCTCCACATCTCACACTGGTCAGATCTTCAGACAGGATTAGGTGTGGATGAGCAGTGTTTGGATCCAGAATCACAGGAGTGAAGGAGACTGTCTCATCCATCTTGTCCCAGATGTTGTAGGTCAGGTTGCCCAGGTGTTTGGCCACATCTATCAGAGCTCCTGAGACCAGCTCTGGATCATCCAGCAGGGGGCGCTGCTGGACTCTTTGCACTGCAGTCTTGTAGTTCTGCAGGAATGAGACGTCTTGAGCTTTCAGCTTCTCCTCTGTAACTCTGATTGTGTCTGAAAGAGCTGCTATCTCTCTGCTCAGAGTTTCAGTCTTCTTCTTCATCATCTGACTCTTATGCTTTTCTTCCTTCCTCACAGCAGAGATCCTGGCCTCCTCTTCCTCTTGTAGAAACTGGTGAAGCCTCTTAAACTGATCCTTAATCTTCCTCTCTGTGTCTCTGGCCTGGACCTTAATGTATTCTGCTGTTTGATCACATTTTCCTTTAAATTCTTTAAAGAGCTTCAGTTTCTCCTGTAAAGGCTTCAGGGATTTCTGGAGCTCCTCTTTGTGATCCTTTGCAGCTTCATTGATGGGTCTGAATTTGTGGTTGTTGTGTGTTTCTGAATGCAGACAGACAACACAAACTGGCTCCTGATGGTCCAGACAGAAGAGTTTGAGTTTCTCAGAGTGCAGACTGCAGACAGGCTCAGACTCTGCTGAAGATCTCTGATCAGTCTGCAGTGGCAAGGCCTCACAAAGGTTCTTTAATACCAGGTTACGAGGTGGATCTTTCCTTGATGATCTCCTCTTACAAAGAGGACACTCCTGTGTTTGTTTCTCTCTCCACCAGCTCTTCAGACAGTCTTTACAGAAGCTGTGGCTGCATGTCAGGACTACAGGATCCTTAAAGATGTCATGACAGACAGAGCAGGAGAGATCGTCCTCTGAATAGGATGCCATTTTCACTCTTAGTAAAGCTGAAAAGATACTAGGCAAATCATTACCAAAAAAAAAAAAATCCAGTGTGAGCCGTCTTTTTGTAGAAATCTGTCTTGAAGTTACATTTCGTTTACTTCGGTCTGTCTTTTTCCTTCAATTTGTGATTGATCATCAGCTGGAAGCATTCATTTTTCAGTATTTTGTCCTGTTTTTAGTTGATGTTAGTTCAAGTGATGAGTTTAGTCTGTAGGTGAAACATCTGTTTCTCAGGATATTTATCCTCCCAGTGTAAGAGGAAGTGGTTGGTGCTCATTTCCAGTTTGACACGTCAGAAAAGAGGCTGACCGCTGTCACGTCATTTCTTGGTAATGCTGAGAAACTTCTGCTGAGACTGCTGAGATTTTAATCCTCTGATAAACAACATTGAACTAACTCAAGTGAATTAGAGAGAATGTGAATAGAAGTATTAAATTGCATAAAATGTCACCACAGATTAGTTGTAGCTGCGGCAGAGGACCAATCACATGCCGCATTAAATCGAAGAATGCTTGCGTTGATTGGCTGTGAGCAAGTCCATACAAATAGTTTTCTAGCTCTGGGTGCAAAAAGGATCGATTGCAGGTGTCGTTTAACGGGAGACTTTTTTAGACTACTTGGTATCAATGTGATATATAGCCCAACAAGCAAGCAAAATACAGCCCTGCAAGCCTGAAAAACAACACTACAAGTCACGAGTTTAGTCACCAAAAAGATCCACGGTTATGCTTGATCATCAGTTATTTAGACATCATTATGATACTGACCTGGGGAAGTGATTCAGTTCAGGTGGCTTCAACATAAACTCACTTCCTCATCAGGGGGAGGCTAGTTAGGGGGATGGAAACATAGTTCAAGTTAGAAGTCTAGATGGCAAAAAGTGGACTTACTTGCAGGGGACCCCAGTTTTTTTATTACACTCCAATGGGTCATTTTGCTTAAATGGGTTGTACAGTGGAAATCAGGCTTTGACTAAACACACAATACTTGTAAGAAGATTGGATTCATTTTTGGTTTGGCTCTACATGTGAGATTTGTAATAATAAAAATATAGAAAAGGCAGAATCACATTAACACTTACTCAGTCATCATCACTATAGCTCCAATACACTAACACCAGGGATGCCACTACTGATTATTTTCTTATTCGATGGATCTGCTGATTATTTTCTTGATTAATCATTTTGTCTATACAATGCCAGGAAACAGAGAAGAATGCCTCTTCCTCAAAGCTTAAATTAACATCCCCAAATGTCCTGTGTTGTGTTTAGTTTCAGTTTTTCTTTTTTTTTCAGTTCAGATTTTAGATGAAAGCTTGGTCGTTGGTTGTGGTTGTTTCTGCTGTCTGAAATCCACCAAGCTCCATGTGCAGCATCTCCATTATAAAGACCTTTTAACAAGGTTAAAGATACGAGGCCTTCCTCATTTGCTAACCTAATTTTCTTCAGTAGATGCAATGTCCTGTTTACTACCGTCAGCAACATTTTCACTCCCGCACCTCCTAATATTCCTGGTTTTTCAAGTATTGCTGCAACTTTCTCTCTTTCTACCCATCTTTTCTGCTTATCCAACTCAACCATCAACTTTGGACTGCTTCCCTCATATTTCCCTGCATGACCTCATTGGTCTGGTGGGCAGTATGAAACCTTCCAACTCACCTTCTATGCTCAAAAATGTACTTGGGTCTGTTGATCCATGTCTGCTCTCTATTAGAAATAACTCCTTGCAATCTGACTGAGTCCCACCCTATTTTAAATGTTAAATGTCTCGCTCCCTAAATGTCTGAAACTGCTGCTCTGTCATGTGGTGTGCCTCAGGGTTCTGTCTTAGATCCTGTGCTATTTGCTCAGTGTATGCTTCCCTTAAGCCATATTATTAGCAAATTCTCTTATCACTGTTATGCTGATGACATTCGGTTGTATGTCTCTTCTCAGTCTGGTGAGACTGATAAACTATATGTATGTTTGCAATGGGCTGCCATAAATGACTTTATGGCTAACAACCTTTTTACAACTAAACACAGATAAGACTGAGGTTGCTTTAGATAGCATAGCTCACGAGACGTTTCTGTGTATTGGGTCTCTTTCTTCAGCTGTACAATCTAATCTTAGAAACCTCAGTGTTATATTTGATCAGGCTATGCACTTTGAGCAACTTATCAAATTGTACCAAACACGTACATGTTTCTTTCATTTAAGACATTGCTAAACTAAGGTTTGTTGTATAGCAACCTGAGCTAGAGATGGTTATTCACAATTTTATTTCACTATACTGCAACTCCCTTTTCACCTGCCTCAGGACTGTCTACAAATGTCCAGAAAGCTGCTGCAAGCCGCCAGTAGAAAGACTCACATCACTCCCAATCTTATCATCTTATCATCTTTATATTGGTCTTCCATCAAGTTTAGGTTTCGTTTTAAGATTCTTGTTTTCACACATCTTTGACCTGCTCCATCCTTTTGTCGCTATAAGGTCTTTGAAGTGACGCCAACACTATAAACACTCTTTCTATAGATCTATAGACACAGTTTAAGAAACAGCTGAAGACTCATTTATTCAAAGTGGCCTTTGTCTCTCAGTGTCTTGTGTTTGTATTTTGTATATTGTTCTTTATGTTTTATTGTTAATTTTATTGTAATATTTTTATATACTTAACTTACTATTAATAATCTGTTTGTGTCCTTCCTCTCTTGGGAGTCTTTTGTTTACTTTAAATTCAGGTATATTTGAGTATATGAAGGTGTCGATATATATGTATTGTACATATATATGATTGTCTTTGTGTATGTACATATTACATTTTATATATTTTAATGTGCAAAGATAAAAATCAATTTCATAAAACTTTTCAACCCAAAACAAAAGAATCTAGGCCTATATATATATTTATCATTATGATTATTATATTTCTACTACTACTACTATTATAAGAAATCCAGGAAAGTTATATTTGCCTATCTGAGAGTGATATGTTGTGATTTAATATACATTTATAGTTGAGTGTTTCATTTTTTGTCATTTCATACACAGATGAAAGTTGCTGCTATGAAACTTTTTTTGTACTGAACAAATGTGAAGCCAAAAAATATATGACTCCATAGTCTGTCCATAGTTTATACAAATAAGACATGCGACTCTTTCCATGTGTGCATGTGGAGAACAATCTGGTACTGTAGTCGCCTCTGCTGTGGTCTGCTGCTCCCCCTGGTGGTGCAGAGTGGAACTGCGGCTGGTGCAACACTGCTGCAACACACCTGCCACACACACACACTCACATGCAGTCACAGATTAATGCAGAGTCATTGTGACGTGGGGTATGAGTCACCCAGCAGCTGTCACACTGAGAGAGAGAGAGAGAGAGAGAGAGAGAGAGAGAGAGAAAGAGAAAGAGAGAGTATTTGGGTCAGTCTGACTCACCGCTGTGAAATCGAGATGTGTTTGTGTGACGATGACTAAGAGTTTCAGATGTGGACAGATTCACCTGTCTCTCTCTCTCTTTCTGTAAACAAATCATCTGACCTCCACACAATAACAATAACATCTGATTTACTGGATGGAGTGTGTGTATGCGTGTGTGTAATCCAAATCTCTCGACTGCCACCTGTTGCCCCTGAGCATCAGATGACTCTAGTTAAGACACAAAGCAGGTGAGGCAAAGACAAGGAGAGGAAAGAAAGAACGAGAAAAAGAGGCTGAATGAAGAAGAGTGAGTCATTGTTACTGGAGGGGATCAAATATATAGAGAGAGAGCTGACTCACCCGCCTGCTGTTGGTGATGATATTAAATATGTTCAACTTTGACCTTGATCCCGAAGAAAAGCATTTCATACAATACTTGACTCCTGATAAAATAACTGATTACTCCTGTTATATTATTATGAGTGAAGAAGTCCCAAGAAAAGGAAAAAGTATATGCAAAAAGAAGATATACTGTACATATTCATGACGAAATTATGACATTTTAGGTTGTAATTTTAGAAGTTTTGACTCAGTATCTCATAATTTTTGACTTGACAAGAATATTTTTATTTTTATCAAGTGTACATATATATTTGCCCTTTATTCTCTTTCCAGATGTTAAAGTTAGTTAGTTATAAACTGCAAAACAGGTAAGAACATGTTTATTTTTGATTCAATCCCAAATACTACTTTAATAAAATAATACCTAAATTAATAAAAAATAATAATTAATGTGGTGCTGAAAATAATCCCCGACAAATGCCCTCCTGTTTTACCAGCACTTGCAAAAAGATACAGTGCCCAGCTTTCTTTTTTAAGAAAATTATCAAACCTTTTTAAAAATGAAACAATATATTTGAGATTGAGAGCCTTTTTGTTAAAGATTTACACCCTCAGGAACAAAAGAGCAATCTTAAAGTGCAATACCACAAACGGCCACTAGATGCTCCTATTGAGACCCATTAAAAAAAACAACTTCCTCTTGAAATACTAGAGTCAATTACTTTTTTTTCAAAAAGTCATTAAGGTCTAAATCACTACATTTGGGCTCTCTAATAAGTGTGCTGGTGGTCATTTTGGAAATTACTGCTCCATTAATAAGATCTGAAGACTGATAGTAGGCTTTGATGTCTGCTGTGTGGGCGTCTGCTCACTGGCTGCTCTCCCTGTGCTGTCTCAGACTCACAGGGTCTCTGTTTCAGAGCTTCTGTATAAAGAATAAACAGTAACTCTTCACACAGGAATGATTACAACAAGTTAGACATCCCTCAGTGTTCATATGGACACCTGACTGCTGTTTTAAAACACACTTGAAAAATGGTGAACCCGTCCTTTAAAATGTGTTTGAGAGAGAAACTGCAGCTCGGTGTGAGTCGGCAGGGTCAACAAGGTTATGAGAGAGTGTCTTCGGGCAGCAGCAGCAGCAGCATATGTTTCTCAGATGGAAAATAACTCACTGAGGGGTTCTTGAAGTGACAACAACTATAAAACACACAGACACACAGACACACAGACACACACACACATTGAGGCTCAGTGGCTCAGTGAGTTCAAATTACCCCCTGATGAGATTGTGTGCGTGCCCCGCCCTGCACTAAATTACACCCTGAGGAAAATCAGTGAGGATGTTTATCCGCAGAGCGAGTCAGAGGAG